>NC_137874.1:5484547-5914547 GCF_963924005.1 Protomyctophum bolini | reverse complement strand
CAGGTTGTTACCTTGGCCACGCACAGGTGTGGGAGGCTATGTAAGTAGCTGCACTCATTTCCCAAAGCCCAGATCACCAAACCACTGCTGCCTGTCTCCCAAACATAAACCTCCACCTTCTACCAGAGCTCCGCAACCCTCCAACCTGTGTGCGTCCAAGAGCAAACGTAAGTCAGAAACGCTACGGAACAGTCACAGTGTATTGCCCCCCCCCCCGACTTCAAGTAATTTGACTAATTGTGGCCCACTACCTAATCTATAGTTGAATATCCCTCCACTATATGCTGTACATATAAAATCGTGATGCATCATGCATATATATTAAACGTACTCTGTGTGTGTGTGTGTGTGTGTGTGTGTGTGTGTGTGTGTGTGTGTGTGTGTGTGTGTGTGTGTGTGTGTGTGTGACAGTGTGAGTGTGAGTGTGAGTGTGTGTGTGTGCGTTTTTATAAGAGGCTTTCAAAGCTCCAAGTGACGCAGCAGATTTGTTTGACAGCACTATCACCGAGTGCTGTGTAAATGAAATGTGGATTCATCTTATGTACAGACAATATCAGATCTGCTTGTAGATATTTTCAGCAAGGCGTTTTGGTGTAAAAAATAACAGATGGGTATGAGTATAGCTGGTCAGGTTTGTGCACAGACTCTGTAAACTCTGAAAAGGGGAATGTCTTCCTAAAATGCTGCTTATTTTACCTTTTAAAGTACTTCTCAGCGTAATGTGTTTTGGCATTTAAATATTTTGGTAAATCACAATGGCAGCCCCCCCCTTAGTAACTCTGAGGACCCCCTATTGAAGACCCATATAGAGAATGAGCTCTTTTGTCATTGGTTGTTCACAGAATCACATGTGCATTGGAAATCATTGCTTTTAAGTAGCAACTTGTTTTAACATTTCTTAGGACAGGGTGTTTTTCATGACAGACGCCAATTGACTTTCAATGGGCCATGAGCTTCAAATTATTCTGCCGTATAAGGGACCCTGATATGTGATATCAAAAGTGTCTTTGGCCTAATTACATTAAAATAAAATGAATGTCCTGGAACCCACCCCACACTCCCAGAGCAGCCACAATGTGCCACGAGTAGAAATAATATTCTACAAGAATTACAGAAGAAGGAGACAGTAGCCTATACCTCTGAAGAGTGACTCAGATAATTGGTTTATCTTTTCATTGAATGAGGTTGAGGTTGAGCTGAGGTTAGCCTCTTGGAGACCACATGCATTTGTCTTTCAAAAGAAGAGGTTGACTATTAGGGAACGTATAAAGTGAGAGGGGACAAACAGCATAAGGGAGCCGTGCCAGATTCTATTTCAATCCTCTATGTTTTGGGATATTATTGCCATAATAAATTTCTTTGTTGTTGTTGAGTTTGTCTGTCTCCTCATTCAGTTATTTATAATTGTATTGTTATTGTACCCCTGGTTGGCTTCATTTGTCTTGAACTTGAAGGAGGAGCATAACTCTTTTAGCGTGATGGGCTGCCTCTGTGCTAAATCCTAAACATAACAGTTTGATTTTATTTGAAAGTCCTTAGATTGTCCTGTTCATTAAAGGTAATAAAAAGAGGGCCACATTTAACACAGTCTGAACAGCTCACTGTAAAATGAAATGAATTAGCCTTAAACACTTACGACAAAAGACAAAAAGAATGAGAAACTGTATGAAATAAGATCACTTTACAACTTGGCTTAAATTATGCAAAATTCTTCCTATTGTTTCCTAACCGTTATAGGGCTAGACTAGATTCCATCACTTAGGCCTACTTTTGGCGAGCAACAAAGAATAAATCAGACCAAATAAACTAGGCCTGGTATAAACCAGGGGGGCAGTCAGACAGATATTTTGTGAAGCCACTGAGGAAATCGGGACTTCCTGAAAGTTCATATAATGGCCTGTTGTGGCGCTGTCACTGGGCCCAAAAAAACCCATAGCTCCATAGAGCTCCATGTATTTGGGCCCAACTTCACCAGTCTATGATCGAGAGCCACCCCCCTTCGAGTCAAAATAAAAACCAACTAAGAAGAAGGGGGGAAGTCCCGCCTCGTTGTCTGGGCCAGCTGGGCCCAAACGGATCTAGAAAGATGGCGATTTACAATTCAAGGACTGACTGGCTTCATCTTATGTCCATATCAGACCCGGCGAACACTTTGTCCATATTTTATTTACAGTCTATGGTATATAAACCCAATACCACTCCATCGCATGATGGTGTCTCTTATTGAAAACAAACAGATCTCCTCTGACAGAGTATACTGTAAGTCAGACATTGCTTTTTTTACTCACCCACTCTTGGCAAAGTTGGTCCAATACGTCATGACCACGGCACTGAGCATGATGTCATTCCGGGAGAAGTTGCACGGGAACAGGTCCGTCGGGCCCGCCATCGGGATGCCGAACACGTACGGCACCTCGTCGCCGTGCGCCGAGTCGGACCACACCGGCTTCATCAGGCTCTGGCAGTGGTGGTAGAAGGCGTAGAAGTACGTGGGCGAGCCGTAGCGGGCGTGGAGGTCCGCCGTCACCACGGCGGGCTCCACCCACTGGTGGTCGGTGAACAGCGCCACCAGGGTCTTCCGCCGCGTCTCCGGGTTGTCCTTGTCGGCCCAGTCCGTGTACATGAACTTGATGGTCTCCCGCAGCGTGTCCTTGCCCTCCGGGTAGCCGTACAGGCTGTCCACGAAGTCGGACACGGCGAAGTCGAAGTCGCTGCCGGACACGCCGTCCTCCAGGTCCATCACGTTCTCCACGAAGCGCAGCCCCTCGCCCTGGTTGACGCCCAGCATGATGTCGTAGTTGAGGAACTCCCCCTGCTCCATGAGGATCTCGGGGTCGTCGGGTATGACGTCGCCGTCGATGACGGGGCCGAAGGCCACGCGGTAGCGGGCGGCCTGGATGTCCTGCTCCACCAGCTCCTTGGCGGTCTTCTTCTGCAGGCAGGAGACCATGTCCACGGTGTCCAGGACGTTGCAGCCGACCCGCTCGGCCAGCATGCGCGTGTATTTGACGGGCTGGTAGTTGACGGCCCAGCTGGACAGAGCCGAGCCACTTTGGATGATGGCTCTGTGGAACAGGCCTATAGAGAAAGCACAACAACACATGCAGCACAAAAAGGACAAGGGAAATATGTCAGAGCAAACTCCTGAATGTTCATTTAGCTCTGTAACAAGACTATAGCCAGCTGCTTAATAGCTGATAGCTTAGTGGAAATTGGGTGGAGATCATAGAAAGGTCATTGGGTCACTCAAATGGTTAGGGTTCCTCCTTCAGCCGTCAGCCGAGCATGAATGTGCTCAGTAATCTTCATAGCAATCTGATAACATAGAACTATACATACTTTTGTGCATGTGAAAAGTTTGGCTTTAACCCATTCTGACCTGAGATCAGATTCTAAAAATGTCTTCTACATCCTGACAGTTTTCTGAAAAAGCTATGTTTCTATGTCAGTGGTTCTTCGGTTTTTCAAAAATAGCAGACCTACAAGCTTGTAGCGCGGCGCGCTATGAGCTTGTAGATCTGCTATTTTTAAATAGCTAAAGCATAACATAATGTGATAATGCTAACACCAAAAGGGGTTCCTGCCCAGAATGGTGCTAAAGGGAAGGCCATATTATGCGCTACACAACTCACTAGTGCTGCCTATTAGATTATGAAGCATCTCGTGTGCAAAGTTGAGATGTGGCCATTTTGAGATATCTTGCGTGCAAAGTGGCCTACTTTTTTGGCACTAGAGGAATTAATATGCTGGGAAGCATTATTGTTTGGAAATTTGCTGTGCAGTGTGCATGGACAGATGGGCGGACAGACGGGCAGACAGACGGGCAGACAGCTATCCTTAGAACTATGCCATTAAGAAAGATGAGAGTTAGCAGCATTGTAGTTAATGATGCTGATGAGTTCATTCACTCCAGTTGCTGTGACTAATCTGGTGTGTGTGTGTGTGTGTGTGTGTGTGTGTGTGTGTGTGTGTGTGTGTGTGTGTGTGTGTGTGTGTGTGTGTGTGTGTGTGTGTGTGTGTGTGTGTGTGTGTGTGTGTGTGTGTGTGTGTGTGTGTGTGTGTGTGTGTGTGTGTGTCCTCGCAAATAGTAAATAATGTTTAATTGTATCTAGAGAACTTGTCAAAAACACATTTATGTGGAATGTGTATTGACAGCCACACACACTTAATAAAGTGTGTGTGTGTTCTTAATAAAGAAATAATAAAGTCAGTGGAAAAAGTCAAATATTATTCATTTTTATCTATAATATCTATATTGCCTGCAGTGCCAACAATAGGAAAACCAAAGTAAATATAATATTTTGGTCCACGGACTCGATCGAGCCCCATATGAACCACCTTTGTAAGCAATACGAGGGAGGTTTTGCAATATGGGAGATGCACACAATCAAGCTGAAGATTGTTGTTTGTTTGTTTTTTTTATACGATTTTTTGAGAGACAGGAAACCAAGGGCAGAAATATCGTAGATATGAAAGACAAGACTGGGGCTGGATTCACAGCAAAGCCCTCATGCTCACAAGAAGCATGTGGTCTCCACCACCAGCCCCCCCCCCCCCCCCCCCCAAGCTGAAAATTTGAAATTGGTTGTTGCAATAATAGAAAATAATAATAATAATAATAATGTATACAGTGTTTTATGTTGTCTGTTGTTTATGGGACCCTGAGTCTGAACAAATAAAGTTGATTGATTGATTGATATAATAATAAGGGTAATAATATTAATAATAAAAAAAAAAAAAACAATTACCCAAATGAAATGTTGATTGAAGGATGGCACTAGAGTAGTGTCCCTCAATGGGGTCGGTACAGACCCCCCAGGAAGCATACAGAGGAGTTAAGGGGGCGCTGGAAGCAATATTATTTTTAAAGGGGACCGCTGAGACGTAAACATTTTCTTCTTTTCATCCTAGTCATTTTTTCATTAACGCTCCATGTCAAATGAGGCATGGTTTGGTTTCTGAATTGTTGTGTGTATAGTTGCATGTTTTTCATTGGGATGATGATGATGGAAGATTTAGATCTAGAGTTGTTAGTTAGGCCTATTGGATGGGATTTGTACAGTGTTGGAAGCATATCTGGAAAGGACACCTAGTTTGTACATTGTATGACAGTGTTGCTTGCCGAAAAGAATACATGGATGCCTGGCAATCATTTGACCATTAGATTCTGCGACGTTGTGTGTGTACAATTAGAAATGTTGACATATACGGGTAGTGCTGGAGAAAATGCCATTGAGTCAACAAAAGTAGTTCGTGTCTAGGGCAAGGGTTCTCAACCTGGAGTCGTGAAAGAGACATGGCCAAAGCATTTCCGGGGGTCCCCAGCCAAAAACATTGAGAACCACGTTTGGGTTTGGTCTAGGGATCCTGAATGTGCACAGCATTTCATGGTTATCAAGCCAGTATAGTTTTATATGTTGTTTGGGAACAAAGTGATGGACAGACTGGCTGGCTGGCTGACTGACTGACTGACTGACTGACTGACTGACTGCATGGCTGGCTGGCTGGCTAGCTGCATGGCTGGCTGGCTGACTGACTGACTGACTGGCATCGCCATCCTTGGTGCCCCACGGTATAGGCACTAGGCCTAATAATGAACAATAATAATAATAATAAACGCTAACAAATGAACCAGGTGAAATGGTAAACGGCGCAGACATTTGTTCATGTATGTGAAATGAGCAGGTGAACATGATGAGACGATGAAACTTTTATGACACAGATATGCTCCCTTTAAGAGATCCCAGTCTTTTAAGAGGCAAAGCTTTTAGCCTGATTGGATTGAGGAGAGGCGAACAACAATAGCACAGTCACTCACTTAACCAAACCCCCATGAGCTACACTGTATACTGCACCCACACCAGAGAACACTCCACCGGACCACTTAGAGCCGCAGTGGACTCGGGCAGTAAACAGAGCTACATTTGGGACTTTATAGTACATAATATGTATACTGTAAAAACCTCCTAAGTGATTAAATGTATTAGATTGATTTGAAATGAAATAGCAAAAGTAGCAGTGTGTGTGTGCATGCGCTTGTGTGCGCGCGGCGTACGTGCATGCCTAATCCTACTGTAGCTACAGTATATGCAGCATGTCTTCTATGGTGCATGCTGTTTGGGAACAGTGGCTCCCACAAGTCTTACCCTCTGAGTGGTGGGACAGCGTCAGCAGACTGACACAGGCAGCCCCGATCCCTGATCCAAACACTGTGATACGACCCGGGTCTCCTCCGAAGTAACCAATATTCTTACTGATCCATCGGAGTGCTTGGATTTGGTCCAAGAGTCCATAGTTGCCTTTTGCTGCCTGGTCACCCGTACTTAGAAAGCCTAAAACATACACAGTATACAGAGAAAGAACACAGGTGCGGTAATTAATGACATAGTTGCTGTGTTAAGTAACATAATAGCCACCAGGACGACTAACCTAAAGCCTTTAAGTGTATGAAGAAACCTAAATTAGGCCTTACTGAAGCTGTCTTCTTATGAGTTTGAATGTCTCTGAGAATTTGTTACATATATGTTTAGAAACTATAGAGAGGCCACCATTCAGCACTTAAAAATACATTAATGGCTGTATTTTGCGTGTCTTAAAGTACCAGGTCTTATTACTTAACTTAACTTAAGACCTGGAGGCCTGGTCAATGCTCTTTGGACACTCAGAATAGCCAAATGGCATTGATCACACCTCCAGGTCTTAAGTTAAGTAATAAGACCTGGTACTTAAAGACACGCGGAAACTGGCTCCTCCTTGCTCTGTCTTCACATTCACCGGCTTAAACCCATTGCATCTGATTCTACAAATGTCATCTAAATCATGACAGTATAACGACCAGGGACCCCGCAGAAGCAAAGATATGAGTTTAAAACGTTTGCGGGGAAAGAACATATATTCAAAGATTTGCACAAATTTTCTCGATTTTTCTAAAGCTAAAGTTCAATGGTTAAAGTGTGTAATTAGCTTAAAGCTAAGGTGACACAGACGTGTTCCAGGTCTTAATGGACTAAACACTAGGGAAAGAAACACCCCTAACCTCCCTGCAATCCCTATTCCGGTATAAGTTCAGCACAGTAAGATGAGTGTTTACTCTTACACAGGTCTCTTACACACAAATCACATTGACAATGACAACGTTTGTTTCTGCACACTGACTGGAGGCTCGAAGCTCATTTAAATACGAGGGTTATTTCAAATGCAATCACCTAATATGCCGATCCTGTAGTTGAGCGTGACGACGACAACGTTCCCATAGCTGGCGAGTACGCTGCCGTCCATCATGTTCCCCGTTCCTTCCATGTAGGATCCGCCATGGATGTACACCATCACAGGTCGAGCCTCAGAGTCCCGTATGTCTGCAACGTCAGTCAAACAAACACATGCTCAACAAAACAGTTGCACTGGCGGGGCGATGGGATTTGAGACGTTCCACGCCAAAGCTCTATTTCCCAGTGTAGAGCTAGAGGCAAACATATAGTGATGATGTGTACTGTGTAGTATACCCTCTCACATGGTTTAACCTATAGCATCCCTATCCTGGGCATGTTATAATAGGCAAACGTTCGATGACAATAGGTGTGCGTTCAGCGATAATTAGGCAATCTACGACCTCACGATCGACACTCACAGAAAAGACTGGTCAACGAAGTAAATGAGGTTAAAAGAAGACACGGTGAAGACTAACCACAACACTTTTTGTTTGTTGCGATTTTCTATCAATTAGGCACGATCCAAAGAGCATAGCAAGGTTATTATGGTTAACGAAAACGAACAAAATAACAGAAACTTGTAGAATACTAACTAATCGTTAACTGAACTAAATAAAAACTCCCGGTATGATAAATAAAAATAAAATAAAACGATAACTAACTGAAACTGTATTGTGTGTTTGCAAAACTAACTAAAACGAACTGAAATTATAGACAAAATGCTAACAGTAACTGAATATATAACAGGCCTACTCATGGACCATATGCTCCAGTTTTAGGTGATAAGGTGGTTAGTATAAACAGAGAGATGTGTTTGGGTGAGCGTTGTAGTTGTTCCAACCACCACGGTGGTCACCTTATCACCTAAAAAGTAGTATGAATAGGCCTTTACTCTGACCTTTTTAATCCTGCACCTGACAAATAACCCAAAGTATGAAAGGTTATAGTATGAAGTATGAAAGGGGTTATATATTGAAAACTAACAAAAACGAATACAAACTATAAACTAAGACTAATCGTCACAAAACAAGCAAACGCGCTCTTAAAAACAAATTAAAACTATAACTGAATTAGAAAACAAATTGTCAAAACTAAACTATAATGAAAAATCCACAACTATTATAACCTTGGAGCATATAGTGGGCATCACATGCTGTATCTTTGTGCCCCTGCCGTTGAAGGTCTGAACCCACAATGCTCAGAAGGATAATGGATTGAACACACATTTTACCCATATAGCATTTCAATCGAGAGTAGTTATTCTAAAATGAAAATGGCATTGTATCAATATCTATGAGCGTATGACATGCATCCACAGGGGATAAAAAAAAACACCATATAATGTGCAATATTTATGAACATGTTCTTTTTCGCCTTGTTAAAATATGCTTTCAGTTGTAAAAATTAATGCATCCTCCCCGATATGTATTCTGAGCTGCAGCCCACCAGGACCCTGTTACATACCATTCATGAAATCCTACACATTGCTCCAAAGTAAAAACTGAAATATGTATGAGGCTACATTTTTCTGTAAAGGCAAATTTGAAGCTGATTTGTTGCACCGAGTGTTGTCTTCAGGGGGGTCCATAATGAGGCAAAATAGATCATGCCATGCCAAAATCAAAATCGGTGGCAATTAAAAAGTGGCCCTTACAAAAAAATCTATTTGGAATTGACTTAATGAACTTGATTCTGATTCAGCGTCTTCAACGTGCCGCCCCAAAAATGTAAAAAAAGAGAGCAAAAAGAATCCATGCATTAAGACTGAGCTCTAAAAAATACCTTCAGATTTATCACTGTCACCATGTGAGAAAGCCGCCCCCTTTTTCTTGTGTTGGGACCCTGGGAGTCACATGAGGAAAAAGAAGTACACAATTCAAAATAGCAAGATTGATTAAGTTTTGAATCTGACGTCCAGTCTAGCCCACAAAATAAAAATACAATAAAGTTAAAAAAAAATGCAAAGGTTAAAGAAAAAGTATGCCTTTGTGTGTAAAAGGCTTTACAACCATTGCTTTCATAAAAAACTGGAGATGGCATTGTGAATTCTTCAATGACACAAATGCCTCTTATTACAAAGCAAACATATAATATGTATGTGAATATAATGCGTTCGCTAGATTTGCTAAAGGAATGGTGTAGACACTGACAGACAGCTCTGTTTCCAGCCTGATTCGCTGCGTTCTGGGAATTTGTTTTGTTACTCCACGCTATCAACAAATTCACGGAACAGGCTGGAATCCAGGCAAACACACAAACACAGATCACACGTAATGGATACTAAAATGACAAATACATAATTAATGTCTTGTGTTTATTAACTATACATTTTTAATAGGTATAGTGTTAGTGTGGTAGTGCTCAATTAGGCCTGGTTTAGAAGGCCTGCATGCCTGGCTCAATATTTGTTTTTATCTTGCAATATTGGGTCCATTCTTTCACACAAACCATTTTGCCTGCATGGTTTCAGATTCTTTAGGTGTCACCTCGGGCTACTCGTGATATGAGTAGGTGGCGAGATATGTGGTTGAGTATATGAATATTATTGAAAAGAGAAGAATACGCACGCGCGCGCGCACACACACACACACACACACACACACACACACACACACACACACACACACACACACACACACACACACACACTGACTTGGTCAAGATGCAAGCTACTTTCAAGAATATCAAAAAGCTGAGATTGCAAAAATAGACTCTTTCATTTGACATTGTAAAGAAAAATGGGCCAAAGGTGTAAGAAACTGAAAAGTTTAAGAGACGGTTCATTTCCTCCTCCTTCTTCCATCCGTCAGACTGACATCTCAGGCTCAGAAAGTTCAAGGTGTTTTCGATATAGACATTCTTAAGAAAGGGACGTATAGTGGAGCGACGTTGCAAAATAAATTGAGTTTCTGTATAGTTTATTTATTTATGTTTTTTTTTTTAAGGGGTTAAGTGTGATGACAGTGGTGTGAGGAAATGCAGACATAATAATGGAATGACATAAAGCAAGTATAGTCTGGCTGGACAGGAATTTAACTGGACATATATATATATACACGTGCAATTTACGCCCCATGTGGTAAGCAGATAATGTTTGACGTAATAACAAATCCAAGATGGCATGCATTATTTTGCTGTGCATGCAGCTGCCCACAGACTATAGTGTTATTCACAACTTCAAACTGGAGACTTTTAAAAAGGCAACCTTTCAAGCAGGTTGCATAACAATTGTTGCTATGCTACTGTACCAAGGAATGCTGCATGGCGAAAGAGATGCGCGTGCTGCATGTTATTAAAGTTGAAACAGATTCAACTCTAAATGATGAAACAATCACAATTCTCTGAATGCTTATGGGGGAGCACTATTAAAAGGCAGCTGAATCTTTAATCTTTAATTAATATTAATACAGTGTATTTTTGTAGAAGATCTTCCTTAATTACAGTATCATAATGTTATTTGAATCTATAATAATGATTGACAGTATAAAAAAATATGACAGACAGGGTAATCAGAGAGGACAAAAACCAATAGATTACAGCTGACACATGATATGGTATATGTTTTGATTGGATTTATCATTATGACTGAATTCTGTTTACTCAGTGGAAACATCCAAGTGTGCTTGTCTCATCATTTTGAACATGAAAACAAAGATATTATTTGTACATGGACTGTCGTATGGAAGAAAAACCCTGACCTTGCAATTATTCAATTAGTGGAACAAAAGAGTGCTCAACTATTTATTCCCACCCCTTCAGGTACACATCTATACTGTAGATATATAGAGATAGATTCTTCAGGCTTACCACAAAACTATTATTTTCACTTTTATCCATGTCTTTGTTTAAAAGGATTTGCGAGGCAAGGCAACTGACGGTGAGATGGTGAGATGTCTTTGGATGGTATAAAATCAACATTGGGTTTGCAGCAATGAAATGGAATGATGCTCATGCTCTGTAATGATTGCACAATGACATCACGGCCACAATGGTGATCGACGACGGACATGGAGAGTCACTGTTGTCCACAAGTTTATACCAAAACAACTCACCATCCTCCGTCGGAGCGTAGATGTTTAGATATAAACAGTCCTCGTTCTGGTCCTGAATGTACGTGGCTACCGTGTCCAGGTTATACGTGAACCATATGGGCATCATGATCTCCGGCACCGTGTTGTGGATGTTCTGCGGGCACACGGGCATGAAGTGCGTGGCATTCTTGATCCCCGACCAAGAGGAGGGCTGATCCGGGGGCATGAATCTCTTCTCGCCCAGGGGAGGGGCCGCATACGGAACCCCTAGGTACTGGTCGACGGGCCGAAGCACCTCGCTGGGCACGGGCACCCTGAGGCCTCTCAGCTTCCCGAATTGGGTGGTGACCGACGGGTAGAATTTCTGGCTCGTCGCCTTGGTGAACGACCAGCAGGAACATACTATCCACCAGAGGAGGGCACAGTGGGTGATGGTCACGGTCCCTTGCTGATGTAATAGGTGTGCGGGCAACAGATGGTCTCTAAATGTAGCCAGCCACATGGTCTGGGCAAGACGGTGCCCTCGTACAACACAAATGCCCACTACAGTGCAGCCCGCTTAGTCACTCTGCCCGGATCCTGTTAACCAGACATCAGTCATTGTTGCCTTTGGCTCCGAATTCTGTCAAAATTGTAATACTCTTCAGCCAGGTATATATCCTCACCGCCCAGTTCTATTTTTCATTGCAGTGTGACCAGATCTGAAAACAAGAACAGATCAGAAAACGATATTCAGAGCGGAAGAATATATTAAAATCATATGCAAGATAGATATTACGCCTAGAAATACATGAAGAATATGCTGTCATTTTCTGTGTTATATTTTGAACTATATATCAGACCTTCATCAGAGCAAAACTGAAGCGTCTAAAAAATATAGCTCATTGTGTTTGATTGAGCACACATAATCCTTGCCTTTACTTTTTGGGATAAATTGTGTATTATTCATTGATTTATATATGTACTGAACTTTATAAAAACCAAATTACATTTGCTGACCAAATAGATCATTAACAGAAATGTTAAAAACATATTTCCACTGTGGTCCTCAGAGACAAGCTGATTCATAACAAATTATCAATAAAACAAGAAAGGAAAAACAATACAACAAACCCTATATATGAATGTAATACATG
This sequence comes from Protomyctophum bolini, assembly GCF_963924005.1. Lineage (NCBI taxonomy): Eukaryota > Metazoa > Chordata > Actinopteri > Myctophiformes > Myctophidae > Protomyctophum > Protomyctophum bolini. Next base: position 5,902,172 of record NC_137874.1, on the reverse strand, counting down.
TGAGTGTACAGTTAGCTTTGTTAAACAAAGCGGGCCATGTATATTGTTCTAAATTGTCCATTGTTAAAGAGATGGTACCTGAAACGTTTACTTATACAGCTTAAATAATTATGTAAAATAGCAACGTTACATGGGCACTGGATGGGGATGAATACATGGATGTGAAGACTACAATGGAAATAGGTCTCTGATTTGACTGTGACACCCTCAGTAATTTAACTTTTGAAAACTTTGTGTGTTCTAAAGTCATAAAATGTTTCACATCAAATAAATAAATATAGTCTGTAATAGCAGTTGTATGAAGTTACAATCTTATAAAATGAAAATGGGTGTACTCAAGAAAATCACTCATCCATATAGGCCTCTTAATGCATTTTTTATCACTAGTGAAAATGAAATCATTCTCACTGATTTGTTTTTATGTCGAAATCATTATGAGGCAGAGTTCCACCGCCTTAACAAATGCACTTCATTCAAAATGGCTCCACTGTATACAATCTTCTGATAAGTAGTTTATCATTATGGTACACTCACTATACTCACATCTTGTTCAAAAACCACATGCTATAGTTCACTACAAAGCAAATGAAATGAAAACACAATATAACAACAGGGGCACAAACTGTGACCATTTTGTCATCTATTTTTCTTCCAGGAAATAAAGTTTCTGGGTTTCCGAGGTTAGTCATCTATATTGAATGACTTTATATGGCTCCAGCCTTGGGTTAACTGCAACCTACGTTAGTAATACATTCATATTTGCTTGACATTCATTGGTTGGTCATGCTAAAACAACCTTGTTTAACTAATTACTAAACAGTAACTCCTGTTCTAAGCCCTATACTTTCTATCTGTTTTGACTAAAATAGTAGGGAGGTTGAAACGTGGCAGGTTAAAGGCAGGATGTACATGTTTCTTTGTATTCTCACAATAGTATATAGCCTATAATTTCTATATATGTTTTACCCAGTGAACCCACAAACTAAAAATCACACCACTGTGAAGTGAGGAGTGCTCTTATCGTCTTACATCATCTCATTCCGTCCAATCACAATTTGCGTCCTCACCTTTGTCTTCAATGTTTGTATTTATTTTATTTACACAATGGTTTCGTTTACACAAACACTCGAAACTGGCCATTCAATGTCAATGGCATTCAATGTTTGTATTTACACAAGGTTAAGACAAAACCCTTAAAGCTGGACATAGGAGGGGCTAGCGCCCCTGCCTGAGGCCCTCAAAAACAGGACAGTGTCAGGAGTTTGTCTCCTTGATGTGGAAATGCTTGTTTTCTGAAGTTCTGCTGCATGGGACCTCAGCAACAAAATACAGTATGTTTGTGAATGTTATATCACATTACTGTTAGCACTGTTAGACGTTTTAACTTGTGTTGAATATTGACTGGGCTCTCTAAACAAACTCTTAGCACATGGAATATATATAAGATAATATGTGAATTTAACCTTGAGTCAAATCATTAAAGGCTTACCGGTATATCTAGTTTGAATTCATGATTGCTTGTTTCGGGGACTGTGATTCCCATGTTTTAATTTTAGCCAATTATTGACAATCAAATCGTATAGGCCTTCATCCTATAAACACTAACAGGTGTGACATTTGCATTAGGCTACAGTAGAAAGAAAATGCTATAACATATACAAGTAGCCTATACCATACAGAACCCAGTTGTGACTTAATGTGGGGAAATGTCACCATAGGCAAAATAAATCGTTCTACTGTGTCATTTGTCATTGTTGCTGCAGGTATGCTATAAGGAAAAGTGAAACAAGGATGAAATGTTTCCTGCCAACAATTTTGGCTTCTATCTCATGCAAACATGCTCATCTATCTAAGTTGCCGAAAAAGTTGTGTATCAATGCCTTTTGACTGACATGTTCAAATATAGCCTAATGGAATATTTTATGTCATAAGATTTTTCATTAAAGGCCATTTTGCCGCGGCCCAGGGGGGGTACGGGCTAGAAAAGCCCAGCATATCATCTGATCGGCTCAATAATAGTGGGCTCCATGCATGCCCTTGTAATCATTAGATTGATATCATTTATACGTATACGCATTATTACTGAATGGCCATAATGTAGGCTATCAATGCAAAGGGAGGAGATTGATGTATATCCTTACAGATGCACATAAACAGCAGGTGCCACAATCAAAACGAACACTGATTTGAGATATAAATCCCGGTGTATGCTTTGCTGGATACCAAGCCTGCACAGCCACAGCCCAAAGAGCCTGCTGTAGCCTAGTCTGTAGGCTATTTCATAATGAAGGCTGTTTAATCTAGGTCTATAGGACCTGCAGAAAAACATTTTTGGTGGGGGGGGGGGGGGGGAATATACAACGTAAATGTTGAAGTTACTGATATATCACGCAGGACCAACCTTGCATGGAATGATTATCCGAGATGCCTGATCAATATGAATGAATGAAGCTCGCCTATATCTCACAGAAAAATGCAATTATTAACTCACCTGCTTTCATATAGAAGGCTGTCTTGCGCTCCGGTCCGAGATTTTCTTTATCACCATTTTCGTCTGTCCTCTGGGCAAATGTGCAGCTATTATCTAGGCTAAATATTCTCCCTAATTCGGTGGAAAATGTCTCTACTGTCATATCCTTGTCTGGCGCATATCTAATCCAGATGGATATATTGCTCTCAGAAGTCTGTGCGCTTTGCGCATTCACGACGCCAAGGTCAGGAGCGCCAACGGTTTTAATGAAGCGCCCACCATAGAGATCCCTATGGCGCCCACTGCCAACGCGTTACTAGGCAACCATTGAGATAGCCTACGCCAGGACATTAAATTAACGCTTCTTGCTCAGATTCCCGAATCCACACCAAACGCCAACAACTGACGAGTCCTTATTTATAGTAGAAATAATGAATAGGGCTAGATGCAAGACCCAACCTTCCATGGGACAACTGTCTGTAACCCATGCACGTTTTGTGCCCGAGCAAACAGCCTATATATAGGCTATACACAGCACAGTAGCCATACATAGGCTGGAATACTGTACAATTTAAGATTATGTCTGACCGACATGTTAATATGTAAATAGCACATATACTGTCTATTGAGTCCTGCAAGAGATGTGCAACATGGAAGGGTATAATAACAATAACAAACATGTTCTTAAATCAATCAATAAACATATAGTCGATAAAGATGTTCTAAGATCATAGATCAAAGGTTTTTTGTAACAGCCTAGAGTGTCTGTAAATCTGTGTAGCCTAATTGACATATAAAGAACAAATAGAAAATGTAATGAATTTTATTATGTGTGCTTAACTCTCAAGCTTTGCTCAAATGAATAACACGATTAACTTCACAGAAGGAATTCCCTCCTGTGAAGTATAGCCTATAGGCATACTGCTTGTTAGTGGAAAAGACTTTGTTGATTGATTGATTGATTGACTGACTGATTGATTGATTGAATAGGCTACTTTATTAACAATTTGCAAAAAAGGAGGATCTTAACAAGCTTTTTTTTTTGTTCATGCATGGGGAATTTGGTATAATTTTTTTAATATAAAATATTGTCTATAGGCTACATAGGCCTATGAATCCACCTGCTGACCGACTGTCAACATTGAGCAATTTATTTTACAGGCCATATGTGACCATACCATTAACGACTTATAAGGCAAAAGAATCCAAAATGATATTATGTCTGTATCAAGTCAATTCTATTCTGAATCAATTCAAAGCATTAGGATTTCACGAAAAACAACTTTTTTCCCCCACATTTGATGCATGTTTTGTTTTTTTTGCCCAATCGTACATCATCATGATGTAACAGGTCTATTTGCTCAGACACGTAAAAGTCTCCATTCATTTGCCAATGGTAATAAGCCCATTTGCTCAGACACTATGACGTACATTTCTTGAGGAGCACTCTTATCATCGTATACATCATCATACATCATCTCATTCCGGCCAGTCAGAATTTGCGTCCTCACCTTCGTCTTCAATGTTTGTGTTACACAATGTTTTGTTTACACGAACACATTTTTCCATTCATTGTCAATGGCATTTAATGTTTGTGTAGGACAAAGTTTGTGTTGGCACATACACTAAAAGCTGGACATAGGAGGGGCTATCAAAAAGGGAAAAACATGTACAGTATGGGGAAAAGGGGGGCTCAGACTTTATTTACGGGGGCCCAGTTTCAAATTGCAGATGTCAGTATTATATAGGTGCTCTTTGAGAGCGGTTTTGAAGGAGTCAAGGGATTCACAGGAGTCAAGGGATTCATAGGAGCTAAATTAATTTAATCCCTTGTTTGAGACAAATCTGGGTTGCACGTGGTTTGTTGAACTCCCTCTGGTGTTGTGAACTTGTGAGTGTGGACTTCGTTGACATTAAGGAAATATTTGGACAGCTATACATGGGTAGTGCGTATCGAATCTTGAAGACCTGCATGATCCATTGCAAACCGGTGCTCTGTCGACAACCCTAAGCCATTCTTCCAGCCTATCAAAATGGGCATGGGTGAGGTGGGTTCGGGGAGTGAGGCCTGACCAGTTTGTTTTGGGAAGTCTGGAGCCTTCTGGAGCAAGTTTCAAATTGCAGCTGTCCGTAGGTGCCCTTTGAGAGTGGTTTTGAAGGCTTATACGTGTATGTCTATACAAATATATATATATATATTATGTCGTCCACTCACAGCTAGTTTTTGTATTGAGTTGTGCTTGAAATGTACTGTAATTCTGCAAACTGTTAATTAAATATTTAAATTAATCATTCAAAAATTGCTTTATACTGTGCTAAAATAATAATACAAAAAATCAAATCAATTGCTTCCCACAAGGGGATATTTAAATTAACTTACTTTATTCTGTTCCGTTGCACAGAATAAAGGGAACCTCCCTAATAGGCTACGTGATTTAACCTGACGGGGCGCTATTGTGAAACAAATGTGAAACAATAATACCCAAATGGGAGCAATGAGGGTAACTAAACCAAACCATGTTTGCTTCTAGCATATGGCCCTCTTCCATCAAAATCCCCAGCAGACCCCCACTCAATCAGTAGACCTACCTTAAACAGCTATAGTGCCACTATCTCGGTTAGCCGTTCATGCAGTTTAAAGACTTTAAACTGCATTGAAAATCCTTATATAATATTTCAGTCCGCCGATTGTTTGGAAATGGAATCAAGGCGTGTCGTTCTCCATTGCCATGGAGACAACAAACAACTCATCAATCTATAACCTGGTGTCACCAGACTTGAGTCACTTGACACAGTTTAACGTAGGCCTATTTATTTTTTACATTCTGCAATTATTAGGGGTTTGCACCATACACATTACACATTACGCTCTTTTTGAGTCTTTCTCCAAGCTGGGTATGGCTTCTCCTTTGCCGTTCTCTCCATAGATAATGGTTCTTCTCTCCACAATGTTTACTTCCGCAATCACCACCACGACACAACGACTCTCCCGTGATGCATTGCGCGAGTCAAACGGTAGTAGAAGGAAGGAAAGGTTTGTGTGATTGTTGTTGAGTTGACATGTCGCTAGTTTCTAGTTATTAAGAGTAAAGTGTACTTTTAAAGTACACCCAGCTGCCCAATGATTCATACAACGCAAAGTGTTAACACGGCACCTGACACAGACTAACATAGGGAAGACACGGGTATCTTTAACTAGTTAACGCGAAACGCCGCCGCGGGGCAACAACCACATACAGATTAAGAATGGAGAGACATTTCGCAGAAAAGCTTAATGTCCCCGAAGACTTCATTGCACCAAGTAAGTACTACAACATTGTTGAAATGTCTTGCTGCCATAGGTTGACTTGGCTAGCCTCTCCTATGTCCAGCTTTGAGGGTTTGTGTAAACATAATATCCCTGAAACATGACTGTCTTGATTATCATGAAGTACGCAGGGTCATGTGAACCATGGCTCGTGTAAACACAAACATTGTCCTAATACAAACATTGAATGCCATTGACAATGAATGGCCAGCTTTGAGCCCCCCCTAACTGTTAATAAAGTATACTGTGGGTAAAATGTGACAACATTATGGTTCTATGTCTTGGTAAGTAGTTTGTCACTGTACTGACATGGATGTCCGTTATTCAGAGCAGAGAGGACGTAACAACCTAACGTGAAAAAAAAAATCATTTAAACATATTAATTGTCCCCACTATGACTGGACCAGTATACTTTCAAATCAAGTGTTATTGTGTTTTTTAGGAGGCCTGGTGCCCCCATCCCATTTCATGTCAAGTGCCCAGTCTGCGTCTGGGGTACCTAGAGGTACCCTGAACCAAGGGACAGCAACACCTGTCTCCTCCTGGATGACACCAGCACTGACACCACCATCGCTTCCTCGTCCGTCCGATCCATGGCTTGCTGTAACTCAAGCTCAGCAGGAAATCCTGAAATTAAAAGATGAAAACCAGAGGATTAGGATGTTACAAGGAGACGACACAAGAGGACGGAACACTACAGATTACCAGATCACCAGAACAAGGTACAAATACAGTAGCAGATCTGCATTCTGCAAGCATGCTCAAGCTCATAGTGTGTCGCAACGTGACACACTGTGTGAGCTTGTCGATCGCCTATTTTTGGCAAGGAGATTTGGTGTAAAGGGGGAAAAGCGCACCAAGTACAGAGGCAACTCATTTCCAGTTTTCTAGTACTGTAAGGATAGATCATGGTTTAAGTGATTTAAAGGCCTTGTGTTTATACTGTACATATTTCTTACATCATCTCTACTGGGAGGAATATGAGCCTTCTGAATTATTGTCGTTCACAGATGTGAGGAGAGAAGTGAGCAGTGGTCCAGGCGGGACACAGAGTGGCGTCTGGAAGTGGAGAAGTACAAGGCTGAGAGTGAGAGACTGAGAGGACAGGTGGAAGCATTGAAAGAGACCGCGGGGAGGCACAGGGACGAGATGCGAGACAAAGAACGTACCCTCGGCAGGTAATATGTCTACCGTAATGTAGTTGAGGCTCAGGGAGATTATGTGAACTCTGGTTTAGTATGTTCTTTCGTTGTTGCTTTCCATTTAACTGTTTTCCTATTGTGTCAACATGAGAACCACCAACCAGAAATCCATGCATGTACAGTATCATAGAATTTTCAATTTAGGCCTTTAGCAGACGCTCTTAATCCAGAGAGATTTACAGCAAGCAAGAATAACACATGCATTACAATGGGTTGTTATATGAACAATAAAGCTTCTTGAAGTTGAAAGGCATGTGAAGAATGATGTCAACCATTATCTTCTGTACTGTAGGCAGAGTCTTGATATGGAGGCAATGCGTGATGAGCTGTGTATGGCCAAGACTCAACTGGACCAAATCCGACTGCAGCTCAATCAGAGCAGGGAGGATAAGGATAAAATGGCCTCCCAGGTAATGGCTGCCGACCCACAGGACGGTTCACTACATGGGAATAGAAAGGCCGCTCTTATCATCGTACATCATTATGACGTAACAATGTCTATTTGCTCAGACACTATGACGTAAAAGTCTGCATTCATTGTCAATGGGAATGTAATGTTTGTGTAGGACAAAAGTCTACACTAATAGCTGAATATAGGAGGGCCTAGCTCCCCTTAAAAAAGTAGAATTCACGTACGTATGTAGTAAATTCACCTGTGAATATTGTTGGGAAGCTTCGATTCAGCGCCTGTGTGTTCAGTTAACCACTTAAGCCTGGGGGCACGGTTGCGCAGTTGGTAGCACTGTCCTCACAGCTAGAATGTCCTGGGTTAGATTCCCGCTGGGGACGCTGTGGGTGCTAGGGCGTGTGCCCATAAACTGGGTAGGTTTGGCATGTTCTCCCTAGGGTAGGTAGTAGGTACCCTCACAAAAAACATGCAGTAATCCTGGTCTCTATACTGCCTCCCCCTGGCCAGCTGGGGCACCTGATGGAGGGGAAAGGAACTGGTTGGAATAATGTGTTCCTTCCACACGCTACGTCCAACTGGGGAAACTCCCCCCTGTTGGGTGAAAAGAAGCAGCTTGGACTCCTCATGCAATTCAATTCAAAGGAGCTTTATTGACATGAGAAAACAAACGTTTACATTGCCAAAGCAAGTTTCACAATACAAAAAAAAGAAGAAGAAAAGGGGAAACTATATACAGTCAACTATATACAGTTGGAGGGGGTACAGCATTTTGTAAACAGAGCTATGTCATGCATAGAAAGAAGCATGAGGTCAGTCCGTTGCTCTCCCCTGGTTGGCAGTGCCCAGGATTAGATAGTTGACACTGTTAGAAAAACATTTACAATTTTATGGTATAAAAAAACAAAAAGAATAACCAAAACACTTGAGCCTGATTTAAACATGGTTATAATTTGGTCCCTAGTCCTTTTTGTATATTCTGTATATTTGCACATCTGTGACATTTGTCCTTTGAATTTACCCATCCTAACAGCATTTGGCACTATTAGTACAGCGCTTGGGGAGTAGTTAGGGCCGGGGTTAAGTGTCTTGCTCAGGGACACTTCGACTCACACACCTTGGCTTGAACCTGGAACCTTTCTGTTCTCCCTATTCACTCCGCTATGGTGTATGATAGTGTTGTGTAACAAAAAATAGCCCATCTACAAACTCACAGCAAGGTATATGCAAGGTCACAACAAACTACTGTCCAAAATAGGACGCCACAGCTTTGGTAATGGTTTAATATTCTCCCTAACTAATCATTTGGCCTGACATTGAACAACACTTATCTCCATATTCAGATTGAAAGACTAGAAGGGGAGTATGCAGAGGAGACGCTAAGGCTGAAGAGAGACACGGAGAGGAGCAGAGAAGAGGTTGAGAGGATGGGTCTGAAGGCTGAGATGGCCAGGTTGCAGGCAGGCGATGAGGCCAAGCAACATAGTGTTCGACTGGCAGAACAACTGGAGGAATCCCGGAGGAAGCATGAGATCGAGGTGATTGTGGAGCACATTTATTTACAGTATAGACAGTATCCTTACTGGCCTACCGGCATGCGCACTTAGCCTCTCCAATTGATCCAAAATGCTGCAGCTCGCTTCGTCTTCAACGAGCCAAAATTCTCACATGTCTCCCCCCCCCCCCTTCTCTGCTTCCTCCATTGGCTCCCGGTCGCCACCGCTTCAGGCTATCTTGGCCCGTAGAACTTGCCCTAGCCCCCGACGACCGTACATGCGTATGCAAAGGCTCAACTTATGTAACTTGGATAGCATTTTATGTAGACATAGCACGATTTAATTGTTTTTCATGTATTGTCTAGCTGCAGCAGTTGATTGATGCCCACAGCACTGAACTGGTATCTGCAAGACAAACAAATGGCAATCTACAGGGTCGACTTAATTCCGTGACCTCCGATGTAATGCAGTTGAAGAGCAGTCTGATGGAAGTGTCTGCCGAGAGAGATGGCCTGAAAGAGAATCTAAGGTACCTTGTTCAATCTAAAATATCCATTATGGCCACACTGTGATGCTGAGTTTTAATGAAACTTTTAGAGTGTACAGAGATTGTGCAGAGATACAGGACGGTACATTGTACAGAGATCCCCTGATATTGATTGGATATTGTCACTTTACTTTTATTTTTTCCCCCCCAGCCAAATGGGAGAAGCGTTTGAGACCCAGTCAGCAACGTTGCAGAGTCTCAGAAATTACATTGGACAACTCGCCCCTGAGAGAGGAGAACAGGAGAGACTAACTGAAATGGTTGAGGTAGAGAAATCAATGCACTGTTGACGGTGTGCACGTCGGAATATATATTTTCTATTGTGGATTCAGAATGTATGCTGTAAGTTCTAACATGTACCACTTAAACCACATCGTGAGACAGAAAATATAGCTGTTGTACAAGCTCACAGCGTTGTGAGCTAGTAGATTGGATGTTTTCACTATTTTTGAAAAACATCTTCGTTGACAGTCACAGAATTAGGGATACCAGGCTTAATGAAATTAATGAAAAAATAATACTGATGTGTGTATGGTGCAAGCTACGGTTGCCCGATTATGGCAAAAATCTTAGTTATTTTGGCCAATACTAAGATCACGACGACATGATTAGACGTTGACTTTATTGAACTTAAAAATATTATTTGGTCATAGTCGTAGAACCCATGACCTTGTGGTGCAGACACCATTTTGTAACAAATCTTGCACAGTCTTGTTAACAAGATAAAACAAACATCATTGTAAAACGTAATGTGGCACAATATTAGTTTTATCTTGATTATCTTCATAATTGTTGGATGCCAGAATTGTAATCGATGTGTATTGTGGACATAACTTGAATCTCATTACATAGAGGCTGAATAAGGAGAAAGAGGCCCTTCAGATGACCACAGAGCTTTTGACAGTCAGACTAAACTCTGCCAATGAGATATTGGCCCTCCAAGAGGAGAAAATGGTTAAAACCGTAAGTAAATTAAATATTTCAGTGGGAATGCACTTGGCTTCGCTAATCAAATTAAGCATAAGTTCAGCATTACATGATACAGTGCTTCCCTTCACTTGAACGTCTTACTATGCCGCTACATATTTCAATTGAAATAAAAAGACTACATGCTTCTATCAACCACTTGCATATAATGACCTACAAGCGTCTGTTAATGTTGTGTGTGACTGTGTGTGTGAACACTATTGTCCACAGACGTTATCAGACCCTCTGCTGAAGACGGGTTCCAAAGGACTACGAGTTCTACAGCTCTGGAGAGAGAGAGTCTTCATGTTATGTGTCCAGCTTCGCTCGAAAGACATTGAACTAAGAACGGAGAAGGACGGACTCCTCTCAACGGTATGAAGACTCACACAGCTGAAACACAAGTGGTTACATGAGACAACGCATATTAGAACACATTGGCATGAGGACATGCTGTACAGTGTACAGTATTGAGTTGTTGATTATTATTATTATTCTTTAACACATTTTGACCTGACAAGTGATTCTACAAATGTCTTCTAAAACATGACAGTTTTTCTGAAAAACCTATGTTTCTATGTCAGTTGTTCTCAAACATTTTCATGTCAAGGACCCCCATATATATATATATGTATATATATATATATATATATATATATATATATATGAAAACATGTTGTTCCAGGGACCCCCTAGAAGCAAAGATTTGAGTTAAAAACGTTCTGCTCTGAAAGAATATATATTAAAAGATTTGCGCCACATTTTCAAGATTTTTTTCTTAGATTGCAGACCAACTTGTAGATCTGCTATTTTTCAACAGCTAAAGTGTAACATAATGCTTTGAACACCAAAAGGGGTTCCCGCCCCAGAGTGGGTTAAATGCTTCTCTAATGTTAGATGCTCTTTGCCTGCAGATCCAGTCCATGGAGCAGCAAGTCAAACAGGAGCAGTACCAGGCCAGTGTGATCCAACACAGTCTGCATGACCGCATCGCTGAGCTGGATCTGGAGAGAGTGGCCAGGGAGGTGTGTGTGTGTGCGCAAGAAGAACAAATCATACGGGTTTCCGTTTACAGTACACGAGTATATCGAACTGTTTTCACAATTTGTGTATTAGGTTTTTGTACAAATGATTCTGATAGCAGCATATCTTCCCAGACGGTGAAACAGGAGCTGGCCCAGGTTGTCAAAGAAAACTTAGAACTGAAGTCCCAAAGTCAGAAAGCAGACTCTGATATGAAGACCTTGACGGAAGCCTTCCAGAGGTAAGTTTACCTTCCCGTTAACCCCTTTTGGTGTTTAAACATTATGTTATAATTTAGCTATTGAAAAATAGCAGATCTACAAGCTCGTAGCGCGCCACTCGGTGGCGCGCTACGAGTTTGTAGATCTGCTATTTTTGACTATCACTGACATAGAAACATGAGGTATTTCAGAAAACTGTCAGGATTTAGAAGACATGTTTTTTTTTATTTCGACGTCAGGCCTAATTGGGTTAATCAATGATGAACAATGTTGATGAAATGGATCAATAACTGAAAATGTCCTGCATGTTTACATTCCATGTCAATATGCTAGAGCATGGTAACCACCACATACAGTACCTATACCAAAATGAAATGTCTTTGTAATGTCTGAACCACAGTTCCAACACATACTTGTACTGTAGATTCGGGGTTGCATTTGAGGCCAAAGTGGCAGAAGTGGACGCAGCTCAAGGACGACTCAACACGTTTACCCAAAGGCTGACGTTTGCTAAAAGAAGAGTGCAGACAATCCAAGGTATAGTTGCAGGTGTTGCAGCCATATCACATCACACAAGTTTGTGCGTGTCAGAATTATTTTGGAACTTTGGAAGTTATTATATTGTTGCTTCACACACACAGGGCTGATGATGAGGAAGGTGGCTCTGCAGAAAGTCCAGCAGTCTGCTAGAATGACAGACCAGGCTGACGACGGGTATGATTTTATCAGCTGTTTTCGCGACATTCGAAATCCTGCCCCCCGGGCAGGCATACTTTTACTGAGGTTAGGTTTAGGTATAGTTTTACTGAGGTTAGGTATAGCTTTACTGAGGATAGGTTTAGGGTATAGGGTTAGGTTTAGGCTGTCAATCACAGCGACTGGCCAATCACAGTGCGTCCTTTCCTTGCACAAACCCAGATCGGTTTTGGAATGACCGAGCTGACTATTGACCATATTCACACAATGGCCAGTCACTTACATGATTTTTTATCAACTGGAATTGTTTTTTGCTCACAAAGTGAACAGGATGCACAATAGAAAATGTAATTATAATGACAATGAATCAGCTGTTCAATAATATATTTTTAACCTGGAGAAAATGTTCAGAATAAACAATTGTGCTTTTTTAAAAGTACTGGCATCTACAGTAGCTTTTACGGCAACCTATTATTAGTTTAATATTCAGCTGTCGAATGCACAGTTTATATTTATGTTTTTTTTTGTGGCTTTCGCCTTTATTTAATATTCTTTATGGAGGGACAGACAGTAGGCTGACAGGAAATGGGGAGAGAGATGGGGGGGGGGGGGGGAGACATGCAGTAAAGGCCGTCGGGATCGGGAGTCGAACCCGCGGCCACACTGCCAGACTATGGATTACCAGCCAAGGTACCTGGACCGCTGAGCCCAGGCCTCGAATGCACAGTTTTGACAATTATACTGCTCTAGTATTGTATTGTATCTATTGTTTTGGGAGATGTTTTGCTCGTATGTTTTTCTGCCCCCCCCCTCTGCCTTCCTCATGGCATCACCACCTTTCTTTGCGTGTGTTTTACAGTATCCGAAGCCTCCAGGCAGAGGTCGACGCGGCGTGCGAAGAGAGAGACAACTTGACACTGGAGCTGAACAGAACCCCAGAGCTCATCGAGATCGCCGTGGCTGATCTTCGAGAGCAGTGTGAGCATTTTGTACAATTCTGTACTTTACACTCTCTCCACCACCAACAATCTTGTGTGTTTATTTTTATTTTTTATTAGTTACATTGCATCTCTCCGTGCTCTCTCTGTGCGTTCCAGTTGAGAGTAAACTGCGGCAGCAGCGACAGGAGTTGGAGCAGAGTCAGGCGGAGCACCACGAGGCGGTGTCTGGCCGAGAGGAGGCTCAGCAGGGACTGCAGCGTCTCCAGACACAGCTGGAGGAGACTAACGTCAACCTGGAGCAACTCGGCTCCGAGCTGCACAGTCAGCGGGAACACGGTGAACAGGGTCAGACAGACAGACAGACATCACATGACACTGCCCTTATACCCACCGTCCCTTTATTTTATACATGTATTCAGTCAAAGTCTTTTATTTTGGTGCTTGTCGATTTCTTCTCCCTCCGTCTGTCGATTCTTCCTCTAGACATGTGTTAAGATTCAGTCCAATCTCCCCCTAAATTGAAAATCAGTGCCGGACTGTGTTTCTCATTACCCGAGATGCTGAAGTGTTTGTTTTTGCTGTTTGTCATCAGCCCTGCGGGAGACGGTGTCTGAGACGCAGGGCCGCTGTGCCGAGCAGCTGAGGGAGATGGAGGCTCAACTTAACAGCGCCAGGAGAGAGCACACTAAAGCGGGTATGGAGGCATTAACTAGCCACCTATCACACCGGATCACCAGGGGGTGATCGGGTGTGATCAATTGGCTAATTATGGCCCTGTCCAGAGCCCGGGCAGAGGCTTTTGCGTCGGTGTGATGTCAGAACAGGCCAGCTCCATGTATGGAGATATAATTTGGGCCCTGTCCAGATCCCAGGCAGAGGCTTTTGTGCTGGTTCTGGACAACGTCGGTGTATCTGACGGACTCAAATTTGTCAAATGAAGTCGGTGGGGCGAACGGTTCCCGAGTTACGTGGATTGCAGACGTACGTACGCACAGTGCATTTATAGATTTTAAGCAAACTTACTTAACGAGTATACAGGATCCCCTGGGAAATTTTTTTTAAAGATCCATCTCATCCTCAAAATCTGCACGATCAAGACCACATAGGGATTGTTTATCCGGTACATTTTATTATAATTTGGGATTGATTATCTGATCGTACACTGCGATTAAAATCCATGCGATTTAACTCTTTAAACACAACTGATACAAGAAACCGAAATTGATGTTGCGCTCAAACGGTGCCCAATGAGTACAATGTTAACTATGATTGTCTATTCTCTCTCTGGCCATTTCTCCTTGAGAGAAATGTGTTAAGATAATTTCATCTCATTGCCTGCTTTACGATTGTAGAAAATGTTTAAGACACCTTTCCCTCTCTCATGGTCGAAGACCAGTTTTTTCTTTTTGGTTGTTACTTGTTGTTGTTTTTTTTTTTGTCTGTCTTTTTTCTGCCCACTCTTTTCTTTTTGTCCTCCTGAAATGTACAATCCGAAGTGATATTGCCCTGTTTGTCCCTGTTTAAGTGTGGACTTGATGTCATATGAAAAAGGACTATACAGAGACATTGGAGTTGGAGCCACATGGAGGGGGGATGAGGGAGGGAAGAGGGGTGGAGAAAAAAAAGAAATCTTGGGAATTGCTCGTGTGTCATATGTGAAAATGCTATCTGTAATGTACTGCTCTTTCCAAATAAAACAAATATTATTTAAAAAAGAAAAAGATAATTTCATCTCCTTCCGAGATAGAGCAAATTGATCAGTTGAAATATTTCCATACATTATTCTCAATTATAAGATTACTGTGTGCAAGATGTAAACGTATTAGTGACTATGACTTGGACTGTTTCTCTCATGTTTCTCTTGTGCCTCTGCCTTGTTGCAGTGATGACTTTGAGACAGTTTGAGAGGCACGCAGCGAGGGAACGGGATCAGGAGAAGGAAGGGCAGCATTTGCAGAGTGAACGCACAAAGAGAGAGCTGGAGGATTTGCATAAGCAACTGATACAGAAGGACATAGACAAAAACCTACTCTTGGTGAGACATTTAATGCAAGGCCAAGGAGTTCATGAAATTGATAGATTGAAGTATTTATTAACAGTTTGCAGAATGGGTACATTTCACATGAAAGCACAACTCAATACAAAGTCTGTTACTGTGGACGACACACTGATAAAGCATTACACTTGTTTACAACAGGGTACATTTTCTATGTATGGTAACTATGACTCTGCCTGGCTGGCTGGGTAGGTACTAGGTATGAGCATGAAAACAGCATGGTTGTTTTTCACCACCTGTGCGCAACCTAACACACACACACAAACACACACGCACATATTAACTGTATATATGATGATTTCGGGTGTGCCAGTACAGTACAGTACAGTACAGTACAGTACAGTACAGGGACCCCCACACGATAACTCTGTCATTTCTCAACCGTTTCGGACACGGGGCGGCTCGCTGGAACCGGGCCGGCACCCTGGGTGCGTTCCTGTGGGTTTGGATTCTGCCCCCCCCCCCCGGGGAAACCCCCACACGGAGTTGCAACACTCACTTCACACATTGGTGTGATTTTTTTTTTTGGTCTTCATTAGTGCTGAATTGTGTTTCACAGGCCACTATTCATGAGAGAGGACTCATGAACGAGTACAAGAAGGCTCGCAGCACGGTGCTGCAGCACTCGATTGCTCTTGGGGAAACGGCACGGCCTTCAGAGAAGAGTGTTGTCGGAGCGGAAACCCAGCTCCATGCCAAAGGTAAAGCTGCTATGCGTTGTGAGGTTGTATATGTGCCATGTTCGGTGCACGACACCCACACGCAACTATGTATTAAACTCAGACTTAAAGGTATATTCAGTGATTTCACTTAATTTAAAAAAAACCCTCAAAACTTGAGTGTGCTGACCATATAAGGAGTTCCTCCCTGTCCCCAGTTCAAACACACCTGGGGTCAAAAGACCGTAGGTTTTGTCTATAGCTAGGGTTAGCCAGCCTTCATCCAATCAGGATGAGAGAGGCCTTCCTCCAATCATGATCGAGTGGGGGCGGGCCTTGGTGCACGTGCTGTAGGCCTGTTGCGTGCCCCCCCCCCCCACTGTAGAGCGTGTGCATGTGCACAAATCACCCAAATCACTGAATTCTCCCTTAACTTCCTTCCTCAAAATAATAGCCACTGTTACATTGACTAAACCCAAGCTGCATAGAACACCTTCCATGTTATATTTTTCAAACTTTTTGATGAGGCCTTCCCACTACAAAGGAAGATAAATAAAGTTAGAAAACTGAATTTAAAATGGCTGACACAACTATTACTAATCCTTCCGTAATAGCCAATGAATTCAACAAATTCTTTGTCAATATTGGTCCTTCCCTTGCAGACAAAATACCAAACACACCGCTGTCTACTTCAGGGCTTAAATGTCCTTCTCATCCATTTGTCTTCGATCCCATTACGGAGAAGGAGCTTAGTGATGCCGTAAACAAACTCAAATCATGTGCACCTGGCCATGACGAACTTAAATCTCAAATTCTGAAGAAATGCCTTCCATATATTATTGTCAATCCACTTTGTGACGGGTATATTCCCTGAGCAATTTAAAATGGCCTAATGTATACCGCTGGTGGAAAAAGTACAAAATGATTTTACTTAAGTAAAAGTACTGATTCTTCTGATACTTGAAAATGACTTGAGTACCCAAGCAGAGCGTGCAAGTACTAGTTTCGGCCAGGACGATATTCGATGCGTATGCACCGTCCCAGCAAATGACGTAATGACTAATTGTGCCTGATACGGCAGTGGTGCCAGATTACATACATGTATACATAGGAGCATTACCTTTAATCCTCCCGACACTAAAACATATCGTCATTACGTCACCATCGAAAACCAATTACACTCTGGCATTGGGTCCTTTAATCCACATCTTTATTACGTCATCATTGAGAGCTATTTATACCAGTTATACCCTGACGTCATATGCTGGGACGGTGCATACGCATCAAAAGTGGCGCAAAGTAACCACAGTATACCGCTAATCAACTTACAAATTACATTATACATATACATAGAGGCATTTCCTTGGATCCACCAGGCACTGATCGACATATACGTCACCATCGAAGGTATTGGGTCCTTTAATCCTCATCTTTATTACGTCATCATTGAGAGCTAGTTATACCAGTTATACCCTGACGTCATATGCTGGGACGCATCAAAGCATCAAAAGTGGCGCAAAGTAACCGCAGTATACCCGCTAATCAACTTACAAATTACATAATACACGGAGGCATTTAGTATTAATATCACTATAGTCCAAGATTAAGTACATTTAAAGCAATTGACAATTTAAAATAAATAATTATACTGTATACATGATATTTGATTTCAGTTTATATATATACCTTTTTTTTTCATCGGATATCGATGATTTATTTTTCTTTGAGAAACTAAAAAGGGATCCGGAATAATTCTAAATCGATAAAACTGTATTTATTTTATAGATAGAAACTTGTACCATACTTCATAATACTACTTTTTTACATGCATAAAGTAGGTAGGTAGCAAATAGCTAAACCTAATAATTAGTTGTTGCACACTGCAACAAGCAAGTAGGCACTCGACAGAGTGCACTTCTAGTTATTAATGTTACTACCTGTTTCATTTCTTGTTATTGTTATTGTTACTATTATAATAATAATAATTATTATGTACTTTCATTAATTTTATTATAACTAGTTTAAGCTCACTTGGCAGCTTTAAGGAATTCCACTCGATAAGCCCCTCTGGGTTTTTTTTTGGCCCTTCCGGCACATTTTCTTTTCCGATTTTTGTTTTTAAATTTTATTTTCATACAAATGTATTTCATCCCATTTGAAAAATCCTTTGTTTTTCTTTTAATGTACACATGTGCAGATAAACTAAACTAAACTAGACTAGTATCCACACCTCTGACCATTTGACTATAAACCTGACCGACTGGTCTGTTTGTGTTCTGTCAGAGACCCTCCTGTCTGTGCTGGACGACCTCCAGGCTCTCAGTGCTGCGGTCGTCAACAGTTCAGAAGACTCCGCTGAGGAGGAGGGACACGTGGACAGTGTATAGGGCCGCCGGTAGCCAATCCACACAGCCGATAGTCAAGTAAGGCTTTCTACATCCGTCACTGCTTTGACCACTCTGGAAATAATCGCCGAAGCAGTGACGGGTTTGAGCAATAAAAAGGTCTTCATATGACGACTAATGCATTGCTTAAAGTTCTCAGTCCCGAGGATTTCATAGGGTTCATTTAATGAGATCAGTGCAGATTTGCAAAAAAAAATCAGTCTTGGATTTATTTTTTGCTTTAAGCCCTGCTAATGTCAAGCAAATAAATGTGTCTGGAAAGGCTGGATTAGTTTTTGATTGTCTGCAGGGCCAGACCAGACACTGATGACTTCATATGAGCCACAGTGGGTTTTTCCTTGTGCCTCTGTGCAAAGTGGAGCCTGACAGGAATATCAAATAAATACAAAACTTGGCTCCATCTTCGTGTGGAAGACTGATGAACGCACTGAGATGGGATCTGTAGTGTCTTTTTAACTAGCTTTACCATGCTTTTTTTTTGTCATGTCTTATTTGTAAACGTGATCTAATAAATTATTTTTCATATTTACGAATATTTGTAATTCAAATGTTTATTTATTTTTAAGTGATAATAATTACATAAATTATTGAGGTCATAGTTTGTTTACACCTCGACAAAGAAAAGGTACTGTTCCGGTGAAAATTTCAGATGGCTATTTCATCATTGAAATGTAAAAGAAAATCACACCCGTGTGAACCGAGTGGTCCAACTCACCTCTCTCCCCTCCCCCTCCTCTCCTCTCTCTCTCTGTCATTAAGCAGGCAAGCGTGCAGCACTAATACTAGCTCACTCTCTCTGTTTCTGGCAAACAGCACCCCTACTGGTACTCATTATAGTGGTGCTCATACATACATACATACGTGTATAGGTGAAAACATACATAGGTGAACACGGACATTGCTGTTCCTTGGAGTGGTTGCACCACTGGTATGCAGACAAGAGACAACATTTCAACAGCATTTAGTGTATAGGCCCCTCTAGCATGCGTAATGGTAATTAGGCTGCTCTTGCATTATGTCATGGCATTTACATTGTCCGTGTTTCCAAATGTGTTCATGGCAATATATATTGGGAGAATAAAAGTTGCTTCCAAAACACAGCATTGATAACCACTTCTACCAATCAATTTTCATAATGAAAAGTAGGTGCCAATGTCCTAATGCATGTTGTTGTCTTTACCAGCAGAGGGCAGTGCTATTAAATAAATCGGATCAAACATTTCTTTTTTTTTAGTCTAGGTTTAGTCTTTAGGTTTTTATTGATTCGTGGTTAGCTATACAGTTTCTTTGTTTTGAGACCAATGAAGAACTTGAAGATATCGGGACTATGAATGTATGCGCAATAAACTACAATATATAACAATAACATACAGACAATAGATGAAGGTTCTTAGGCTGGCAAGAATTCTGGGTGAGAATAATCCTCAACCATAGGTCTATTTAATTTAAATGTAAAAAATAGCCACCCTCCAGTATGCCTCTCGCCAAAAAAAAAACATTTTTATCTCAACACTGTTGCTCCTGTAATGCAAAAGAAAATGCATCAGTTCACTTTCCTCAGCTGGGCTGGAAGATTAGTACCATAGTGAAGCGAAATAACATGGTGACTTATGAATAATTGAGCAGAGGAATGCAAGGGAGACAAGCTCTCAGCTCTCATTTATTAACAATTCAGAATTAATGGCATGTAACGTAAGTGAGTGGGATGAGCAAGTTGGTGCTCCTAGTAGCGTACAAAACTCACTCGTGTGCCAATCTCTACAGTCCAAGCAAACAACCTTGGACCCCTGCATTAACCCATTTTGACCTGAGGGCGATTCTACCAATGTCTTCTAAATCCTGACCGTTTTCTGAAATACCTATGTTTCTGTGTCAGTGCTGCTCAATGTTTCATGTCAAGGACCCCCCCCCCCCCCCCCCCCCCGCCAGAAGTTTTGAGTTAAAAACGTTCGCTGTGAAAGAATATACAGTGTATATTCCAAATTTGCGCCACATTTTCAAGATTTAAAAATAAATAGCAGATCTACAAGCTCCGCGCTATGAGCTTGTAGTTCTGCTATTTTTCAACAGCTAAAGTATAACATGCTTAAAACACCAAAAGGGGTCAGACACAAGTTATGCAGGGGTAATCTTTTATTTTCAAAAAAGGGCACATAATCGTGCAAACTTTCACCGCATAAAATCACATAAAACATGCATATCTCTGTTGTCGGGAAGAAACCTCCCAACTCCAAAATGTAAAATGTTCAGGATTTTTTTTTATTGTTTTAGTTTTTCTTTGGGGTTTTATGACCTCAATTTCACCCACCCAACCTGAAGTTTGAAAATTGAGTGGATTTTCTGTGGTCTGGAATTTTCCACATAAAATCCCCAAAACCTGTGTATATTTCATCGCAAAACCAAGGATTGTAGCCCGCATATAATCAAGGATTTGTGCCTGCGTTAACCAGACAGTGGTTAGAGTGGCCGCCCTGAAACTGGGAGGTCGGGGGTTCAAGCCGGGTCATACCAAAGACTGTAAAAATGGCACTCTGCATCAAAGGGTTGGATTGGGGGGGGGTCAAATCAACTAATCAAATGATTCCCGAGCGCGGCACGGCTGCAGCTCACCACTCCTTGGCTGCGGCTCACAGCTCCAAGAGATGGGTCAAATTTCACTGCGGTAACGTGTGTGACAAATCGTATGACTGTGTTCCAAGGTCCTTTCGATGTCGTACTACGCTGTTGTAGTGTGCAAGTAAGACGCGGGAAGCGAACGCAGCTGGTGTGGCAGTCTGACATACACATTTACACAGAGTCGAGTGATTTACAGACGTCATAATCTATAAATCTTGAGGTCATAGTTTGTTTACACCTCGACAAAGAAAAAAAAAACAAGGTACTGTTCCGGTGAATCCACATAAATCGGTATATACTGTATATAATCTCACTCCTTTTATACGCTAAACACATTTGTACAATGTACATGCTAGTGACTGTTTTTCGTTTTCATTTTTTGGGGGGGGCTTTATTCAGAGTTCACATGATTCATATGAAGTTCATGAAGATCAATGCTCATACTCAATGCTTTTTCACTCTGAAAACTTAACCATTGTGCAGATTAACATTTCACCCATGCAGATTATATGGCTGTCATTGAAAAGAGCAGCAAAAGCATTCCTTGAGCTCTTGATGTTTTATGATTTGGCTTAGTTTTGCCAGCACTGCATTTTGTATTCCTCTGTGAACTGGCTCGCATATCCAGTTCTAAAGAACTGGGGCCTGATGCATGCTCATTTATAAAAGTCCAGATGGCCTGATGGGGAACCTATTATAAATGTCAAGTTTCGGCCATAATATATCTTCTGCCCTTCATATATTACCCAACGTGTCCCCAAACTCGTGTCCTCCCGAGGCCAGTCCTCATTCAAGTGTGTTGCAGACGGACAACACACTTGCACAATATATGTCTTAAAACAGGACAGTTTCACCTCCCTATATACTTTCAAAGACACCAGAAGACACTATTTTCCAGTATACTTCTCTTGTTACCTGCTATTTTTGTAATTTTCCTTATATTATAATATATTCATATTTATAGTCTTATCCTTCTGTCCTCCTCGCCATCTTTACTGTGCATTTAATTTCTCACATAATTATGTTTCCCTATGAGAGGCTTGATGCCAGGGCATAATTGGAATTGAGAATTTGTTCTTCATTGACCTTCCTGCTTGAATGAATAAATCCCGCTCTCATTTGCCTTTTATTGGCCATAATGGCAATTAATTAATGTATCTGTTGATTAACATCAGCTCTGCATTTTGTACTCCCAAAGTCATATTTAGCCCATGATGCGCGTGCAGATGCAGGTATTGTGGAGAGAGCATTCCATTCCTTTTTATTTGGTATTTAGGAAGAGAATATTATGGACTTATGGTGTGGACCTTGGAATGGATTGTGCGCCCCGATCCATATTTTGTCAAAGTTCTTGAGGACCTGAGGCCAGAGCAAACTTGGTGCTGTGTGTGTGAGAGGCTGATGTGATCCATTGAGTCAGTGGAGTCCACCACCAGCACTGTGTTTGCTGGTCGGATCAGAGGATGGTGGATGGTTGCGCACTGCCGCGGCAGGCCATGCTACAGGGTAGCATGTAACCTTATTTATAGATTAGTAGGATGTCTGGGGCATTGCTTGGGGGGCGGGGGGGATGTGGTGAACTGTACTGTGTCCAATCTTCAAACTGACTTTTACAGTATTATACTACAGTAATGTATTTAGCTTGTTTTCCTGTAGTGAGTTAGAATGAGGCTAATCCAAGTTAGGGCTTTTATTTCTAGTGACTTTTACTAGTTGCCTAGTTTACTAGTCAACTAGTTGTTTAACTACCTATTATGTAGAAATATATATATTTTTTTTTAAATATTATTTGTACATTTAGAAATATGTACATTGGTGACTATAATCTAGCATTCTAGCTGATCTTGATTGAGGCCTACAAAAACGAGAAAAAATGTTATCAACTAGTATATCAGCAAGGTCAACTAGTGGATTTACTTGTCAATAGTCGAATATTTGCTAAAAGCCCTAAAATCCAAGTTATCTTGTGTGTTGTTGAAGGTCAAGCAAATGCTGTGTACCGACCACTTAGAAATGATGTAAATAGTTAACAACAACAGTCCACCCTGTGAATGAAAAGTATGGCCCAAGTCAACCATTCTTTATTTTCCTATACACAGTAAATAAAAGCTTGTTAATTTAACACTGTCTACAAATGGATCCAGATGGACCCGTTTGGTTACACTTGGAGTTAAAAGACTCTTGGGAAACAGAAAATGCCTCGTTTGGGCATTTCCTTCTGAGAGCAGGTTTTTTTTTTTTGTAGGCACTAAACGTCTCACCTGAAGACACCCTAAGGTGAGTTTCAGTGACGTCATCAGAGTCACTGATGGCAGAAGACTGGTATAGGTAGGGATTATGCCAACACGGTACACCAGTCTTCTGATGCTAGAATACCATATAGTATGTCGTTTTTCATTAGATGAAAAAACAGATGAAAACCATGAAAAGCGTTTACGACGAGAAAGAAAATGTGAAAGCCATGAAAAACGGCATACTATACTGTATAGTAGTAATGGTAGAGCAAAGTAATAGAAATAAATTATATTCAACACTTCAGAGCAAGCTGGTGCAAACCTTGTTAAAGCGGGTCAGTTCAGAGCACTTGCAGTACTTGA
Organism: Protomyctophum bolini; assembly: GCF_963924005.1. Classification (NCBI taxonomy): domain Eukaryota; kingdom Metazoa; phylum Chordata; class Actinopteri; order Myctophiformes; family Myctophidae; genus Protomyctophum; species Protomyctophum bolini. The sequence continues at coordinate 5,878,564 of NC_137874.1, read as the reverse complement.
AAGAAGCTGCATCAACACTAATGTGGCCATTTTGGTATAGGGAACATTAGAAAAGTGAGACTTTGATAGAAATCAATGTGTTCTTTTGTATCTTCTCAACTTTCTGACGTGTCATAGTCTGTGGTTATTCTTGTCTTGTCTTGTCCTTGAGTATAGCTATAGTACACACCTACTGGCACTATGTCTGTGTTTCATTTGAATGCCTTTTAAAAACATCGTTTCAGAAGTCTTGATTACTTATCACTTGGGTAATGCTGTTGGCAACAGCTGCCATGTCTCTCACACACACACAGCATAAAGTTTAGTTACACGTGCACGCCAGTCGTGATAGTGGCATCAAAATGGAAAACAATAAGCCGATCTACACGCTCACAACACGCGTTGGGGAGCTCGTTGATCTGCTACTGTATGTTGTTCTTTTTTTAATTAGTTTTGTCTATAATTAAATGAAAGTGGTTACCATGCATAAAGTAATAAATTCAATCAGATCAGCTGGATCATCATCAACATTCAACCACTAATGCTGCTATACTACTGCTACTAATAAGAATAATAAGAATATGGAAGAAATAATGAAAAGGTGATTATAACCAAGGCTTTCCTGTACACGAGACTATTTCTGGTATGTGACCTGTCTGACAGGACTTTCACTGAATTGAGTAGATTCTGATTAAAAGCAGGCAGACTGGAGTGTTGGAAAAAACGATTTTGCTAACTTAATTACTCTAGATGGCTGATGTGTCTGACTGTAGCTCTGTGCATGCTTCATGGTGCTGCTTTGTGGGACACTGCATTTGCCTGTATTTAGGCCACTCTACTCCCTCAGGCTTACTACTTGTGTGCGGGTGTAATTCTGTGGGTTATAACAAGCTATTACTAAATATAAAGCAGAACAGAGTTCACAGACTCTGACATATTTGTATTGACAGGTAATATTAAGTATGCGTGCTGCTGCGTGCTGCAATGTCTGTATTTATCCGGTGGTCCAATATACCATGTGTCTAATTATGTGGTTCAATCCCAACAACAACATTCAATACCCGAGGCAAACATTTTAGAGGGATGTTATGTCACTGTAATATTTAGGTTTTGTCATCGCAGTGCCATTTAAGCTCTTGCTGGCGATGCCAGAACAACACCCTGCTATTAATTGTACCCCACCATATGGTCGACACTTTATAAATGCCATCGTTTACTTAAAAACTCCATAGGAGGTGCTGGAAAGGCAAGCTGACATTTACATTTTACACTCAATTAAACCTTATTAAAGCGTGTGTATATCAGAGAGAGAGAGAGAGAGAGAGAAATTACTTAGCCACTTAAACCCAATATACTTTGTTGCACTACAGGGGTCTACTTGGTCCTTTCCTTTTCCACTTCTACACCAAATATCTTCACTGAAAATAGCCACGCTCACAATCGGTCACAACATGATACTATATACTGTATATATGTTGTGAGCTTGTAGATGTGTTACTTCTGCTGAATGTTCGCGGCAGGATACGGTGGTTAAGCAGATTGGTTTTTGTCCTCATTCAGGACAAAGAATCACTTTAACCGGAAGACCTTAATATACTAAAGGTCTTTTCTTTGATCAAGATCACCCGACACAGCCAGAATGGTCTTATCTTGTTTGAAACCAGAAGGGCTCACGATGCAGTGCTGCAGTATAACCTGTCTGTGGTTTGCCAGAGAGCTGCTGTACTGTACTGTACTGTACTGTATAGTGTATAGTGGCGGTGGCCTCATCTGACATCTGTGAGCTCACTGCACCCGCAGTCTAACCTGTAGTGAAGAGAGAGCGACTACAGTAACCAAGAATCGGTATATCACGTGATTCCCTTTACAATACGGGATTTCATTACAAAAGATAAGACGTTATCTCAAGGATATTCTTTTGGTCTTCACAAAAAGCTCATTTTTACGCTATATACAATGGGAGGAGAAAATCAAAACGAGAGGCAGAAGGCAGAAATATGCAACTTGTGGCTGCAGTACAATGCTACATTTATTCATTTTTGCTAGTAAATGGTGAAGTCTGCAATAGGATAAACATCCTATTGCAGACTTCAATCTGGAGCACTTAAAATGTCCGTGACATAATTGATGATGACTCATAACCTGGTATCTTCTGATCTGCCTTTGAGATGATAGAGCTTCTTAAATGTTTCATGCTTTCCATCAATATTTTGAACCACTTTTGTATCTCTTTCTGTATTGTGCAGTATAGCAAAAAACAGTCATATGATATCTCGAGTGTGTGTACGTCTGTAATCCACGTAACTCGAGAACCGTTCCCCCCCACCGAATTCGACACATGCATTCCACTCCCCACAGGGAGTGCAGTGCCCGCTGTCGAGTCGGTCGGACCCACGGTTGTCCAGAACCGCCACAAAAGGCCTCTGCCCGAGCTCCATATATGGAGCTGGCCCTGTTCTGACATCACAACACTCCATATTTGGGCATTCGCCTGTTACATGGACTACATGCCCGTAGTCCATATAACTCGAGAACCGTTCACCCCAAGTGTTGAAGCACTCGTTGAAGCGTTGAAGCACTCTGCCCTAGTGGTTGGAGCGTGAACTGCAGGCGGACCCGGACCCGTGGATTCATGACGAGGAAACCCCTGTGCAGCTGGGCTTTATAACATTGAGCGCTCGGTTGCACTTCCGCATTTGACAACCAAAAGTTAGTCATAGTCTCTATCCTTTTATTACTCTATGGTTCGCCGCCAACGAACTTCAAATTCGACAAACGCGTTCAACACCCCCACAGGGAATGCAGTGCCCGGTGTCGGGTCCGGCCTATATTTGGGCATGCCTGACACAGAACTCCATATATATAGGAATAAAGGGACACAGAGAGACAGATACAGAAATCTCCATATATGGGCATACAAGGGACAGATGGGTGGAACGGGTACTCTGACTCTACAACGGGTATTGCATAGGCTATAGCCGGATGGGGCATTCATCTCCAACTTCCATCGTTACTGACTCTGTGCTCTACAGTCTAGTTGATATGATATATAATCATGTGATCACAGAATGATCATACTTGTATATGCCAAATCAATAAACGACACACACACCACCACAGAAAACAGTCAGGTCCAACAAAACGCATATAGATTAGGCTACACCACCTTTGATGCAAGGAAAGAGGGTTGATAAAAGACCTGGGAGGGTAAATCCACGGTTCTCAAAGTGGGGTCCGCGACCCGGGGATCCGCGAAATAAGTTTTTTTTTTTTTGGCAATTGAATTATCCCAGCATGTTGTGTCAAATATGAGATTAAAAGCTGACTATGTGGCCCCCTGAACAATTTAGTTGAATTGCCACGAATAGTATAGTGTTTTCTGTTTGAATAAAATAGTTCCAAATGGCATATAAATGTAAGGTAGTATTGCGAGGATGAGGGGTGTAAATAATATATTTCTCCCCTCCAAGGGGTACCTGCCTGGGCCCAAAAAGTTTGAGAAACCCTGCTGTAAATGATTGTATAGCAATTAAGGTGTGTGTGTGTGTGTGTGTGTGTGTGTGTGTGTGTGTGTGTGTGTGTGTGTGTGCTATACTTCAAATGGATATAGGCTAATTGGCCTGTTACGACATAGATTTTGTGTGATGTCATGTGTCATATTAATTTTAATCATTCATAATATGATCCGGCCAAACAAGACTGCTTAGACTGCATTCACTATAGACTGATAATAATATCTCAAATTTATATAATTTATATAGTACCCAAAGCGCTTTATATACTGTCTGATGTTGTGTTATTGCCGCCAAACAGTATATAGCCTATAGCCTGCTATACACCAGTGGCTGCGCCGTTTCACACACCACAACTCTGCAGTGACGTGAGGACGGAGGTTGCTCTTCTAATTCAACGTCAAGTTGATGAACGTCCCCGTGCAGCTGGCCAATTCATTGGATGATCCTTTATTCAACAATGAGACCTGCAAGGTTCTCGCTCCACCACCATCTTTGAGATAAATCAGTGCCTTTTTTTCTTTTAGCGGCAGATAATTGGCGTTGTGGTGTATTATAGTTGTCATGCACTGACACATTTGCAGTGGGTGCACACACACAGTGAGAAGACCGGACACTCGGACACATCTTGAGGAATTTCTCCTTTTTTTTTTGCGCATCAGCTGTGTTCATGATTTTCCTTCATTACGTCCGTCCAAGGAGTTGATTTCAGTTGTCGGAGAAAATGTGGTATCGCGCAAGAGCGACCGTCCTTTTCTTATTATATTTTTCTGGGACATCGTTTGCGGGGTTTCCGAATCAGATCAACATTGGTAAGTTAACTCTCCCTACCTGTCACTTGCATATATATATATATTTATAGTCTAAACCGCGGGTGTGTTTGTACAAGTCAAGTGTCGGATTCATGTCGCACTGAGTGATAGGGTTTATTTGCATAATACTTATTTGTCAAGTTTACTTACACTGAACGGTTAGCTGATCTGCGCTCCTTTGTTATGTGGAAATTCCCCTGAAGTTCAAATAATCAAAAACAATATTATCATGTATTGCGACCAGTCGGACCAGAAGTTTTCCAGCCTCTCTGCAGTGGGGCAGTTATAGCTATAGGATTGTCTTCACTCGCACGATACGCATATAATAGGCTAATGTGTCATGCGTTGGAAAAGACAGGTTGTTATTTATAGCTTAAGCAATTGATTTGACAATAATGACGACATGGTCATTTCTTCTTTCACGCACAGGTGGACTCTTCATGCGCTCGACAGTGCAGGAGCACAGCGCCTTCAGGTTTGCCGTCCAACTATATAACACAAACCAGAATGTGACGGAGAAACCCTTCCATCTCAATTACAATGTCGACAACCTTGAGTCCTCAAACAGTTTTTCTGTCACACATGCTTGTGAGTATCACGACACTCATGCCATTGTATGAATATGTATAGCCTGCTGCTATCAACAAACCTCATGTATATAAAACCTTTGTTGCCCCAAACTGTATTCGCAGCAATAGAGCCAGCTATAACCTATACCACACTTTCTGTAATTTAGATGAAGTTATTTGTTTATTTATGAACTATATAAGCCTATTGTGATGGTTGTGTGGAAATTGATTAAACCAGGGACCAGGGGAAGGAGATGATTCCTTGGATAGTCCCCTGTTTAATATAGCAAAAATGGAGTAGCCTACTACCATGGACAGTTGCTGTGTAGCAAAAAACACTGTAGTGCCGTCTCTCTCTCTCGCTTTCTCTGTCTTTATCTCTCTCTCTCTCTCCCCCTACACACACACACACACACACACACACACACACACACACACACACACACACACACACACACACACACACACCTGTGGATGGTTTGGTCATGTAAAACATTCCCCTCAGAGTGCATGCTTGTTGAATAAAAAAATGATACCATGCAGACAGAACACTTTACAAATGGCTGCTTATATCAAGCACCATCATTTGCTATAATTTAGATGATGGCTGATGGTAATTTCCCTCCTTGAATGAGTGTCCCACTGATGGTCATCAAGCAAGAGGAGGGAGTTTTATTGCTTTGCTCAAGGGCATGTTAACGTGAGTGATTCAGGGTTGGGAGAACGATGCTATTAGATGGAACTGCTGAACTTAAGAGAGAGTGAATGTGTACAGGCTACAACAAACCAATTGTGTTTACTAATTAAGGTTTAGTCAGCTTCTTCATAGTATAGGCTACAGTTAACCTCGCGTTACCGTGGGCTTTCCACCTTGGAGGAAAACCTGGTCTGTGTTACTAAATTGCTGTGTGAACCGGACTGGAGCGGATAATTGACGTCATGTTGTAGTCACTCATTTGTAGTCATCAGGCAGGAAACCACAACCGGAATAAGAACTATACCCGAAATAATTCCCCACAATCATCATTTTAGGGCCTACCCAATAAAATATAATTTCCCCGTGGGATAACAAAAGGTATACAGACCCTAAATATTCTCTGGAATTTATATTTATATAAATATATATATATATATTTATATTTAAAAGAATTAGAAAAACTACGCCGCACCAAGGATTTTATTGAGTAGGCCCCAACATTTTTACCTGAGTTCTCCCCTCCTACCTCAATCTGGTCTCTCTCAAGCAGAAACCATGAAGCCAAACCAGCGGGGGGAAAACAATCTGATATCTCCATAATAATTTGAAAATGCGTCATCAGTCATGCCTCTATATAGCTGCCGCTGATCAGTCCCAAATCCGCTGGTTCGGGGTACATCCTCTCTGCTCGAGAGAGTCCAGATGGAGGCAGCAGGAGGAACTCACTACTGCCACCATCTGGCGGAGTCAGGTTACCTAAAATTATGATTTTGGGGTACTTCTGATTCCGGCTCGTGGTTTCCTGCTTGAGGACTACAAATCAGGGACTACATCATTGCCATCCGCTCAAGACCGGATAACAAACCCGATAAGGAAGGCTTCCCCAAGGCAGGCTACAGTTCAAATGATAATGCAGCATGCACAGAGGCTATCTTTTAGCTGTTGCCTATTCCCATTTCCCATCGTGGTTGTTTACTTTTAACTTAAGTTGCAATAAAATTCAAGAGTGATCTAGATTGTAGACTGAGCAACATATTGTATATTTGTCATTTGTTATAGGTTGTAGCTTAATGATGCATATTGGACTAGTTGTCTCCCAAGAAGCTAATATATTTTAACCACGTCAGTGAATATACTTAGTATGTTATTGTTATCAATCCAATACAATTCACTTTATTTATAAAGCACATTTAAAACGACAGCATTGAACCAAAGTGCTGTGTACACTCTGTAACCAAATAAAATACTAAAATACTAGAGAAACAGTAACTCTCAGTCTGAAACATGGAAAGCCTGTCACGATCCGGTGGTGTGGTGAGGACCCACATGCAGGACAGCAAGGCAGGTAGAGTTCAAAACCCAAGATTGGATGATTTTTGAGGGGTGCTAGTCCCTCCTATATACAGGTTTAATGTTTGTTTTTAGTTCAATGTTTGTTTTAAAAATGCCATTGGCAATGAAGGGAACATTTACGTCATATTGTCCCTCATTACGTCATATTGTCTCTTTATTGTTAATGGCGTTTAATGTTTGTGTTGGCACCGTTTGTTTTACATCACCATTACATCACCTAATCAACATGAGTTAGACTGGGTGTGATTTTTGTCCTACATTAAATCGGAGCGGCAGAGGCGGTATTGCAGTCGCTGTTCCGCACTTGTGGCACTTCCCACTGGGAGGAGACCCCGGGGCAGACCAAGGCGCAGTTGGAGGAAACACATCGACTCACTGGCCTTGGAACGTCTCGGATCCCCCAGGAGGAAGTCTCTAATGTTGCTCTGGAGAGGGAAGTCTGGAACACAATGGTGGAGCGGTTTCCCCCGCGACCCGACTGCGGATAAGCGGTTGAAGATGGATGGATGGATGGATAAACATTAAATTCCCATTGTGAATGGAGAATTTTACGTCATAGTGTCTATTTTACGTCATGATGTAAGAGTGCCCCTCACTTCACACGGGTGTGATTTATTTAATACAAAACGTCACAGAAAACATCACAATCACAAACTAACAAGATACAACATTAACATGATGTGACACCAAACATTGACTCGACAAGGACTCACAGGGGACTGACTGGGGAACACGACTAATATACACATGATGACTGATTATACATGAGATACAGCTGCATGAGACATGAACAGAACACGAACATAACAGAGTAATACAAGACAAGCAAAGTCTGTGACTGTGACAAAGCCAAGGAGTAGCCTACAACAAGTGAGTTTTCAAACGTGATTTAAACCAACCATGGTCTATAAGGTCATTCCACAGTTTGAGCGTAACAGCGGAAAATGATCTATCCCCCCGGGTCTTCAGCCTTGTTGTAAGCCTTATTATAAACATTGTCTGAAGAGGTTATTTCGCATCATTCTACCAGCTCTGCCAGAACTCACTACTTGCTCAAGGGTGTTTGTCAGTAGTTGCTGAGAGAGTGAAGAGAGTGAAAGCCAAATCAGGACTAAAGCAGTAACCCAAGTCCAAGCCTCTCTAAAGCCCAAATCACACCAAGGGGTCACGTCGAGACAAAATGTTTTTTTTAAGGTTGCATTGGTGTGGTTGACCTTTAAAACTGTGTTGTCCCCACCCGACCCTTTGGTGTGGTTTGGGCTTTACACACACACGCACACACACACACACACACACATGCACACACACACACACACACACACACACACACACACACACACACACACACACACACACACACACACACACACACATCTATGACGTCTTTACGGTGATGTAATGCATCAAATGACATTGCCGTCATAGCTTAGTTTAGAAACAATTGTTTTCTTGTCTTCCTTAATCACCTCCCCAAAATACTCAAGTTCAAGCACATCTAGCATTGCATTTATGAGATGATTATCGGAAGTACTTTCAATCTCAGCGTTTGAGTTCTACCTTTAATCTACATTAGCTCAAGAAAACGCTTCTTTAGGATCATAATTGGAGTCCTTCCCATGTGCCAGATTACAAGTCGCCACGGGTATAGTGCAATCATATTTGCAAAAGACCATACTTGTCATAAGTTAATTCCTTAGAGTGCTACCTGCTGCAATTTAAACCGCTAGCTAGAGGGAACACTGAGCTATTATCTTTTTGAGGGGCGATAACCCCTCCGCTCCTACATCCAGCTTTGTGTGTGTGTGTGTGTGTGTGTGTGAACACGGACTTTGTCCTAACACAAACATTGAAGACGAAGGTGAGGATGCAAATTCTGTGTACCCGGAATGAGATGATGAGATGATATGATTATGATGAAGAGAGAGCGCAGCGCGCCTCTCTCTCTCACTTCACACGGGTGTGATTTTTATTTGAAAAGTTATTACATTTTACGTAACGCAAAAGACAGAACAAAGAGTATAGAAGAGGTAACCGTGGTGAACCAGGAACTTTCAAAGATTTAGTGAGGACGAAAGTGTGCTGGTGGCGATTTTTAAGAACAAGGGTGACGTGCAGAGTTGTGGAAACTACAGAGGAATATAGTTGATGAGCAGAGTCAAGTTATGGGACAGAGTCACAGAGTAGTAGTGGAGGGCTAGACTAAGGGCATTTCTGAGCAGCAGTATGGTTTCATGCCAAGGAAGAGTACTAGTACAGAGATGCAATATTTGCTTTGAGGATACTGAGAAGTTCAGAGGGAGCTGCGTTGTCTTTGTAGATCTGAAGAAAGCATATGATCGAGTGCCGAGAGAGGAACTGTGGTATTGTACGAGGTGGTCTGGAGTGACAGAGAGAAGTATGTTGGAGTGTGTGGAAGTTGTAAGACAGTGGTGAGGTGTGCTATGGGTGTGTGACAGAGGAGTTGAAGGTGGAAGTGGGTCTGCATCAAGGATCAGCACGGAGCCCCTTCTTTGTTCGCCACGGTGATGGACATGCTGACAGATGAGGTTAGACAGGAATCCCCCCATGGACCATGCTGTTTGAAGATGACATTGTGACCTGTAGTGAGAGCAGTAGTAGAGTAGGTAGAGGAAACTCCAGAGAGGTGGAGATATGCCCTGGAAAGGAGAGGGATGAAGGTTAGCCGCGGCAAGACCGAATACATGTGTGTGAATAAGAGGAAGGTATACAGGGAGTAGAGAAGGCGGAGGACTTTAAGTACTTGGGGTCAACATTTCAGAGCAATAGAGAATGTGGAAAAGAGGTGAAGAAACGAGTGAAAAGTGTCCGGTGTTGATGTGTGATAGGAAAGTATCAGCAAGAATGACAGGGAAGGGGGTACAAGATGGTAGTGAGACCCGCTATGTTGTATGGTCGCACTGAGGGAAAAACAAGGAAGCTCTGAGAAGGAAAAGAAGTGGTCACGTGACTGGGCTACGCCATGACACTTTCATGCCCAGTCACGTGACCACTTCTCTTCCTTCTCAGAGCTTTCTTGGGAAAAAAAACAGGAAGCAGAGCTGGACATAGACTCATATGGTGAGGTTCTCTCTGGGAGTAACGAGGATGGATAGGATCAGGAACGAGTACGTCAGAGGGTCGGCGCATGTCAGATGTTTTGCAGATAAAGCCAAAGAGGCCAGACTGAGATGGTTTTGGACACCTACAGAGGAGGAATAGTGAGTATATATCGGTAGAAGGATGTTGAGGTGTGGTTGGAACTGCCAGAAGACCAAAGAGAAGATTTATGGATGTAGTGAAAGAGGACATGAAGTTAGTTGGTGTGAGAGAAGAGGAGGCGGAGGACAGGGTGAGATGGAGGCAGATGATTCGCTGTGGTCGACCTCTGAAGGGGAAAAAAAGAAGAATAATTACATTTGTATAGGATCAATGTTCACACATTAATTAGGAAAGGTGATTTCATTGTCTCCTGAATCCTGAAGACTTGAACATGTGGATGTACAGTATAGGGACTAGGGAGTATCACAAAGATCAGAAGGTCTTTAATTGGAACTAACGTTTTGCTGAAGCATAAGAAATTGCATCCCTTTGTTGTGGTATTCTATTTCTTGCTAAGTCAGGAGAGTTTATCTTGGCCAGAAATCTAGATGCATTATTTACATTTGAAAAAGCTCAATGGTCCACAGTCCATAATGCCCTACACTAAATTATCTATAACATGTTGCTATTTAACAACTATAAGTTCTGCATGTCTCATTCTATGGATTGGAACATCCAGTTCTGACAGGCAGAGGATGGTCACCTTTCATTAAACCATTTCTGCTCTTTTCTTTCCTTAAACAAGATAAAGCAGAGCATGTATCAATCATTTAAAACAGGGGTCTGCAACCTTTTTGGAATTAAGTGCCATGTTTTTATTTTCTGGATAGTCAGTGTGCCATGTCAACATTAATTTGAATGACACCACATCAACATTTCCAACACATTTTGATTGTCCACCGGAAATATCCTTATTTTTTAATATTTTCTTTCACATTGTTATAATGATCATTAGTCTCAGAGCAATGACCCACGTATCTCCCAGACTCCCTCCCCAGTCAGAGTTCAGAGTTTTAACCCATTCTGACCTGAGATCAGATTCATACGAGGTTTCCACTGGACACACACTGGTCTGATTAACCCATTCTGACCTGAGATCAGATTCTAAAAATGTCAGTCGCTCTTCGATTTTTCAAAAATAGCAGACCTACAAGCTCGTAGCGCGCCACTCGGTGGCGCGCTACGAGCTTGTAGATCTGCTGTTTTTCAATAGCTAAAGCATAACATGATGCTAACACCAAAATGGGTTCCCGGTCAGAATGGGTTAATGAATGTATAATTATGTGCAGGATGTAATTTACTGTACATACAAATGTGAGGGACTTATTTGACTAAGTTTAAATAGTTTATTTTAAACCAAAAGTCCTCTCTCTCACACTTATGCCAGTGTGCCAGTGATCACCCTCCTTAGTGCCAATGTTGGCACCGGTGCCAAAGGTTGCCTACCCCTGATGTATAGAACCAACTTTTTCATTTCTGTCTAGCGTAGCCAGTATGGATTGTGAGCAGAGTGAAGGAGGACACCACACACTCTCCTCTGATTGGGTCACTGTGTAATGATTGTTGCAGATGCCCTGATGGCATTGACTGTGATATTGACAGCATGGGTCAATGTCGGAAGGCCTCAGTCCAGTAGGGAAGTGTGCAGTTCCTGTTTGTTTTAGTATGGACAAAAGCATCTATACCTCTCTAAATGCAAATGTATACTTTTCATACCGTAACTACAATACAGTGAGCTTTACATTACAAATGGCAACGAAATATCAAATAGCAGAGATTACACTGGTGTCACAGCCCCTGTAGTTTGGCCTACTAGGGCCTGTGTGTTTTTTTTAGATTCTTATTAAGTTGGTTATATTGTAAATAAATATTCGTTTGTGCACTTTTAAACAGCCGTGTGTCTTGCTCCTTTGTTATGGCCCAAGAGCCAGGTCATAACACTGGCTTGAACAGTCATTGTATTATATTCGTTCATATAATAGAATGGTTAGGCTATTGTATTGTAGACCATACTGTTGTACTCCTTCCCTGCGTTGGTCAAAGACGGCTGATGTGTTGTTCACTATACAGTATGTCACAAATCTGTGACTCAACTGGAACTTCTGTACGTACAGTACGTTGACGTGAGACACCTTGCCCCAGGCTAGGATGCTTTGTGCGCATAGATGCAGAAATGAGAAGGTCGTCAATGTCGTCCATTAAGGCTGGGGTCAAAGCAGGGGAGAGTGTGGGTGGAGAAAAAGGGCTCCAGCACAGTCGTTGACTGTACTATTAATCTAGTCAGTGTGGAATTAAGCTGAAGCGTTGTTCTATTAAAAGTTTCAAATTGAAGTGAGGACAGGTAATGGGAAATGAATAAGATTGTATTGGCAATTTCACAGCTTGTACAAAATCCATTAAGCGTTTTTTTTTCTTTCTTTTCTTTCTCCGGTAGACCTGTGGTTATGAACATAATTCATTTAGGAATTCAGATGTGCATTAGGCTAAGTGTTGAAAAACTTCTATCCATTACATGTTGGATAACTCGAAAGTGGATTTTCGAATAATTTGCCAAATGTGTTATGGTCTCATAATAACTGTGCAATGTAGGAGCATGGGCGACGGTGTAACGGAGATGCTTCACGACAGAGCGTTGCAGGCATTCTCAAAAAAGATATTTTCCTTTACCGACCTCTTATTATACTGTACTTCACGGAGCTAACAATAACATTGCTCGTCACAGAAATAGATGTCCCCTTGATCAAATTTCATTTGGAACAATTTTATTCCCCTTCTCAAGCTAGTTCCCAATTTCTCTTGAGGCACAGTAAAGCTCCAGTATTACTTTAACCCATTCTGACCTGAGATCAGATTCATACGAGGTTTCCACTAGGACACACACTGGTCTGATGAACCCATTCTGACCCGAGATCAGATTCTAAAAAATGTCAGTCGTTCTTCGATTTTTCAAAAATAGCAGACCTACAAGCTCGTAGCGCGCCACTCGGTGGCGCGCTATGAGCTTGTAGATCTGCTATTTTTCAATAGCTAAAGCATAACATGATGCTATAACACCAAAATGGGTTCCCGTTCAGAATGGGTTAATACCACACTGGAGAGAGCACTGCACACTTCCCAGCGCCACTGATTAACTGTCGGGTTGGTTGGAACAGAGACGTCTATGCTCAGTGTGTGACGGCTTATGAAATTGTACCACTGCTGTTAAGCCGCCTCAGGGTTCAACTGTGGGCCTTCCCACGACTGCTTGTTGTACAGCGGTTGACGTTTGACTTTCACCTCTCCAGTCAAGTAGGGGTTTCGCAGGGCCAGAGGCTTCTTTCTTCCAGGCAAGACTTCGATCAGCCATGATAATGAATGAATGTATTACCATGGTCAGAACATTAATAACACCAAGTAGGCAGTAGAACGATGCAGGTTAGAAATGCATGCCCCCACCCAGATATTATGCGTTGGAGCCTCTACAGCGGTGCCCGTTTGGGCACTGGCCTACTTGGAACGATGCAAGTTGGAAATGCATTCCCCACCCAGGTATTATGTCTGTCTCCCTTTTATGCCCATATATGGAGTTCTTTGTATAAGGCATGCCCAAATATGGAGTATATGCAGCCAGCTTGTGGAGTCCTGTGTCAGGCATGCTCAAATATGGAGTGTTGTGAGGTCAGAACAGGCCAGCTCCATATATGGACGATGGGCCTTTTTGTGGCGGCTCTGGACAACCGTGGGTCCGACCGACTCGACACCGGGCACTGCTCTCCCTGCTGTGGTGTGGAACGCGTGTGTTGAATTTGAAGTCGGTGGGGCGAACGGTTCTCGAGTTACGTGGATTACACACACACACACAGGCATATACGTACAGACAGAGACATTTATAGTTAGACGAAGCTCCAAGATGTGGTACAAAAGATACACAGAAGATACACACAAGGGAGATAATGGGATACGCTCAGGGCTACGGCACTACTATAGTAATGTCCAATAAGTATAATCACAAGATGATGAGATGTCTCGACGCTTATACACGGTGCACATTCATGCACAGTGTCCTTTCCGTATACAAAGATAATATAAAAGCCATCCGCAGACCCGCTGGCTTTAAACCTGCTTGCGCTGTGTACTCTGTTCTGAACGTATACAGTCAGTCTGGACACAGAATCAAATTAAGGAAGCGTTCAAGAAAGCAGGATTGGATTCTCACTGCTTGTGGGGAAGAGTAAGTGGTCTGGGGGGGGGTCTTTGGCCCACTTGAAGACAGACTGAAATAGCCGCCGTTCTTTAGTTTAAGGCATAGCGTGGCGGCGGCCTGTCGACGTTTACGGTGTGACTTGTGTTAGTGTTACATTATAATTTTCCAAACAGAACGTTTGCTTTTAGGGATTTAGTTGCTATAAGGCGGTCGCTCCGTGTCACATTCACAAGACCCACACGAATGCAGGCTTAGAATATTTTGGGGAGAGAAAATCCATGTTTCTATATAGCTAAAACTCCAATTAACCACAGACTTCTGATGCTCGGTTCAAAAATAGCCACATGTGTATGTGCACTAGTGCAGTATGTGTCAACTATTATGTCAGAAGATGTCGTTATATTCTCGCTCAACCCATCCACACCTTTCCCAGGCTGTCCATGAGGCAGGCAGTGCTGTGTTGGATAATGATGCTGTGAAATGGCAGAACTTCTTTAGTTGTGTTGGTTTAGATAGTGGGATGTGCCGTGCGGCCGTGCCCTCATAATACTGCATCAGAAAGTGCTTACATGTCGGAGCGAGAGTGATCATTACTGACAAGCCACAGTGATGGCACTATAGTGAGGCACAATATTCCATAGTCTTACACAACACTCTTAGTCATGTGCCCCACGAAGCAGCACTGCCTCTGAAAGCTGCTACGATTCTATAAATGTGTCCTAAACATTATTGAGGACAAACTATGAACTACATAGAACTACTAATAATAAGCAGGTCAACCATACCAGTGGTGCACTGAAAAGTTGCAGCTTTTCAAAGACTTGCATTATGCGTACTTCATACTTAAGTTCACTTCATAATTGTATTGTGAATTGTGTTATTATACATAAAACTGATATAATATCTAGATTTACAATATTTTTTATATAACCGCTTACCCTGTACATACCGTAGATATGTGCTTGCATGCACTTCATATAAAATGTGCACAATGGTACGTGCACATGACACAACAATGGAATGTACGATAAATGTAAGGAGTACTGTTCTGTGATGATGCTGTAATATGCAACTCAAAGTACACTAAATGTCACCATCACACCTTCACGCTGCTACTATTTTTGCATGGCAAATGATGGAATCTTTCGCTTTCCTCAAAAGCAACACATATTATAATCTTTTCATTTTGTTGTTTACAGTACCACAGTAATATGATCACCTTCTGCTGCAGAGCATCAAAAGTCACTTATTTAATATCTGAAGAAACATATGACTGTATGCACGGAGCATGCTCTATTCCCTTGCCTCTTGTTAAGCCATTCTAGACGGGAACCCCATTTGGTGTTTATAGCATTATGTTTGTTATGCTTTAGCTATTGGAAAATAGCAGATCTACAAGCTCGTAGCGCGCCACCGAGTGGCGCGCTACGAGCTTGTAGGTCTGCGAAAAAAAAATTAATCGTGAAAATGTGGCTCAAATCTTTGTATATATATTATTTCAGAGCGAACGTTTTTAGCTCAAATCTTGGCAGAAGCCCCCGGAACGGTGGCCAAATCCAGATATTTTTGTGGGTCCTTGACATGAAATAGTTTGAGAATGACTGACATAGAAACATGCGTTTTTCAGAAAACTGTCAAAGATTTAGAAGGCATTTATTTGTAGAATCATTCCCAGGTCAAAATGGGTTAAAATGGTCTGGGGGGCTCTTGTTCCTGCAGCATGCAAAGCATGTGTAGGTGGAATTTACCAGCGCTTTTCTGCAACAGCCCTGGTGAAATTACCATATAAGAGTCTACTGGCCCTGTCTGTCTTTCACTGCGGCTGGTTTTTCCTCCTACGATGTTGTTTTAGTACAGCATGTGTGGGCTGCATACAACAAGTGGTTCTCAGATTATAGGGACAATCCAACTTAGCAGGGGATGATTTTAAATAACCGGCCCCCGTCCATTTAAGTGTGATTTGTGAGTTGATGGAGAGGAACCTATATTATGTTTCTTATACTGTACATTCATATGTAGCCATGAATACCCGAGGAGAAATGCCCTGCACTTCAACCTTCAGTGTGAATAATGCATTCCGTGTGTGCTGCTATCTCCATATTTTGCTCAACTGTGAGTGTAATGGAACATCCCAACAGACATGTAGTTCAGCAACCATCCAGAAATAACCTATATGCTTGCTTAACCCATTTTGGCCTGGCATTTCTATACAAAATGGGTGAGCGGAGAAATGACGTCAGAATTCCGCTTTTTATGACGTTTTCTTCAACCACGGTTCATGTTTTAGGTTTTTATTAGAGAGAAAGTAAAAGGTGAGTGTAATTTTCTTTTCATTTGCTGCTTTCTTTCGAGCGGGGGCGGGGGCATTCGAGCAACGGGGCTAAATATGTATTTCTTTACAAAATCTTATAGCGATTTATTTTTTTATTCTTTACATTTGGCCACAAAAGAACACAGGATCTACTGAATGTGTCAAACTGACATATTGAGCCTATGACACAGTGTGGCTTCCCCCCAGTAGGCCACCTTCACATTCAGTAGATCCTGTGATCTTCTGTGGCCAGATGTAATTTCCTGGGGTCTAGTAGGACTATAGTAATAATAAAAAAAGAAATCGCTATGAAGTTTTGTAAAGAAATACATATTTAGCCCCCATGCTCGAATGCCCCCGCCCCCCTGTCAAAAACAGCTAAAATCGCTAAAACGAAAGAAAGCAGCAAATGAAAAAATAATTACACTCATCTTTTACTTTCTCTCATAACAACCTAGGTTGAAAAAAACTAAAGTTGTCCTTTAAACGCATTGACATTGAAGGGAAAATGTATGTCATATGTAAAACGAGCAAATCTGCTAACCAATCACAGGCAACAGGCATTCTGATTGGCCAGTATGAGATGATGCATGGTGATGGTACGATGATAAGAGCGCCCCTCACTTCACACGGGTGTGATTTTTATATTATTACTCACTGTATACCCGTCTTCTATCTGTGTCCCTTTTATGCCCATATATGGAGTTCCTTGCCAGACATGCTCAATTATGGAGTCCAGGTCTGTCTCTATAGTCATCAGTAGCCTACTATAGACTTCATATTGAAGAATCCCCGTATTCCATTATGGGGATTTAGCGGATTTATCAATATTTGTTTTGGACAACCGGTGCTGCATCACACCCATGAATTGCTGCTGGTCAACCAGTACAGTACCACGAGACCCCAATAAACGTATACCTATAGTGAGACAATCTGCAGCTGAAAAATATATACTGTATAAATAAACTCTGCGTTGTTAACACATTCTGTACGGGAACCCCTTTTGGTGTTTTAATTTATAATGTGTTATAATTTATACTTGCTATTGAAAAATAGCAGATCTACAAGCTCATAGGGCGGCACTGAGTGCCGAGCTATGATCTTGTAGGTCTGCTGGAACTATTTATTTTTTCAGATGGGGATCCGCGGCACAAATACAGATAATTTGAATCTGACGTCATTTCTCCGTTCATCGTCAATGGCAACAAAAAAAAACTTGAGACGGGCATGCAGGGACAAAATTTTGCGGGCATTTGACCGGAATTCTCTTACCGTGGTCAATGGCACGTCTTCTTGAGACGTCTGCGCAGGGACAAAAGCTGTTTATATAGCAGGGGGGCCGCTTAAAAATAAACAAACAAACAAATTGCCCAAAGCCTGAGTAAACAACTGTCTATACTCTCTTCACTTGAAAGAGTCCAATGTTGGCATCTTTGTGAATCTACGGGGGGAGAGAGTTCCAAAGGGCAGGGAGGGGGCTGCCTTATAAAAAGCTCTGTCGCCGAGGGTAAAACTGCCCCCGCTGGTTGTTGCATAACCAGAGCGGCATGCTCCCCATCTTAAGTTCTTCTGGTCTATGTATAATTCCACAGTTTGGCCATATGCCCCCTATATAGAGCTGCTGCTTTAAACCCACCTGGAGAAAAGTAGTTGTATAGTTGTATGTGAAAGTAAAGACAATATTATAGCAAGAGCTTCAAAGTGTCTGTAAAACAAAACGCAATGCAAGAGAAAGAAGTATATCTGTAACACGCAGATTAGACACACCGACGGACCGACATGCAGAAACATGCGGTCGGGTCGAACATGCGCTGCTCCGTGCTGTATAGCCTGTACCCCTCTATCTTGGCCTATTGTATTAGCTAAAACTGTTCTATACTGTATATGCAGAACATTTGCTTATTATCAAATTCGATATGATGGTTATTGGTTAAAGAGGGAGTGCCACAATTTTTTTCCACCCTAAAACATGATCATCAGGTATTATTATAATATAAGGGGAAGAACTTTTTCCAAAAAGTGTACAGTATTTGTTAAAATCATGCTTTCATGTGGACACGCCCACCACTTCATTAAGTATGCCTGGTTTGCCTGGTGGGTGGTGATGGGTGGTGATCCACCTGAACTGAAGCCGCACCCACAGCTGTAGTTGTATGATAAAGGGGGAGGGGTTAGGGGAGGGGCTGATAGTGTGGTGTCACTATATTGCTGTTTATTTCATTGGCCCGTTTGACTGTCAAGGGTTCAGCCTCCAGGAAGAAACCCTAAATACAAAGTTAATACACCATTGCACATAAAAACGACTCCAGGGTGACTGATGAAGTACTGTCACCTCATAGACACATGAAAAACTGGAAAAATACAAAAATTGTGGCACTCCATCTTTAAGATAAACCTACCCATGAACTTACAAAGCTGATATCTGTTCAAACCACCCTCTATGAAAATGATGGTAAATTGACCCTGTCTTCTGCACGGAAAAGCTGCTATGTAGAAAGCATTTGTGTCTCATGCATGCACTCAGTCCTCCTCTTTCACTCGACATCATATCAGACCCTCAGACATGTCTCCGCCATCAGCCTCGACACTTACCCCCCGGTGAACACCGGCCTTTTCCTCTCCACCTACATGGCCACTTTAGTGAGATCAACTGAAGGTTTACTCATTACCTCCAGAGTAGTCTGGAGACTAGACTGTCAGTGGGCTTCCGTCAAAAGAGGGCGCTGTTTTTTCCTTTATTTGCCGATGGGTTTCAGATTGCCTCCAGACTCCAGAGTAGCTCAGAGAACTAGGTTTTTAACACGGCTATAGAAAAACAACCTCCCCCCAGTATAGGCAACAGTGCACAAATCAGCAGATTATCTGTTAGGGATATGCCACTGTCCTCACGGTGCACAACAAACCATAGCACAAACACAATGATATTGCACACTCCCTCTGCATTCGTACATAGCTCCGGGTCTCAGTGACTGCTTTCCGTTCCTCCATCATGTATTTATAAGCTCTCCGTGCGAGGTGTTGTGTTCACCTCTGTATTATACCCAGAAGTCTTCCTCCAGTCCAGACCCTTATTTATGACAGAACTTCTTGACTTCTTATAATAAGGTTCTCAGTCACATGAATAATGATAGACTTTCTGACTTGGTGCCTGTGGTGTTTCATTTAAGGACAGATTCAGCCGGCACCAGAATCAGCTTTATTTGTCACATGACAGGTTTACAGGTGTAAAGAAGTGGGTGAAATGATCTATTTCTGGGAGAAGAGCGAGGATGGAGGTGAAGTGAGAGCAGAGGGGAACGAGATGGAATCCGGTTACATCAAACACAGATAGCATGCGTGATAAGCAGGCATATGAAGATTCGAACATCAGCATAAATAAATATGCAGGTGTGTGCATGTTCTTTTAGGAACGGCGTGCTACTACCAGGCTGGGTGGTGTGTGTGTGTGCGTGTGTGTTTGTGTGTGTGCGTGTTGGTTGTGATTTCCTTCACTCCATTGCCTTCGGCGGTAGAGCTTCAGAGAGTTCACTTTGTAGACTTTGCGACATGGTACACACTGTGCGGGTATATACATGCAGGTATCCATTACCAGATGCCTGCATGGGATTATAGCGCTCTGGTCTCAAACATCGCCATGTTTTCTAGAGAAACACAATTGAGTGTCAGGGCTGCTGGGACCGCTGCATCCAACCATTAAGTTTAACGAGGTGTCAAGAGCAGAGAGAGAGAGAGAAGTGAGAGAGAGAGAGCAGAGAGAGAGAGAGAGAGAGAGAGAGAGAGAGCAGAGAGAGAGAGAGAGAAGTGAGAGAGAGAGAGAGAGAGAGGGAGGGAGGGAGGGTACTGTCTATCTATGCTACCGGTGTCTCTCACAAAAGGCACGTCTGACGGAGAAGGTGTTAATTAGATCGGGACGTGTGAGAATGACGTTAGACGCTTAAGATAAAGCCAAGTATTGTGCAAAAATTGCCTAAAAACATAATGCGGTATTTAAAAATATATTTTGGACCATGTAATAAATGCTTTCACGATCTATACTGTATTTCCGATATATTGTGGACAATTGGAGGTACGTACAGTCATGGTTTATGACTGTATCCCTCTCATGGACAGGCAACGGACGGCGCGTTTCGACCTGACAGGCCTTCCTCAGCGTTGTCAATGCTGAGGAAGTGTGCTGTCTATATACGCCTTCATTTCTATGACAATATTAGTTTTTTTTATCAATCTTCCCAAAATATTTGACCATTTATCAGGCTATAGCCTAATACATTTTGTATGTGTTAAAACAACGGGAGGAGGTGAAGTATAAAGGCTTGTTTTCATGCTTGTATAAGCATGGGTTAGCTCTGGAAAAAGGTGCACAGTACTGCACTGTAGCGTAACCATGGTGTTGTTGATTCTTAACGTACAGTAAAATAAACCCGTGTCCCGATTATATGCCTGCATGTGCAAGACAGGTTTTGTTTTACCAGTGTTGTCTGATTGTATTTGTCCAGTATAGGATAACGGGCTGCCTATTTAACCCATTCTGAACGGGAACCCGTTTTGGTGTTAGCATCGTGTCATGCTTTAGATATTGAAAAACAGCAGATCTACAAGCTCATAGCGCGCCACCGAGTGGCGCGCTACGAGCTTGTAGGTCTGCTATTTTTGAAAAATCGAAGAACGACTGACATTTTTTTAAATCTGATCTCAGGTCAGAATTGGTTAATCAGACCAGTGTGTGTGTCCAGTGGAAACCTCGTATGAATCTGATCTCAGGTCAGAATGGGTTAACCGTGACAAACCAAAGCTGCTGTTGCCCATTTTGAGCATATAATTGGTTAGGGAGATCCGGAACCATGCAGCATTTTTTTATATTATGACCCCATCTGGATAACATGAGATATTTATTGGGGGGAAAACAATCATGGCTGCGCCGCGCACGTAAATCTGGGACAGGATATCTCCAGCGAATGGTAATTCATCTGCTGTGACATCTTTTTAATTCCTGGCTGATCCTCTCAAGCCCCCCCTCAAAAGAGACAACGTGAAGTGGAAAGTTTGATACGTTTAATTTAAAATGTGTCAAATGTTTTTTTTTGGTCTTGAAAATGACATTAATCAAGCCATATTTGAATATTGTTATAGCAGTAGATTCTTGATAATGTGTGCGGCGTGTTGCCCATGTGGACCACCGTCTATCCCTGATTATAGCGAGCAGATATACAATTCTTCAATTCCATTTCTTATCTTGTCGAGACACAGTGTAGGTGTCATCATTGCACCAGATTTGCATGTGCCCTTCCAACACACAAAAGGACCATATAGGCTACCATGTGCATGCCATTGTCTATTCGCAGTACCGGCATATTGCACATAATGATTTGACAATTGTTTTGCATTCATGGCAAAAACAATTCCATCCATGTGGACTTTTATGGTACTTATAAGTTGATTTTCATGTTGAAATAAATGGAATCCAGTGGTTTCCCTGAAAACCAAGTAAACCACGATATACTTTGTTGCCATGAGTGTCAAGTATATACCGTGAGTGTTGGCGCCCGCTGGCCAAGTGGTCCAGGCGCACGCCACATATATAAGGCTTTGTCCTGACAGCGCGTCGCGTGTTCGAGTCCCGTTCATGACGACCTTTGCTGCGTGTCTCTCCCCTTCTCTCTCTCTCTCCCCCCCTCTTTCCTGTCCATCTTCACTTGATACTATCAATGAAGGCAGAATGCCAGAAAAAACGAATCTTTAAAAAATATATATACTGTGAGTCAACGGGCTAAACATGAAAGAGAGAGAGAGAGAGAGAGCAAGGTGGAAAGCCACGAAGGAGTCAATGTGATAGGCTGATGGAGCAATAGAAGGTTGAATTCATAGTTACCGGTATGTGGATTTGTGAATGAACTGGATGCTCCACTTCCGAGTGAAGTGGAGCTGCAGGCTTTGCTGTTGCAGCTTTGAAACCCCCCCAAAAAATCACGAGATCACAGAGTCATCTTTTCTCTTGTTGGTTACAGTATATATATATACAGTCGAAGGTTTCCTAAATATTACCTCACGGTTCATCGGCTGTCAATCCCTTTAGAATGCACGCATCGCTGAACAAGTGATGAGGCACGGCGAGGCAGTGTGACACACAGTCTATATGGATGTCAGACAGATGGGCCCCGCCCCCTGGGTGTACTGGGTTCACCAACTTGTACCTCAATTACTGCATGCCATTAACGTTGAGCAAGGAAAACCGGAGCCAAGCTTCCGTCCGGACATGTCCCCATTTTGCGTTTGTAAAACAATTTATTGTGTACAAAAAAAAAGAAAAGAAAAAACTATAAAATTAGACAAAGATAATGTCTAATGCACTGAGTGCTTCTATAGCCAAAGCTCATTGCTCGTCATCAGCCCACATATGGCAAATACGTAGATAAGGCTTGTTGTAGATATATATATATATTCACCGTTTATAGTGTAGCACTATATAGTAACACAGCCCTAGAGATGCCAAATGGACGAAATAAATAAATAAATAAAGAACACTTGCACAGCACAGTTGTGTTTTTCAGGGTATTTGTCCATTAGGACAGAGCTGTGGCCAATATGCACTGATTCCCCCATTATTTCTAGTTGATTAGCAGAGCAAACGTTGCATCTAGTCCAAGGGGAAGTGAAGGGCACCGCCAGAGCATATTTGCCACAGAGAGCAGCTCACTTGCCACTCAACTCGGCACAATTAAACGCTGTTCAAGGGGAGGCATGGCGTGCCATCAGAATGGAAACACCATGTTTGTTATAGGGGATTTTTGGTCTCGTGTTCAGCGAAGACTGCAGTCCTGACTGAGCGACCTGGAAGTTTAGATCAGGGCAGCTTTTAGGGGATCATCAAGGTTTTGTTTTTATCTGTGTATTTTTTCTTTGTATGGTTATTCAATGTTAAACACATCAACGTTATGCCTTGGGTTGAGTATAAGGTTTTCCACTACACAAGGCTCAATATGCCATCTGAGCAATTTACTATCTAACTGAATGATGGATACAATGTATGTATAACCTAGATACCATACCCTGATGGAAAATGCTGTTTTAATTTTAATTTTTGTTTTTAATTTTCTTTTTTATTAGTACTTTCAATACTAGTGTATTACTTTTACGGTCTTGTACTGTCTGTCTTTGTTTTATTTGTTTTGTTCTGACCTTGATTGGGGGGGGGGTATATTTACATATCGGATACAGCTAAATGTACACATATGTTTATTCATTGCTGCATCGATAAAATAAAAATAATTGAAACACCAAGGATCACATGTGGTCCCCAGGGGCTCCACCAGGGCCCCCTGGGTGCCACATGCTACACATTGCTACAATCCGCACCAAACTTGGCAAAAAACACTGTTCAGGGGTCTGGCATGAAAATAGTCACACTATAGCATTCGGTGTCAATTGTGGCCATCTGGTTAAGCGTTACCGCTACGTCACGTGTTCCCACGCCTCTCCTGGAAGTTCCTAAATGACTCTCATCGGCACAATATAGGGCTAGATTTGAAGGCTGCCCAGTGGCCTGAAAGTCAAATTTATTGAAATGTAGCCTACTTTGATTCATTGCATGTGAAGACGTGAAGCCATTAGAAATGATCTCACCTCTCGATCTCACATGTACTTGTGCTTCCATCGATTGTCATCAGTAGATATGGTATTTTTAAGCATTAAATTATGATCTAAATGCTACAATTTACAAACATGAACCCTGGCAGTGGGCTTGTTTGTGAATTCCTCCAGTGACTCATTGAAGTCAAATTGATTTCCAGACATTGACACCAAGTGCTTTACACTACAGAACAGGGTGAAAGAAAACAACATGTACAGTACTGTAGCGACTCATCATGTGACTCTTTTTTTACGGGGGCCAGTTTCGAATTGCAGACGTCCGTATAGGCGCTCCTTGAGAGCGGTTTTGAAGGAGTCATGGGATTCACATTTCTTAATTGCTGTTGCTTGGGCGTTCCACATTTTAGTGGCATATAGGAGCGAAATGAATTTAATCCCTTGTTTGAGCCAAATCTGGGTTGCACGTGGTTTGTTGAACTCCCTCTGGTGTTTGCGAGCGTGGTACTTCCTTGACATAAAGGAAGTAATATAGACAGCTGGTACATAGGGATCTTTGTAAATAAGTCCGTTGGATGAGGGCTAGGTGCACAGAAAAATGACATACCAAGAATTCTCCATTATTGCCAAAGATTTATTTTGTAAATCAATTCCAAAAATACTTCTTGTACAAAAATAAAAATATAACTCCAAAAATGAAAATAACAAACTTACATGATATATATGCTTAAAGTCAAGCACCCAGTCTGGACGTTACCAGTCCTAACACTGTCTTAGGGCAGAGCTTCCTGCATTATGCCCCCTCTCCCCATGTCTCTCCATGGACTGACTACATGCAGTATAACTCAGGCCTCTCCCTAGTGGCCCGTACCACCTGTCTAGAGACAGCTTTCCCCAAAACATTCACTTACATTTACTAGTGAACATGTAACACAGAAACATTTCCAAACATGTACAGTATAATTGTCAATCCAAAATGATTAACACACCAGGTTTTAAATAACCCGTACCGTTGCAAACATATTAAAGAATATGTATTGCCAGAACCCGGCACCCCTGCAACATGGTGCAACCCAATTCAACCCTCCCCCTATAAAAGGAGCAGTGGATGCAGTAGTGCCTCTTTTGTGACCAGGAAACGAGGATGGTGTGAGTAGTGGGTGTTTGACAACATAGTAATGGTAACTTAAACTGTTTGACTGTGAAAGAAATAAATGTATGTTGACCAACCAATTGTCTGTCCAAATGATTATGAAATGAAATATGTATATAAAACTGTAAATAAGCCAAGATCCACTGATTGCTAACTTTATCCGGCATAGTTAGCAAACAGTGTGTGATAATGACCATTGACTGACAGGTGGGAATATTGAGTGTGAAATGAGGGTTTGATAAACAGAAAATGAAATACAATTATGCATGTGTGGCTCAAGAGAACATGTCTTTATCACAATCTTGTAGTGAATCTTGTGGACCGGGCCCATTATACTATTTCATCCAAAGAGAATGGATTCAGTGGATCAGTGAATAACGTAGAAGGCAACAAAATGACAAATACACATATATAATCAGGGCTGCACACAACTTTTTTTGGTCTAGTACTCAGAGGAGCACCTGGAGGAGTTTCTTGGTGCTCCTAAAATGCGGCGACCCGTCTCGCCGGATGGATAAAAGAGGGATGCATGAATAACTTATAGCAAAACGATATTTATTGGATGAGTGTGGGGAGTCAATGGAGGGTATTGCAACTCTAGATTTAGCCCTAGAATGGCTCTTGTTGTAGATTCATCCCATTATTTAAAAAAATCTAAATTTTCTAAAATCTAGGTCCATGTGTGGTCCAGCCCTATGGAATGCATATTCCAATAAAAACAACTTAATACTTCCTAAGGATAATATGAGCATCAAAGCAATATTTAGATTTTTTATTATTTTGTATTTAAATAACCGATCTACTAGCTCACACCGTGTTGCGACACGTTGTGAGCTTGCAGATCAGCTATTTTAACATACGACACATCGTACGGCGATGTTTGTAGCTTGTAGCTGAGGCGCAATTATTGTCTACTTGGTCTGTGTCTCATGGAGGAGGGCTGTGGGCAGTTCAGAAACCGTCTTCCAGTGACATCATCGATGGGGAACACAAGCTAATAAAAACTGCATGCAAGGCTTTCTAGTCCTGAAAAGTTGCAACGCGAAAATGGAAGCCATCGTTCTCGCGATAATGAAAATCTAAACATTTTTATACAAAAATCTTGTTTGAAAAAAAAATCTGCCTAATGATGATGTCACTGGAAGACGGTTTCCAAACTGCCCCACAGCCCTCCGATCATGAGACACAGACTGAGTAGGAAAAAAATCGTGCCATTTTACATGATTATTAGTGAGGACCTATTATATGAAGATAGGTTGAAAAGTGCTGAAGTGGTCAGTGGTCCTTTAACCCATTCTGAACGGAAACCCATTTTGGTGTTCGCATCATGTTATGCTTTAGCTATTACAAAATAGCAGATATACAAGCTCATAGCGCGCCACCGAGTGGCGCGCTACGAGCTTGTAGGTCTGCTATTTTTGAATAATCGAAGGACGACTGACATTTTTAGAATCTGATCTCAGGTCAGAATGGGTTCATCAGACCAGTGTGTGTCCAGTGGAAACCTCGTATATGAATCTGATCTCAGGTCAGAATGGGTTAACATAGAGGTGGTTGTCCCTGAACCCGGAGACTGATGATCTCTCTCTCTCTTCTTTCTGTTTTTTTTGTCAGTCTGCTCCCAGTTCTCACGAGGAGTATACGCCATCTTTGGCTTCTACGACAAGAAGTCCATGAACACGCTGACCTCTTTCTGCGGGGCTCTGCACACCTCCTTCATCACGCCCAGCTTCCCGACCGACACCGACGTGCAGTTTGTCATCCAGATGAGGCCCAGTCTGCGACTGGCCGTCCTCAGCCTCCTGGACCATTACAAGTGGGAGAGGTTCGTGTACCTCTACGACACGGAGCGAGGTGAGAGAGCAGGCGTTTTATATACTTTGGCCATATTATTATACGATGGTGTTGTGGAAAACTTGTGAAATTATAGCTGATTTAACCCATTTTTACCTGGAAAAAGCTATGTTTCTATGTCAGTCGTTCTTCGATTTTTCAAAAATAGCAGACCTACAAGCTCCTAGCGTGCCACTCGGTGGCGCGCTATGAGCTTGTAGATCTGCTATTTTTCAATTGCTAAAGCATAACATAATGCTAACACCAAAAGGGGTTCCCGCCTAGAATGGGTTAAAAAGTGTGTGAGCTTCAAGTAGATCTGTTATACTTTCACAATAATCTCTGAAAACAGTTGCGGGGGCGGTGCCGAAATGAACCAGGCCTTCAACACCCCCCACATACAACCCAGTGTTGGTTTTGTCGAATAAAAACTAAGACGAAAAATGTCCGTCGACTACCTTTTTTCACTGACGAAAACTAAATGGAAACTAAATGAAAACTAAGCTACGACGACTAAAACTATAAGACTGAATATATCGACAATTTCGTCATGAAATAAAAACGAGACTAAAATCTTATAAAGGGACAAGAGATCCAGTATAAGTCATTTTACACATGGTTGCATGCTTGTGAGCTTGTAGATCGGCTATTTTCAGCAAGTATAAAATCTTCCATTACGACGGCATCAAGGCCCGCCGAAACACATTTTAGTCGACTAAATCACCTGTAGATTTAGTCGACTAAAACTAGACTAACACTAATACATTTCCAGGTGACTAAAATGTGACTAAAACTAAGTGAAAACTATTCAAGAGGACTATGACTAAAACTAAAATAGAAATTTGCTGCCAAAAACAACCACACTGATATCTTTTTTGTCCGGCAGAAACTTTGTATCTCCATATTTAAGCCTATAGTTTATCCGTAAATAAATGGCCTCGTAAAGCAGTGTTGCGCAAAAGTATAGTGAAAATAGCCAATCTACAAAATGTTTGGGGGGATTTTCATGTTTTTATGTTTTCATGTTGTTTATACTGTATCTGCCACTCACGTCGAGGACGTCATCAGTGGAAAACGTGGACAATGAAAAGTAGTGCTTGTTCTCGACCATTAAATCATATTCTGTAATATGGAAATCCGTCATCCGTGATCTCTCATGCAAAGAGGCCTAATGCATCGTAATCTATGCCACTAATGATCCTAAATTACCGCTTTGAGAGCCAGCCTAATATTGCCTCCCTTCGTCAGACACAGGTGCAGCAGAGCCTTTGCCGTATAGCTTTGACTTTGAAGCACTTCGAATGCTTGTATAGTCTATACTATAGTCTGTAATCCCGAATGGTCTCTGACGATCACAGAGTTCTAAATGCATTATTACAAGTAAGACGCGTGGACGCGGGAAGCGAACGCAGCTCGTAAATGTAGTGTTTTTTTTTTAAAGATTTTAAGTATTTTTTTAGTGTACGTGTGTGCGTGCGTGTGTGTGTTTTTTTTTAAGTTTCTTTAAAAAAATATATTTTTCGTTTTTTCTTTTTACGTTTTTTTTTAAGTAATTTTTTTTTTTTAAGTTAAGTTTTTGTGTGTGTGTTTTGTGTGTGATACAGTTGCGCCCTCTGGTGGCGGGCGGGTGGTGTTACAGCGTGACACACACCGACAGACAGACACACAGACATGTTCTGCTAGGTCTCATAGTTAGTGCTCAGTGCATTCGCAATCACTGCGTTCGCAATAAAGACAGAGCACAGTATATATCCTGTCTTCTATTATGTTTGATTGGCCCGACGCCCTCCCGATGCGGCCCCACTACAGGCAGGCGCAGCTCTTCGTATACCCCTGTGAGGGTCAACATCTGGAGAGGCCGATCGGGTCAACATCTGGAGAGGCTGCAGTGTAACAAATGACATAACAAGCTGTCCATGTATAATTGAGGATGCAGGTTTAGCCTCAGAATTATACCAGGAAGAAGATAACAATGCCCTCATTCTTTAGTTTTTTTTTTTTTTGCATCTCCCTAAATTATGTTGATTGTATTTGACATTATTCTTGGTTCATGAGCGGAAGAGTCTGCTGCTATAAATTTTTATCGTATCTGATAAAAGCTTTGTTTTCTTCAGTTCACAGAATTCCATTATTAAGATTCTACTTCACTGTTCTATCCACTCACTGTCTGCTGTCCACACATGCACGCTGGTTCACATACCCCTGTATGAGTGTAAATGTTACTCTTAGGGGTAAATTAACACTTTTTAACAGATTTTCTAAATTAACCCCTTTTGGTGTTTTAAACATTGTTATAATTTAGCTATTGAAAAATAGCAGATCTACAAGCTCACTCGGTGGCGCGCTACGAGCTTGTAGGTCTGCTATTTTTGAAAAATCGTGAAAATGTGCGTGCAAATCTTTGAATATATATACTTTCACAGCGAACATTTTTAACTCAAACCTTTGCTTTTCTGTCGGGGTCCCGGAACAACATATTTTCAGATGGGGGGGGGGGGGGGGGGGGGGGTGGTCGGTGGCCAAATATACATATAATTCCAGGGGTCCTTGATATGAAATATTGAGCACCACTGATATAGAAACATGAGGTTTTTCAGGAAATTGTCATGATTTAGAAGACATATACAAACATTTTAATGTAAATGTTGAATTTAAGAACGAGACAATGTCGACATCAGGTCTAAATGGGTTAAAGAACAAAGAGACGATCGGGGCACAAAAAGATGGGATGCCTTGATCCCGTTTGATCCCGTTTGAGCACCTTTTCATCATCACCACCTGTTTATGGCTCCGTCGAGCACCTGGTTAGTTTTTCCTTTTCTCCTTTTTTCTTTTTCTCAGATTTTCTAAATTATTTGTTATTTAAAGCTGCTATAAGCAATAATAATGTCAACATTTATTTATTTGTACCCAGGGAAGTAGCTGAGCACAGGTGCTCATTTTCAGCAACGCCCTGCACATAGAAACACACACACACACACACACACACACACACACACACACACACACACACACACACACACACACACACACACACACACACATTAAAACCTGGGAGCTGACCAGTACAACCACAGCCACTAAGCAGCTCCAGGGAGAGCAGTTGGGGGTTCAGTGCCTTGCTCAAGGGCACTTCAGCGGTGTTGGGTGAGTGATGACCAATCACTTCCCCACCCATATTTTTCCTACCCGTCCGGGGAATCGAACCGGCAACCTTTCGGCAACAAGGGCGCTCCTCTAACCCTTAGGCCAACCGCTGCCCCAATTACCTTTTTATTTTTTATTTTTTTGGTATTCAGGCAGCCAGCAATGTATAGTCTCTGTGACACATCTAGGGGCCGCAATCTGCATTCAAAGATGTTCCTAGAAGCTTTGTCATTGGTCGAAAAAAAACCCCGGTCGCAATGACTATAACCAATCAGGAAGCAGACAGGCAAATCGACCAATGACAAAGCTTCTAGGAAAATCTTTGAATGTAGATTGCGGCCCCTAGATGTGTCACATGAGATTTGTTTTGGGAGCGTTCTACCCATTGCTGGCATTTTTTAAATGAAAAGGTCATTAAAATGTTGACATATTATTGCTTATAGCAGCTTTAATGCTACATTATTGTGTTGTGCAGTATTTGTTTTATTTCTTGCTCAACCTCATTAAGAAAATGGCCTTAATTGCCTTCAATATGGGGGAGCCCTTGGTTCCATTCATCTGGTATAGGCCTGGGCATGTGTCTGTTTCCGTGGGTCCCAGGAGCTGTTAATTGGATGGCTGGAGTGTGGTGGAGGGGGGGGGGGGAAAGTGATTACAGAGTTTATTATCTCTCCTGGGCACAATCAACCTTCCTCATGCACCCCCTGATCTAAGACTTTATAGCTTTTGCTTGACTGAGATTACTTACTGAGTCATACTGACTGATATGGCCCTCTTTCATTTGCTTGCCCGGGCTGGAATGCCACCATCTGCAAACACTCTGCCCATTCCCACAGTGGGGACGGACACAGTGTAACACTCTGCCCATTCCCACAGTGGGGACGGACACAGTGTAACACTCTGCCCATTCCCACAGTGGGGACGGACACAGTGTAACACTCTGCCCATTCCCACAGTGGGGACGGACACAGTGTAACACTCTGCCCATTCCCACAGTGGGGACGGACACAGTGTAACACTCTGCCCATTCCCACAGTGGGGACGGACACAGTGTAACACTCTGCCCATTCCCACAGTGGGGACGGACACAGTGTAACACTCTGCCCATTCCCACAGTGGGGACGGACACAGTGTAATCACGGCCCTTTAGGATGGGCGAGCTCCTATACAGTACCTGCTGCACAGCCCATGTTTGCTGAGAGCCTATAGAATGGCCATCGTATACTTTATCTGCCAATCCTTGGCTCTTCCTTGCATGTCAAGGCTGTAGCGCAATCCAATCACCATTCTTCAATATGTCAGCTCAGTCTTTGGGGGGGGTGGGAGAGCAGCGCTGTGGTTTATGTGAGTGTTGACAGATTGAACCCAACAACGTTGTTTCGCTGCATGCTGCTGTTGTGATTTATTTGTTGCACTCAACAGGTTAAATATATGTCGGGTTAAAATAATTTCCCCCGGCTTGTCTCTCAGACTGAAATAAGTAGTGAAAATGAAAATCTATTATATCCTTGCCATGCATGGATCGTGGAATTATACAGACTCAGGGCCATAACTTTAAATCCATTTCGTAACACATACTCTCTGAATTATGTAAGATGGATACTTGGTCAAGGCTAAATAATAGAACGTGGGCTTCAATATAAAATAGATATTCAGATCGTGCCCCTGTGCAGTATAGCCTCGTTCCCATCAGTCTTTACTCATCGAAGAGGAGAAAAGCCTGGCCACGACCCAATGCAGATTCCATAGGGGCAGGACTTCTGTCATACATATTTACCCCGGAAACTATCTTTTCCGACCAATCACAACACTCCTTTGATTCACGGAGAATGTCTCAACGCCATTTCCGCCAAATTCAGCATTTGTGATTCATGCAAATTCTCATCACCACAATGAAAGCTTTTCCAAACAGACCCATGCTTGCAGATTCCACATTACAATGGACCTGTATACACTAGTAACTCAGCAAATCCAGTATGCAAATAAGTGAAGAGGATAATCTGAATTCCTGAGAGACATTCACTGTGCTTCTTCCATTTTTTTGTTCCAGTCATAATCTATTCACAACGTGTGTGTGTGTGTGTGTGTGTGTGTGTGTGTGTGTGTGTGTGTGTGTGTGTGTGTGTGTGTGTGTGTGTGTGTGTGTGTGTGTGTGTGTGTGTGTGTGTGTGTGTGTGTGTGTGTGTGTGTGTGTGTGTGCGTGCGTGTGTGCATTAGGCATCACATTGTACTGTAATAGCAATATTTTGCCATTACGGTATTCCCTATGAACGTTTTGGCATCTCATCAATCCCGTCTCAGCTATACAGTACTATAGACTAAAGATGAAGGACACCTGTTCTTGCTTTGCTGCATCCTAATGGAAAAGGCTACAATCTAATAACTTCAAACTGAACCGCCATTCTTTCTCTCTCTCCTCCACGAGAGAGAGAGAGAGAGAGAGAGAGAGAGAGAGAGAGAGAGAGAGAGAGAGAGAGAGAGAGAGAGAGAGAGAGCCCAGGTGGAGTTGGGGGATCATTTGCATTTGGAGTGGAATCACACCACCCTGCAGTATACCCTGTTCTGTTTGGTCTCCGCAAGGACGCGTGTGTGATTAATTGCACAGCAGTGCTAAATGTCTGCACATGGCAGCCTGGCGTACAGGTTTATTAACATATAGCAGAGAGAGAGAGAGAGAGAGAGAGAGAGAGAGAGAGAGAATGCATGTCTGTGAGTACCTCACTGCACCGACTTGCAAACTTGGAGATGGACAGTCACAGTAGAAATGAACCCAGTCAGCCCTTGATATTGATAGACGCTGTTTGGATGTCCCAGGCCTTACTGTAGGCCCTATATAGGGTATGTGGTTTTTCAGGCGCACTCTGGAAGGTTGCACCCGGGGAAACTTGACTCACCTTTCACTCACAGAGCTGTCTGCTCTGCTGTCTGCTCTCCTTGTTTTGGAAGATTCTGTTATGAAGGGCATACAGTAAGCAAGATGGCAAAAGCCAACACTACTTTGATACACAGGAAATATACAGTATTATAGAACTTTAGAGACAAACGGTGTTAATTCAAAACCAAAAATGTACCTGGATCTTGTGAAACCTGCACTTCCTGTTGAATGTTATAGAGGATGCACTCATTGTAACAACATGCTTAATCTATACACATCCTTGTAGTGGAGAGAAATACACTATTAAGGGTGTCATAACTTGTTACAGTCCCCAATTTATTTGTAGTATGTTAGCATGATGCTATGTGACAACCAGGTATAGTCTGGTGACCACCGGAGAGACGGGTGACAGCCGGGAATGTAGACGGCACCCCGGGTCATCAGTATGGGTTAGCGCCCCAGCCTGTGTCCTCCGTGAGGAGGAAGCCCAACAAACCTTGTGAGGCCTTTAGGAGGGCTATTATAATCCACCACTCCTGAATGGAGTGTCTGGTGCTGGGAGTCATGGTGCAACACACAGGTCCTGGGCCTGGTGAGAGCAGGAGTGGACCTGGTGAGACGTATAGGAGGGGCCCGGACAGGAGTCAACCCACAGAGCCTATAGTCCTTCTTCCACACGCCAGAATTTGGTTCTCCCAGTCCTGGCAGAGTAGTTCCCGAGCAACGGATTGTGTGGCCTCGCTCATTCCCTGATGGACTCGTCGAGGCTACAGCTATACAGCCAGGGACGTAAGTCGGGATTTGATCAACCCCGGCTGGGTCGCCTGAGAGAGGGGTATGATGTTGGTAGACCCGAAACCCCGTTGACCTCAAGGAAACATCACTGAGGAATCAGGATACATAAAGTGTTAGGAAGTTAGTGTTCGTGTTTAGAGAGTGTGGATGGGTTGCATTTGGAAAGCATACTGTTGTAAACTTTTTTTTTTTAAAGATGGAGTGCCACCATTTTTTTCCACCCTAAAACATGGTATTTTTACAATATATGGGGGAAGAACTTTTTCCAAAAAGTGTACAGTATTTGTTAAAATCATGCTTTTATCTGGACACACC
This sequence comes from Protomyctophum bolini, assembly GCF_963924005.1. Taxonomy (NCBI): domain Eukaryota; kingdom Metazoa; phylum Chordata; class Actinopteri; order Myctophiformes; family Myctophidae; genus Protomyctophum; species Protomyctophum bolini. The sequence continues at coordinate 5,844,347 of NC_137874.1, read as the reverse complement.
CACCGGTTCATTAAGTATGCCTGGTTTGCCTGGTGGGTGGTGATGGATGGTGATCCACCTGAACTGAAGCCGCACCCACAGCTGTAGTTGTATGATAAAGGGGGAGGGGCTGATAGTGTGGCGTCACTATATTACTGTTCTGTTTACTTCATTGGCCCGTTTGACTGTCAAGGGTTCAGCCTCCAGGAAGAAACCCTAAATACAAAGTTAATACACCATTGCACATAAAAACAACTCCAGGGTGTCTAATGAAGTACTGTCACGTCATAGACACATGAAAAACTATTCTGTGTTAAATGAAGACTGACAGGAAAGAGAGAGAAGGGGGGAGACATGCAGCAAAGGTTGTCATGAGCGGGACTCGCTGTCAGGCCAGACACGCTATCAGGCCAAAGCCTATAATGTGGCATGCGCCTGGACCACTTGGCCAGCGGGCACCCAAGCATAGTAAACTTAAACAAAGAATAACTGAAGCTCAATTCAGAGAAAATGTATGTGATTCTGTTGAAATTGACGGCATATAAAAGATAGACCTCCAAATAGAGGTGGACATAATAATACACATTATAAAACAGAGGTAGATTTACACATGCAAACATACATGGTTTGAATGATATAGCCTGCCATGGGAAGTCGTGCTCTAGAACATTCGTGTTACTATGAAAGATTTAGGATTTATTTTTAATATTGCGATATTACATCTCATGGTGAATGTTGTTTAATTTTTGTTTTTGTTATTATGGTTAAAGTGTGGATGGGATAGATAGAGGTTTCATTTGCAACAGAAAAAAGGCAAGCAAGCTCAAATCTACGTGCACACTGCTGTTGGATTTGAGCTTGCTTGCCTTTTTTCTGCATCTATGTCCAACTAGAATACTATAGATCATACCTATACATTTCCACCCACCGTCCATCCAGGCTATGGGAACGTGACTGTAACTTAGAGTTACAAATAAATAGTTTAAATGTATGTACAAAAGAAAAGGCATAATGGCAACGGGAAAAGGTGAACGCTGTCGTGCAGGTACTGAAAGATGACTTACACTTAGAAGTGAACACAGCAACGTGTACAGCTGAAGTATATTACATCTCCCTAATTGCATCTGCAAGCTCCACTGATTTGTATAGCCTATACTCAACTCTGTCACCGCCAAATGGAGCCCATTTATCCATGTACGGTCCGCCATACATGCAGGGCAGTGACTTCCTACATTACATGGTAGTATTGCACCTTTTCCTGCTATAATATGAATATCTGAATTATTGATAATAAAGTGAAAATAGGCTAAGCCACAGCTTTTAGAGTTTTTTTTCCCTAATTTTTATCCCACGATTTTTGTAACCCATTTTTCACCCCTGTGTCAATTATCTAATGTGATCCTGGGCTCTACACACCCTCCACCAACCTAGTCCCCATATATGGGGGACAAGGGGAGAGCAACGGACTTGAACTCATGCTTCCTTCATGCCTGAGTGTCCAAGTTGCTCCTTTTACACCTGACAGGGGGGGAGTTTCCCTGGTTGGACGTAGTGCGTGGAAGGAACACGTTATTCCAACCAGTTCCTTTCCCCTCCATCAGGTGCCCCGGCTGGCCAGGGGGAGGCAATTTAGAGACCAGGATTACTGCATGTTTTTGTGAGGGTACCTACCCTAGGGGACACGGGGAGAACATGCAAACTCCACACAGAAAGGCCCTTTCGCCAACCCCGCCTTCGGGTATGGGCACTGATGACGCGGAGGAGGAAACACGCCGCCAGCACCCACAGCGCCCCGAGCGGGAATCGAACCCAGGACCTTCTAGCTGTGAGGCGACAGCACTATACACCAACTGTGCCACCGTGCACAGTTAAGAGTTAGAGTGCGTTAGACTGAGTTTTGAGTGAAAACTGGAAGTGATTTGCAACAAAGTGAACTGTTACATAATGGATGGATAAAAAACGACATTGTAATGCTGGGTGAATTATAAATTCAGTCCGTCGTAGAACACACAGACACTTTAGGACCATCTGCTATAACAGACTCAGGGAAACTGGCTCGCTACCAAGTAATAAAGAAGCCACGTTTTCTTTGAGGCACTTTCTAACCCATTCGTGTTTTAAACATTATGATATCATTTAGCTATTGAAAAATAGCAGATCTACAAGCTCATAGCGCGCCACCGAGTGGCGCGCTACGAGCTTGTAGGTCTGCTATTTTTGAAAAATCGTTGTGGCGCAAATCATTGAATATATATTGTGACATTTTTTTACTAAAATATTTGCTTCTCCTGGGGGGGTCCCTGGAACTACATATTTTCATTCTGGGGGTCCTTGACATGAAAAAGGTTGAGCACCACTGACATAGAAACATAGGTTTTTCAGACAAATGTTTTTTTTATTCGACCGCAGTCCAAAATGGGTTAACTCGTCACACAATTTCTTCATTTTTGCCGAGTCCTCCACTGAATGATGTCACCATTGCGTCGGACCAGGCCTCGATCCCTCTTGGATTCAGTCCATGTGTTCCTCCCTATGGCGATGCACAGTTAGCACTCTGATCACTCTCAGATGTTCTTTGTAAAGTCACTGTTGGAATATTGCCTTGGGCAGTACACAGCGATACACCGTACACAGCAATTTAATTTGTAACTCTGACCCATATGTCAGAGAGTTCTACATTGGTAAACTGTAACCCGGTGGTTACTATTTTATTTGTACAAAATTAACACGAGATTTTTTCTGTGCAGCAGAAACCACTATTGTACTATTAGTAACCTTGGTTGTTGCAAAAACAGTATTTTTGTACCTTGGATAGTTCCTCTGAAGAGGAAACCACAACTGTAGTAGTACCATGGATAGTTCTCTCTCTCTCTCTCTCTCTCTCTCTCTCTCATTGGGCCAGATTGAGGAAGGAGATTTACAGCTACACATGGGTTTTGGTCAAAGATCTTTGAATGGTTTTCTAAAGTGTATTAAAAAAATATAATAGCCCTCAATAGGCTTTATTTGGACGTTCAGAGAATGCTTTAAAAATTATACAGATGAAGAACAAAAGGCTTTGAATGCTCGGAATGGTTGCAGCGAAGACAATAATTCGGCTGGACCGGAAATCATACTCTCCTCCTTGCTTCATGAAGTGGCTTAACGAGGTGACTGTAATCATGCAGATGGAGAGAATCCGATCCCACAAGACATTCATAAAAATATGGACTATCCCTTCACAGACTACCTACAATGATAGGTCAAAGGTCAAACATATGAATGTATAAGGTGAAAGAAGTGCACAATGTGTATGGCAGTGCTCTGTTTGTCGGTTTTGGTTTTGTTATGTATGTTATATATTATGTTGATTTTGTTTATTATTGTCATTATTCATATTATTACTTTGACACGTATGTACCAAGTAGTTTTAAATATATGTTGAAAGAATATAATGAGAAGAAAAGGGTCCCGCACACTGTCTTTCACTTATAGAGCAGTATAGTTTTATTAGATGACAACTGTACGACCAATCTCACGTGCCATTCACCAAAGGTGTCGAAAAGGCTTCATTTGTGCCATAAGACATTCGCCTGGTGTCGCCTGGTGTCGCAGAACACCCACGCCCATTTCACGCCATATAAGGCAACAGGAAATATCTTTCCTCGGGTGAAAAAACGCCATATCGCAGCCTGCATAATGCACAGATCTCCGCGTTTGGTGAACGCGGTGCTCCGCGATGCATGAACTTGCAGTATAGATCAGGTTATTGTGACAGGCGAGTCTCTCGCCATGTCAACTGCATGACTTCAGACAGATCTTCAGGCCAACAGCGCGCCGGTACCGTAGAGTTATATATATAAATGAAACGGTCGGAAAACCAGGTCGGGAAGCACCGCATATAGCAACTTGCCAACTTATTTTCACGTATAAGTTACTTTCACGTATAAGTTAATTTGTACGGTTCAACCTCACGACCAAACTCGGCAAGGATATTATAAAAGCCCTTTTCTACTGATGAATTGCACACTGCACCTTTGCAGAGGTATAAACATCAGAGGTTTATTGATTGGGGTGATTGATTCCCTGCAGCCCTCCACTGTCCCACTATGTCGGATTTGGAAAGCAAATGGAATAATGGACAATTGGACATGGACACAGATTTAATCCGGACCAGAGTTTTCCCTTTATTTACTAATTAATCCACCTTTGGATTAATCACTGTTATATACGTCGGAAAAGCTAGATTTCATCCAGCTGTTTCCTCATCAAATTTCAAGACTTATTAGGCTATTCTGTGTGTGGCGTTCATGTGACCAATATACAGTATAGCCTACATTATTATAAATTAATACGATTAATACGACACAAATGGAGGCGGATATAGGTGCTCATGCGGCGACATTGAGGCACGACAGTCTATTTAATTCATTATAGGCTATACGTGAAACTTTGGCTGAGTCTATGTCAACATGCTGAGCGACCTAATAATTCAGCTCTGAATGCAACTGATATAGCCTCCAAAATTTGCGTTGTGAATCTGGCCCATTGTGTGTCTGTTTCCTCATCATATTTTCACTCCTTTATATCCATGCAGGGATGCATACTTTTCCAGAATTTAGATTTTCTGGGCAAAATGTGTGTGTGTGTGTGTGTGTGTGTGTGTGTGTGTGTGTGTGTGTGTGTGTGTGTGTGTGTGTGTGTGCGTGCGTGTACGTGCATGCGTGCGTGCGTGCGTGAGTGCTTGCACATGTGTACGAGAGAGAAAGACAAACTGTTCTATATACGTAGCTATAGCACAGTCATCTAAGTGCCTGCCATGGTGGCAGTAAAGTGAACTGATGGCAGTTAAGATGAAACATTCTAAAGTGCAGTATAACATTGAAAAATAATAGCAAAACGGCACTGCAAAAATGTGAGTGGAATCTGCACTGTTAGTGTCATCCGATTCATGTCGCAGCTTACTTTTTTTTAAGTTCAGACATTTTGCGGCCTGCTGGGGACAGAAATGTCTCTGGGATCCTCGATGAAGCGTTCACCCCTATACTCCTCTCTCTGATTGTAGAGGGTGTGTGCATGACTGGCAGCTCAGTTCTGGTGATGTGGCTGTTTTAAACACCCCACCGTTAGAGCCTCGCGGTGGTGTTCTGATCGAGCATCTTCTTTACCCCATGCAGCGAGTATAAAGCTGGACACATATACTCCACTTTCAGGTGGTCGGGGAAAACGACAACATGACGACAACTGAGCCCACTCACCCCAACTCTCTGTTTTTTACTAACCGAAATAGCTGCCGCTGTAATCGGGTTGGTCGGCCCCGCTTGATGGTTTCACAGGCACATTATGACACAGAGGGGAGACACGGAACAGAGAGCAAACGGACATCACTCGACTATGAACGCCTATAGTATCAGAATCACCTTTTAAGGCTCATACATAGTCTGGATTTTCGGTGGTGGGGTGACCACCGAACTACAACATGACGTCACTGAGCCGCGGTGAAGAGCAAACCCATACCGCCACCGCTCCAGCCCTTCTCTCTGTTTTTACTCACCACCGCTCAACGTTATTTCAGCTCCGGTGGTCAGCTCACCACCGGAGCGGTGGTCACCTCACCACCGAAAATCCAGACTATATGAATAGGCCTTTATAGGCGAAAACATTTCCAACTAAAAAGGTGAAAGGGCAATCACCATATTACGGTAGAACGCAGCGGGCAGGGTATACTCTCTATCGTGCACCAGAAATTAAAGACTACTGTATACTCCAAGACAAACCTCTTCAGTATGTGGACGACAAGGAGCGTTATCTCGCCACTCTGACAAGCATGCCCACATGATGCGAGTATAGCCTGCAGGTGTTGCAGGGTGATGTGTGGACACCAGTGTTGTTTTTGGCAGCAAATTTCTATTTTAGTTTAGTCATATAGTCTTTGGACTGAAACTTTATTTAGTTTTAGTCACATTTTAGTCACCTGGAAATGTCTTAGTGTTTAGTCTAGTTTTAGTCGACTAAATGTCATAAGATTTTAGTCGACTAAATCTACAGTTGATTCAGTCGACTAAAATGTATTTTGGCGGGTCTTGATGCCGTCGCAATGAGCGTTTTTACACTTGCTGAAAATAGCCGATCTACAAGCTCGCGACGCGTTGTGATCTTGTAGATCAGCTATTTTCACGCAACCAAGTGTAAAATGACTTATAGTGGATCTCTTGTCCACTATAGTCCCTTCCTAACATTTTAGTCTAGTTTTTATTTGTCGACGAAATTGTCAGTATATTTAGTCTTCGTTTTACTCATCGTAGCTTAGTTTTCATTTAGTTTCCATTTGTTTTTGGTCAGTGAAAATAGGTAGTCGACGAACATTTTTCGTCTTAGTTTTAAGTCGACGAAAACAACACTGGTGGACACAGAGGGTGTGCAGCCTCCTTCAGTCCACGATCATGTCCTTTGTTTTGCTGACAATAAGATGAGGGTTTAATGAACCCCCTAAAATACTGCATCATTTTTTGATGCAGAGCAAAACAGGCAGCACTATACTGCAACATTAATTGCAATGTCATTTCCTCTCATTAATATGCCATTAACCCATTCTGAACGGGAACCCATTTTGGTGTCAGCATCATGTTATGCTTTAGCTATTGAAAAATAGCAGATCTACAAGCTCATAGCGCGCCACCGAGTGGCGCGCTACGAGCTTGTAGGTCTGCTATTTTTGAAAAATCGAAGAATGACTGACATTTTTAGAATCTGATCTCAGGTCAGAATGGGTTAATCAGACCAGTGTGTGTCCAGTGGAAACCTCGTATGAATCTGATCTCAGGTCAGAATGGGTTAATATGCCATTAATACTCATATGTATCAGTTATCCGTGCTGTGCATTGTACCCATCTATTGTAATGCATGTTACAGTTTTCTGAAAAAAATGACACTATGTGATCATAGTCACGATTTCACCTTTACATACATACAGCAAGTAAGCCAGGGTATAAAGAGGACAAAGTGAAGGGTTTCTCTGTTGCTTTTTGTGTTCTGGTGTCAGCTCTTGAGTCTTCACAAAAGGAAAAACCACAATGTTCAATAGAAGCAGCAGCATGGAGGCGTATATAGTCTGTGGGGAAAGAATGGTGGAGTCAGCAAAGCCTTTGTGCCTCGCTCCTTCACCATGAACACAATATATAGCACACGGGGGCCAAGCGCTGCGAGATGCATCAAATGTTACAAGCTCCATGACTTGTGGAGCAATGATTATCATCATTTACTTCCGCTCTCGGTCTCAGCTTGCCATATATCTTCTGTAAACCGCTGCGACTTAATGTTGGAATCAGGTGACTTATAGAAAGCTACTCTGCTTGATTAATAAGCGCCGCGTTCTGTTTATACCGTGGCCCAAATGTCTCTCGGATGCCTCTCGTCTATTTTAGAACACTTCCTCTGGAGGGTCAAGCTAGGCCATTAGAACAGTACACGTTCTGCCTCATGACAAGGATTGATGGAACGCGTGCTGCACAGTTTGCCCAAGAGGCATGCTATATAGCGCGCCATTTTTTTTTGTTTAAAGTAATCCCATGTGTATTTTAAAGGAGCATTCAGTGATTTGGAAAACCCCCCCCCGGTCCGTCCCGGTAACAAGATGTGCACATGCACACGCACTACAGTGGGGGGGGGGGACACACACGACAGGCCAACAGCACACACACCAAGGCCCTCCCCCGCTCGATCATGATTGGCGGAAGGCCCCTCTCTATCCTGATCCCTATAAGGCTGGACCACCTATAGCCAAAAACGAAACCTACGTTTTTTTTGACCCCCCAGGGGTTAACTGGGGACAGGGGGGGGAACTCCTTATATGGTCAGCACACTCTACAGTAGGGAGGATTATCACAAAAAATAAAGAAAAAATTAAGTGATATTTGAATGAAGTGAAATCATACCTTTAAATATGTCTGGGAGAGACACGCAGCAAAGGTCGTCACGGACGGGACTCGAACACGCAACACGCTGTCAGGCCGAAGCCTATATATGTGGCATGCGTCACGTCAAGAGCAGGAATGCTACATTTACCGATTTATTTATGCAGAAAGCAGTTAAGCTAACAAACAAAAGTAAGAAAATCTGGAAATTCCAAAAAGAAAATAAACTCTTCCAAAAAGGCACAAAACAGGAAACAGGAAAGCAAACCTTTCGAGAGAACTATAGGAACTCAGTACTGCTCGTGGGACAAGGATGTATGTTCTGACAGTGTGTTTGTGGAATGAGTCCAGTCTTATAGGGAGCAGGGTAATTGCAGGAGTGTTCACAGGTGTGGAATGGGCATGGCCCATTGGGCTGAAGAGGGAGTGGGAACAGGTGTGTGACAATGACTGGAGAGTGGGAGACCATGACAGCATGCGTCTGGACACTATAGGCCAGCATGAAGCGTCCCAGCTATATGGTATGTTAAGCAGCACATATCTAGTGTTTGGAGGGTGGTCTCTGTACTTTAACTGTTAACTTTTCTTCCAATGTTTTTTTAAACATAGTTGATTGAGCACCAGATGCACCACCTTTATTGTAGCATGGACATCATTGCGATGAACTCTAAAATGCAAATAGCCCTAATTATACCCTATTGCAGGGTTTATGTATTGGGTATTTGAGCCACGGACCACCATCTGATGAGACTTAGCCTCTCAGACACAAAACTAAAGGATATTTTGGTTGTAGTTGGATAAGATTTTGTCCACAATTCCATGCTGTGTTGATGTTGGTTACTTGGTACCATATAGGAGAGATAGCAGGCAAATGTTGAATTGTGTAGACGTCTTGTAAATTAAGTAATGCAGATGTTTAACAATAATGTAAAATGAAAAAAAAAAAATGAAACCAAATGGACCCAAATGGACCCAGGGCCAGGGGGGGGGGTCCATTTTACGCTCTCAAGAGTTAAAGATCTACAGGGGTCCATTTGGTTACCAACTCTCCATTTAGCTGAGGGACCACCTGGAACCCCCCTCAAGGCCCACTGGTGGTCCACTGGTTGAAAACCACTGCCCTATTGCACTGACCTTACGAGCCACCCATGAGCGCCATGCTCTTTACAGCTGGTCAGAGTAAAATAAATATCTAGTGACGTATGAATAACCAGAAATGCTCGCCTCAGGAAAGCACATGCAGTATTCATCATTTTATGTTATTTGACACTACAACTTATGTTTCCTCGGTTACCTCCATCTCTCTCCAAAAGGGTAACATGGACGGAAACATTTAGCTCTGAAAGTTAGCGTCATAAAATATGCATAGGCCTATATACTGCACAAGTATGAGGTGTTTTTTAAAATGTGTTTTTTCAGCTGAGAGAGAAGACTGGAGTGGAGGAGTGCAAATGTTACGAAAGTGTCCTATTGGTCGATGTGTTTCGTTTTAAATCATTTAAAATCAGGAGTTAAAGGGAGCTGACGTGGAAAAGAGAGTCGCATGCCGCATTGCGACTGGGAGTTGTCGATGGAAGAATTGTCCGTTACATTTTGTCGCCGCGCTCTTAGCCTGAATACCTTTATTTAGCGTCATGCGCTTGCCTCGCACACATAGCTTTCTATGTCACCACTATTGATGTTCTGCCCCTCTGCAGAAATGCTGTTTTGCGGGCTTCAAGAGTTCTAGAGCTTCTTCCGAAATAGGTTCCGCGTCTTGTCTCGTTCAAATTCCCCCCGGTGGTTGAGCTTCAGGCGACCTATCACAGCTACATACTGTAGGTCAGATGCCTGCAGGAGTGTTTTAAAGAGGCCACCCTCTTCAGGGAGGCGGAGGAGAAACTCAGTTACAGTCAAGACTGCAGTGCACCGACTGCATGCATGCCACTGACCATATCCATAGAGCGTTGTGGAAAAGACAAATGGCTGCCCTATTGTGTATATATGCTCAGTGCTCAGCATTCACATGAGCTACTGACCAATACACAGGGGGGAAACAAATAAAGCAAGCTAGGGTGAAAACTAAAAGTCATGAATAGTCATTGACTATACTGTAGAATGCAGGATGAACCCCATTGGGGCTCATCCTTCCCACTTATATTGGGAATCAGAAGGGATCCTGGTTCGATCCCCGGCCCCCATCTGGGGATCGACATATGGGTTCGTGTCGAAGTGTCTTTGAGCAAGAACTGCTCCCGATGAACAGGTCGGTGCCTTGCATGCATCATGGTTTCCTCTGCTTTTCCACCCATTTTTTGAGTGGTGCAACCACTCCTACAACCAGCAATGTCCGTGTATGTACCTGTTTGTGTACCTGTCTGAATGAGCACGAGTATGTGACTTATTAATAGCAGTAGGGGGCGCCAGAAACAGAGAGAGGGGTAGTGCTGTGTCTCTAATATATGAGAGAGAGAGAGAGAGAGGGGGGGGGGGGGGGGAATTGCACCACTCAGTTCACACGTGTGTGATTTTTTTTATTGTGGATGGCAGTGAATGGTGGTGAGTAAGGACATGAAGAAACATAAAGTATGAGCTGAGCTATCTAAAAGTATATATGTGACTCATTAACAAATGACTGTATGATACTGTTTGAATTGTGAATATATAACGACATGAGTCCGGTATTGTCGGGGGGGGGGGGGGGGGGTGTGTGTGTGTGTGTGTGTGTGTGTGTGTGTGTGTGTGTGTGTGTGTGTGTGTGTGTGTGTGTGTGTGTGTGTGTGTGTGTGTGTGTGGGGGGGGGGTCATACAGTATAGTATGTCCTTTAGTGTGTCCTTTTGTGACTGAGAGTAAATGCAGTGGTTTGTGATAATGAAGCAGTTGTATGCTTGCCATTTTCTCACTTAGTCTCATGGGCTTTGATATATTATGCGAGAGGGAGAGAGAGAGTGTGTGTGTGTTAAACGTTCCCAAATACAGTATATCATAAAAAAATACTGTATTTGTTGGACTGAGACAATGATTAAAAATGTGTAGGACTGCTGAGTCATACCATAATTCAAAGAAATCACCAAATCCATCATATTACACAGTGGGGACTGGGGGGTGCTTAGCCTATTGTACGGTTTCAAAGGTATACAAACTAAGCCATCCCAATGACTCTGTATTGTAATTTATTGTGCTCGATGATTGCACATTAGTGATGTTAAATGTTGAATAGAGCACCACCACATCAGCGAAGGACTTACTCATGGCCTTAATGACTGTCATTGAGAATTCATCCATTAATCTCTTCTGCAACAAAAAAATGCCATTCTAATCTCTATACACTGCCAAGTAACAATATGTTCACGTTTTGGAACGAGTTTTAGACTTTCAGGCTTGCCCTTTTATAATCAGCTGTATTAAAATGCTCTGGATGGTTGACTTGTCGGCTTCTTTGCTGCTAAGGCACCATCTGTTTAAACAGTCAACTAAAGCTCTTGAACCAAAGGTCACTGATGTTGTAGATTCCCCACAGAATGGCAACACATACAGCTGTATTAGTGCTGTATTAGTGCTGTATTGCAGCACTAACCTGACTTTGGGTGACATGTGATAGTATAATATGTTTGCACAGTGGTGGAAAAAAGTACTCAATTGTTTTTACTTGAGTAAAAGTACCAATACTGCAATTTAGTACAAAAGTATCGGCATCAAAATGCACTTAAAGTACTAAAAGTGTTCATATTGCGGAAGTTCAAAATGTGTAGAAAATCTATTGAAAATAGCCGATATGTATAGGGTTGAAGTGGGTTAATGTATGTTTTCTAATGTAATTAGTAACTAAAGTTTTCAAATAATTGTAGGGAAGTATATAAAGGTACAAAATGTTGCTCCGAAATGTAGAAGAGTAGAAGTGAAAGTACCGTAAATTGGAAATATTCAAGTAAAGTACAAATACCTCAAATGTATACTTAAGTACAGTACTTAAGTAAAAGTACTCACTTTCCACCACTGTCTTTGCGTGTCACATTTTCTATTCACATGTTAATTACATATAAGTTAGCCTCGCAGTGATTCTCAACCTGTGGTACGTGTATCACTGGTGGTACGCAGAGAGGAGGCAAAAAGACAAAAGTAGATTGAAATATGCATATGACTACAGGTACGTAGTTCTTCTGAAAAGCAATTGGTTGAAATAGGCTCTCCAGCTGTGCTGAAATGGGTATAGGACGGTTGACAGCACACCTAGCCGGATTGGACTGACTGCGGATTAGACTGACTTTCGTCAGTCGTCAGGGCTTATAGGAATGGAAAATGTGCACCCACATTTTACAAGCTTAATTATTTCACTGCCGAATACGTGATGTCACGTATTTCTAATAGACCCGCTGTCTACCGAATACGTGATATCACATGTTTTATATATCAATACGAAACGGCTACGCTGAAAACCAACTTCTAGTCCTTCGTCAGCCCCCAGCACCAGGACGCGTGCGCGCACACCCCTATAGGGTCCCATTAGAAGTAGGATCTTCTTTGGCTGTTATCTCTGAAACTACGAGCTGTGTGTTTTTTTTTACCAAACATCGGATGTGATTTGCGATTTTTCATCCGCTCGCGATCGACATGAGCTAATGCCATTAGCCGTTTCTTCTCTGAAAAAGAGTAATTTCCATCGGGCAGAGGCTAACTATACCTCCAATTATGACCACTGGGCGGCAGTTTAACGGAGGAAGCATGCTGCTTACCATAGTGACAAAAGAGGGGGGGGGGGGGGTCATTTCAGTTTACACTATACAACATCATGTGTCAGTCAGAATATGAAAAAAAGAGCAGATATTCACCATCTGTTATTTCTTTTCTTCTTTTCTCCCTTCGACGTCCTTTGTGCTACCAGACATAGACTGTACAATATTCTGATCACGATATCATCTCATGTCTGTGTGACTTGAAGATGCTGGCCAATGACGGGGATGAATGAGCCCTAGAGACTCCAGTCGTCAGCCAGACATCAAAACAAAGCCTCATATTATCATCTATCATTAGAGGGACTATACTCAGCATACATATAGCATGTTATTGCAATTATATGTAAGTATAAAGTATTAAAGATGGAGTGCCATGATTTTTTTCACACCCTGAAACATGATCATCAGGTCTTATTGTTATATAAGGAGGAACAATTTAAAAAAAAAAGTATTTGTTAAAATGTCGTTTTTATCTGGGCACCCCCACCAGTTCATTAAGTATGCCTGGTTTGCCTGGTGGGTGGTGATGGGTGGTGATCCACCTGAACTGAAGCCGCACCCACAGCTGTAGTTGTATGATAAAGGAGGAGGGGTTAGGGGAGGGGCTGATAGTGTGATGTCACTATATTACTGTTTTTTTTTCCATTGGCATGTTTGACTGTCAAGGGTTCAGCCTCCAGGAAGAAACCCTAAATACAAAGGGAATACATCATTGCACATAAAACGGACTCCAGGGTGTCTAATGAAGTACTGTCACCTCATAGACACATGAAAAACTGGAAAAATACAAAGATTGTGGCAAGATTGCAGACACGGTCATCTCTATTCTCTCCCTGTCTGTTTTTTGAGCAGCTGTATATTGACCACATTTACATGGTGGCCATTTTGTTATTATGCTCGGGGGCCCAGCCCAAAGAGGCCACTGTGTGAATATGGTCCACCTGGAGAAGTATTGTAATAGTTATTAACTTATTTTAGAATGCCAAATTGATTGCCAAATATAATGCATTTTGTGTATTTCTCTGCGTTATACATTCAATCTCATTGAAGGTCAGCAAAGCATTCTCACCAGTGTGATCATTTTAACTCAACCGCAGCTGTCAATCTAATAGCTGACCTGACTCCTCCACGCTTGTCAGTGAATGCATACTTTTATTTTTGTGTGTGTCGCCCTTATCTTTTGTGCAGATCCTTATATGACCATTTAGTATAGAGTCTCTGTTAGTGGGGTATACGAACTGTCTGGGATTGGGCTTGGAGAGGCTTGCGCTTGCTGGAACAGGCCAGGAGGCTTGTTCCTTACTCTCTGCTGAATCTTCTTAAAGGGACACTTCACCCTTTTTGCAAAAAAATATATGTTAATGACGTTTAGAAGCTTTAGAACACTTTCCTGGGGGTCTTTGTGTGTGTAATGTGTGGTTTTAGATATTTTAGATTGTAGCAGTGAGCCTGTTGTCTCTGATGTCATGGACACTGGGCTCACTTCCTTCCTGGACTACATGTTGTCTCAGTAAGACAGTTCTCCCCCCTATCCACAAGGAGGAGCAGTGCACCAAAGAATTATGGGAATTGTAGTCCAGTAAGGTAGTGAGACCAGTGTCCATGACATCAGAGACCCTGGGCTCACTGCTACAATCTAAAATATCTAAAACCACATATTACACACATAAAGACCCCCAGGAAAGTGATCTAAAGCTTCTAAACGTCATTAACATATATTTTTTTGCAAAAAGGGTGAAGTGTCCCTTTAATAAATTCTCAACACTTCACCCTGAAAAACTTTGTCAATCCTTCCATCTTTGGAAGAGCTGCACTATTGTTTTAAAAGCCATGTCTGCACGTTTGACTAATATCTGCAAACAACATGCCTCCTTTCTGAGGGTTGACGTCTGCAGAGCATGCCTCCTATGTGAGGGTTTATGTCTGCAGACTGCAGAGCATGCCTCCTATGTGAGGGTTTATGTCTGCAGACTGCAGAGCATGCCTCCTATGTGAGGGTTTATGTCTGCAGACTGCAGAGCATGCCTCCTATGTGAGGGTTTATGTCTGCAGACTGCAGAGCATGCCTCCTATGTGAGGTCTGATGACTGCAAAATTAGCCCTTCGCTAAACCCCACCCCAAAAAGCGATTGCCCAACGCCAATCCATATGCAGGTCAAGCTTTCATCACCTCATAGCTTTCAGTGTTATCATGGCTGTGTTGTTGAACACATACAGTGTACACAACTTAACGTCAGGAAAGTTACACGACTAACCCACCCAGGTGATGGCAATAATACTAATCACTGCAGTCTTACCGTGCAACATGAAAACTCCTGTCGGACGGCTGTTATACTGTTCCTCCCTCTGTCATTTCCTCGTGTTTCTAGTTTATTTAAATAATGTCAGGCTCTGCGGCGCATTTGTCCAGTGCAAAGCCTATACAGCAGGCCTGGTTGACTAGATTGACATTTTGAAGCACTCGTGCTACTGAAATGATCGATTATTTATTATGGAGAAATAATCGTCATTTAACATGTGTCTCAATGGGTGAGAAGGACAGCTTGCCCTCTCTCCTCGCTGCTGGGTTGGCTGAATAGAATTACATATGGAAGCTAATTAAGATTGTGATATCTGATTATGAATATGTACAGTATATGACCTACTGCTGCCACTGGCAGTTATAGATTTCGGATATGTTTTCACTTTTTACAGTCAAATATAATACAGTATGAACTTGAACTTGAGTATGATAGAAAACAAATATGTTAAACAATGTTAACTGTTCCACCAAATTGATAATAAATAAGGAGTAATGACACTCATGACATTTTATTATGAGTAGGCCTACTCAAGCCTCATGACCGTTAATAATAATAATAATAATAATAATAATAATCTGCAGCCTCCAATGTCCAATGCCAATCCAAGTAGTGTAGCAACTGTTGCTATGATGCAGGTCCAAGCTTTCATCACCTCATAGCTGTCAGTGTTATTTATATGAATGGTACAACCCAGAGGAACACATTTTACTCTGCACCACTTTGTCACAATGTACAATACATCAATGACAAGATTAGTAACTCGCTATCAGACATGGCTTCTCTAAAATACTACTCTCAGAGAATTCCTTTCAACAGGTTTGCTGCACTGACACAGGTATTGTTGCTAATGGCCCAGCGGCCAGCGTCATCTACTTCAATGTAATATTCAGCATCAGTACTCAATATTTGTCCGTTTATTCGATCAGCAATCTTATCACTGCATGGCTGCTAGAATAAGCTATAGTAATCTATTGTGTGCTGGGTCTCTATATGGGATCATGTATTAATATTATCACTGACTGCATGTTCTTTGAAGCAGCATGCTTCAGAGACACATTCTATACACGTTACTTGGCAGATAATGGAAATATGCAAATTTCGGATTCATGTTGTCTGTCCATGCGCTCTCTTTCATTATGTGGTTGATGACTTTTAATTTTTTTATTTTTGCACCGCACACTGTTATTAGATAGTATACACATTGTGATTAGGCTCTTGCCCTTTAAAGGATGGCTGCACTATGGTGATGATCCTATAGTTCATTTTTATTGTCTCCAATAAAATGGGGAGAGTATGTTTTGCACCCTGTCCGTCCGTCCGTCCGTCCGTCCGTCCGTCCGTCCGTGTGTGTGTGTGTGTGTGTGTGTGCGTGTGTGTGTGTGTGTGTGCGTGTGTGTGTGTGTGTGTGTGTGTGTGTGTGTGTGTGTGTGTGTGTGTGTGTGTGTGTGTGTGTGTGTGTGTGTGTGTGCGTGTGTGTGTGTCCATGTACAGCTAATCTCTGGCACCGTTGGCACAGTCAATGCCAAACTGTGCACACACACTCCCTGGATGGCCCAGATGAACCTGTTCTGAAACAGCTGGGGAAATGTGGGAAAATGTGTTTTTGCAAAACACATTTTCTGGTTAGATTTTTTTCCATGGGGCGGTTACAAAAAGATTCAAACAGACTCTATTGGTTATAGACCTACAACCAATCAGAGCAGCGCAGCCCGCTACGTCACACATACATACTTACGTACTGGGCCCTGGTTGGTCCTACACTACTGCTAGTCTGAGAAATACGGCCAACAATTGAGCAACACCAGACTCAATCTGCCTAGGGCAATATACTTTGAAAAGGCAGATTGACGGCTAGTTTTTAACTATAACTGCACCGATCTGTGTAAAACTTTGTTTGCGCACTCCCCTAGAGGCCAAGGAAAAACCTTTTCCCCCTGCATTTTTTTCATATTCATTGTTTGCACGCCCGCAAATCATGGACGCCAGTGTCCAATTGTGGTGAAACTGTGCAGCATGATGGCTGCATCCCACAAGTGAGATCTGCGCTCAGACTCAGAGGAGTGCAATTTCCGAGTTATATAATCCAACATTGACTAAAATATGAAAAGTAATGGATGCTAGCTGCGTGCCTACTGCCTATTGTAAGCCATCCATACGTTTGAGAATCAGACATTGTCCTCGTTTTGAATAATAGCATGTCCTTGTAAAACATTTTTGTTTCATGTCACCGTTAGCCTGGACGTCTTTAACACAATATCAAGACAATTATACCAAAACAGACAGCGGGGCTGCAGGCTATACAGCTTTAGCCAGACTGTACTGCAACCATGTCTAAATGCATCAGTACTGTACTGATAACCCAAAAAAGCTGGCAAACCATCCCTCAATCTTTATCGTAGATCTTCCTCATATGTGACAGGGGCCAGCAAAAAGGGCCTCAACTCGATTTTTACAGATTACAGATTATTACAGATTATTAAAGTACAGAATGTAAGATTTCATATGATGTATCATTCAATGAAATTGGACAATAATTGAAGGAGATATAACCATTTTAAAATGATTGGGGGGCCTTTCACCCAAAGCTGCAGAAAAGTCCCTTTCAATATTCACAACATTCACAACACATTCTTTGCAGTGTTCAAAAACGGAAAACATTGTGTTTTTTAGAAACACCTATATCTCCTTGGAGCTTTTCTTTATGACGTGACTGACTATACACTACAGAATGGGCCCCGTGGTGTGCGATACGATATGTGACTGAACACTCCTCGTCCCTCCTCCTCCTCCTCAGGTTTCTCAATCCTCCAGGCCATCATGGAGTCCGCCGTGGCTAATAACTGGCAGGTGACGGCGCGCTCAGTGGGGAACATCGTGGACCCCACGGAGTACAGGCGCATCGTGGAGGAAATGGATCGCCGGCAGGAGAAGCGCTTCCTCATCGACTGCGAGGTGGACAGGATCAACGCAATTCTGGAGCAGGTATCTATTATAGTCGGCACTCTGAAAACAGTGGATAAGGCATGCAGGGACGTGCACACATAAAAGGGGGCTTCGTTCAGCCCCCTGCCCTTTTACCCCGTCTGTAAAACAACTGCCCTCTCTCCACACCACGAATGCAGCGTCTATACTATGGTAAAAGAAATGCAAATGGCACTCATTTCCATGCCATAATTATACCCTGAAGGCAGCATTCAGGAGAATTGCTTTCCCCCCCCCCCCTTATTAGTCTCCTGAACTTGAACACAGCATTTTGCATTGAACATATCCACTACTTAAAGAGTGCTGGGTGGCGCCCCGAAATTTGCTGATCTAGATCTGCTATTTTCGCTTTGTTTTGTCCAAAAGTGCCCTCTTTATGGGATTTCAGCCCCCTGCCCCTCTAAATACTCTCTGCACGTCCCTGGTGAAAGTGATGGTTGTATACAGTATGTGTACACCATCAGGGCTATATGTAGCGTAGTGCACACCATGACAAATCAATGGCGTCCTCCCATCCTGTCTTTTTATATTCATTCATTTAGCTAGAACTATATAATATGACACACAGGGAACGACGTGTCTGTCGTTGTACAACGTGCATCTTTCAAAACGAAAATCTCTGACATCTAGCCTGGGGTATTCCATGCGCTGTTCTTATTAAATGGGCTTTATATGCACCTGCTGTTCCATGTTCACCGTTATGTCCAATTATATCCTCGTAGTCTTGTCTCTCTTTGTTCAACATTTCTCTTCTGTTTATACCTCCAAGCATGTTTGCATAATAATTGCATCATTTATAAAGGCCTTAGACCTATAATAACTGGAAGGCATTGTTAAAATACATAAACAATGAAATGTAATGAAGTTGCTCTTTGTTGTTGTTGTTGTTTTTGCTGTTAAAATTGTTTGAGGTTTACCTCGATTGAATTCACGCCAGAGGAAAGTCCATTCATCTGTGTTGTTCTCTTTAAGTGTTTAACAGCTGTCGTTTTGCCCGGTAGTTGTTGATTCAGAAGGATTTTGCTAATTTGTGTTGTGCATTTTAGATGTATGCTGCACTGTCACAAATCAGGGCAATTAGTATTTGGTTTACTGCAGGGCTCAAAGAAACATGAATTCGTTTGTAGTTGCCTTCATGACGCGGACACGGTTGAATTGTGGTTAGAATCATCCAAATAAAATCTTTCCTAGTGGAATGAATTGATTGGAGATAGCCGCTTCAAATCCTTTGACAACTGCTACTTTTTTCTGACATTCAAGTTGTCATTTGTAATTCAATTATCTGATGGTCTGTGTGGTTGCGAACGCAGTGAGCACTTACTATGAGACCTAGCAGATCATGTCTGTCTGTCTGTCTGTCCGTGTGTCACACTTTTGTGCCCATATATGGAGCTGCTTTGGGGACTCCTTATATGGTTATGGCTGAGTCATGGTGACATGACTGTGATGGCGTGGTCCAACTTGTGCCCATATATGGAGCTGCTTTGGGGACTCCTTATATAAATCTTAAAAAAAACCAAATATGTACGAGCTGCGTTCGCTTCCCGCGTTTGCGCGTCTTACTGGTATATACAGTATATATACTATATTTCCTGCAATGCGATGTTTACTGATTCTTAACACAAAATACCTGTAGACATGTTACACATGTGTGTCTCTGTATACTGTCTGTACAGTATGTGTGCTTGTCTGTGTCTACATTATTCAATTTGTTTGCGTGTGTGTGTGTGTGTGTGCATGCATGTGTACGTGTGTGTCTGTGTGTGTGTCTGTGTGCGTGCGTGCGTGCGTGCGTGCGTGCGTGCGTGCGTGCGTGCGTGCGTGCGTGCGTGCGTGCGTGCGTGCGTGCGTGTACTCATTTGAACCATGTCTCCTTTGCCAATACAGTAAATACATTATACAGTATAGGTGATTGTAACCCCATCTTTATTATTGGCTGACACCATTGCAGCTTTGTGATCATATAACTCTCCAGCCCCTGAGCGATTTTTAAGGGACTGGCAGCCGAGAGCTCTATAGTGAGAGGACAGTTCGCTCTTCTCTTCACTGATATACCGGAGATCTCCATATATGGGCATATAGTCTGAGCACAGATATCCACGTGTATCTCCATATAATCGGCGCGTGTGGCGTGCCGGTTTAAGTGTGCTATACAGACGCCATCCGCAAGCTTGCCACAACTTGAATTATATTAGTGATTAATAATTCGCTATTCTTTCGGGTTTTTTGTGAGTCACGTCTAATTAAAAAAACAAACAGAAAAGTGATATGGTCGCAGTCGCAATGTCTTGTTTGTTTCGTAGATGAGAGACAGATTATGCTGACGGAGAGTAGGGGTATAAGCATCCATTCGGGGCGTCAGCTGTTAAGGTTTATATCTGCCGTGTTGAGTTACAATTTGTTAACGTTGGCGTGAAGTGAAAAGCGTCTGTCTGGCTGACTATATAGCGTTGAATGAGATTGAATGGAAGGCAGACAAATACACAATAATAATATATTTGGCAATGTATTATCAATTCAGCCACAACAGTATAGTGCTGTACTGTATAGACACAGCAGCCATACTGTACAGTATGTCAGACCAGCCAAGCACCTTGAGCAGCAGTATACACGTGTCCGGATATCTCAAGGACGATATTCCTTCCGTACGTGAGCTGTCAAATCAACACTTGCTTCAGCATTATATCCGCTCCTAGTCTAAGTAGGACACACTGTCCCATAACAGCCACAACAATCGTTCCTACTATAAATAGCCTATACCCTCCTAGCCTGACGGAAGAGCTCTCACAAAGAGCCCAAACACAACTGAGATCACTCAGACATCAGTGAGCACCATTTTTGACACAACTCTTTTTGAGTGGTTGTATATGACTTGAGGTCACAGTTTATTATTCATCCCATCATCAGATGCAATCACATGCACGATGCTTCTGCCCATAACAGCAGGGGGACATTAGATATGACAGACAGTACCATCTGATTCCATTTGTACTGTCTCGGAGAGAGTTTAGATTTATAAAAGGGTCCATTCGGTTCCAATTGTATAGTACACTCTCACTCTCAGAGTTACAGACCTGTATAAGGGTCCAGTTGTGTACACTCTTTAGAGTTAGGCCTACAGAGGGTCCATTTGGTTCCATGTGTACACTCAGAGTTACAGACCTTTAAGGGTCCATTTGGTTCCATGTGTACTCTCTCAGAGTTACAGACCTGTAAGGGTCCATTTGGTTCCATGTGTACACTCTCAGAGTTACAGACCTGTAAGGGTCCATTTGGTTCCATGTGTACACTCTCAGAGTTACAGACCTGTAAGGGTCCATTTGGTTCCATGTGTTACACTCTCAGAGTTACAGACCTGTAAAGGTCCATTTGGTTCCATGTGTACACTCTCAGAGTTACAGACCTGTAAGGGTCCATTTGGTTCCATGTGTACTGTACACTCAGAGTTACAGACCTGTAAGGGTCCATTTGGTTCCATGTGTACACTCTCAGAGTTACAGACCTGTAAAGGTCCATTTGGTTCCATGTGTACACTCTCAGAGTTACAGACCTGTAAGGGTCCATTTGGTTCCATGTGTTACACTCTCAGAGTTACAGACCTGTAAGGGTCCATTTGGTTCCATGTGTACTGTACACTCAGAGTTACAGACCTGTAAGGGTCCATTTGGTTCCATGTGTACACTCTCAGAGTTACAGACCTGTAAGGGTCCATTTGGTTCCATGTGTACACTCTCAGAGTTACAGACCTGTAAGGGTCCATTTGGTTCCATGTGTACACTCTCAGAGTTACAGACCTGTAAGGGTCCATTTGGTTCCATGTGTACACTCTCAGAGTTACAGACCTGTAAGGGTCCATTTGGTTCCATGTTGTGTACACTCTCAGAGTTACAGACCTGTAAGGGTCCATTTGGTTCCATGTTGTGTACACTCTCAGAGTTACAGACCTGTAAGGGTCCATTTGGTTCCATGTTGTGTACACTCTCAGAGTTACAGACCTGTAAGGGTCCATTTGGTTCCATGTGTTACACTCTCAGAGTTACAGACCTGTAAGTCCTTTTGGAAGCCCCTTTGAGAGCCACTGCTTTACATAAAATAGGCTACATAACTAATATATAGAGCACATTTGATTACATTTAGGAGCATAGATTATTTAGATCTGAACTTTTCAAATTCAAACAGAACCGCAACGCGCATTTTGTTTTCACCCACGCACAACACATGCGCGTGCCGTGCATGGACGGCACATGCACACGCATCTGTCCTCTTTTTGGGAATTCAGAAGATGCATGGTCACCCTGGCCTATAGAGGAAAATATATTTACTTGCAAAATCCTCTTTTAGTTTTAGTTTTTTGATATTGGTTCCTTGTTGAGGAACCGATGTTGGTTCCCACGCACGCACGCAACACACACACACACACACACACACAGACACACCATTTACTGATTCATATTTGAGCCAACAATGTACACTATAGTCTTACATTTCTTACAGGATACATACTGTGATGATCAATACCTTTGCAAGTACCTACAAGGATACATACTACATTATGTGAACACGCACATGCTTTAAGGGGCCTCATCCCCTTCATTTATCTCCCTGGTGAGTAATCTACCCCTCTCTGGCAACAGCTTCATCCTTTTTGTTTTGCATCCAGGCCTAATATCGACCCAATCAATCTGACATTTTCTTATTTATAATTCATATGCTGATGATGCCAAACCGTCAACCATTTGTAGCTCAGACTACCATTTTACTTTGGTATATATTTGTCGATAAGAGAGAGAGAGAGAGAGAGAGAGAGAGAGAGAGTAGTGCTTTATTTGATTTGGGTGCTTGTGGGAGTTATTCCTCTCCGGCTATATGGGCCCTATGTTGGGTCTGTTGGTGACTTCGGTGAAGACTATGGGCTAAGACATGAAGTATACCACCGGGGCCTCAGGAAGACAGAGAGTGACATAGAGCCCTTCTTTCCCAAATACTTCTCATCAATAATAGAGGCTGCAATCCTGTCCATAGGTGCAGTTTGCCTGTGTGCGTGCGTGCGTGCGTGCGTGCGTGCGTTGTGTTGCGTTGCGTGCGTGCGTGCCCACTATACACATGAGAGTGTATGAGCGTGCAGGGAGGGAACGGAGAGAAAGGGAGAAGCAGAGTGGGACGCGAGCCATGCGGCATAAAGCATCCTCTGTAGTGCTGAGGAGGGAACATTAGGAGGGCTCTATGCTCGGTGGACGTCTGGAATTCCACACCCCAGGGAGAGTATATAGTACTATCGTATATAGTACCGTACGGTAGTAAAACGAGATGTGTCTGGACTGGAATGACGTCGTCGGCGTAGTATAGAGGTAATGTAATCCTGAACTGAAAGTTATAACATAACGAGTGGCATTTGTTTTAGTGGCATCAAGCATGACATATCAAGTGAATAATTTAGCATAGACACACTATGAGGGTGCGAGCCCAGCTTCCAGCCGCCACTTGACTAAACTGAATGCCATATCATGTCACTGTCGCATTATGATGAGTCATTAAGGATAATGTTCAGGTTATAGATCAATAGGTCAATCGAGAAATTCCATTGACCAAATCTGCAGGTGGCTTTACGTAATGGGTATTCTTTTATTTTCTGGCCAAAAAGTGTATTTTACACAAAAGGAAAAGAGAACACTATTGAACGTTTTATTTTACTGTGCAACTGCGTCAATGACAAAAATATACATTATGGTCAGAAAGCGTTAAAGGAGAATTCCATGCTTGAAGGCACCTTTATTTGTAGTTGTTACGTCCCCACCAAAGAGGTCCAGGTGTTATTTTGTGCAAAAGCTCCTTATTGGCTATTTCCCTCACCAGAAGCCCTAAATGAATTGCATTGAATTGAATGGGAATTGAATGGGGCTATGGGGTGTATCCTCTCTTCATAATGTAAATAATATCCCAAGCGGCACAGTTTACTATACTTATTTCGATGTAAATAAGCGAATTAGCACAACACCCCATAGCCCCATTCAATTCCCATTCAATTGTGTGTTGTCTTTATGTGTGTAATATGTGGTTTTAGATATTTTAGATTGTAGCAGTGAGCCTGTTGTCTCTGATGTCATGGACACTGGGCTCACTTCCTTCCTGGACTACATGTTGTCTCAGTAAGACAGCGCTCCCCCTATCCACAAGGAGGAGCAGTGCACCAAAGAATTATGGGAATTGTAGTCCAGGAAGGTAGTGAGACCAGTGTCCATGACATCAGAGACAACAGGCTCACTGCTACAATCTAAAATATCTAAAACCACATATTACACACATAAATACCCCCAGGAAAGTGATCTAAAGCTTCTAAACGTCATTAACATATATTTTTTGCAAAAAGGGTGAAGTGTCCCTTTAATGTAACATGTAATATTAGAAAAAACAGATCAGTAGACACGGATCCTGGAAGGTAGTAAGGGCGTAACTGTTTGCTCCCTGAGAGCAAACAGTCTGCTTTTATACACATCCTCAGTATATATTTCAGGTCAATTCGTCATCAGTTGTCAACATATTTAGGTGGAATAATGATGTTGAAGTGAATGGTTAAAAAGTGAGGCTTGTCACTTGTGCTTCAGTATAGAACAGCGCAACACTGTGCCTTGGCTCCAGTGTGCTTAATTAGAATGGATTCTCCTTGGAGTATTTAGGCTAATGGTCTTGTAACCCAGCACCAAACAAAAAAAAAGGAAAGAAAAATCATATCTACACTTACTGTACTGGGGGTGGGTCACTGGTTCAAGGATTAAGATTAGTGTGACCTATAGGACAACTGTTGTCCCAAACCCCTTACCTGTTTCTACTCTCTCTGTCTCTGTCTCTGCCTCTGTCTCTGCCTCTGCCTCTCTGTCTCTGCCTCTGCCTCTGCCTCTGCCTCTGCCTCTGCCTCTGCCTCTGCCTCTGCCTCTGCCTCTGCCTCTGCCTCTGCCTCTGTCTCTGTCTCTGCCTCTGCCTCTGTCTCTGCCTCTCTGCCTCTGTCTCTGTCTCTCACGGTCTTTCTCTCAGTGGTAAATGCCATGGTATGAGCTGTAGCTTGGATTTCTAGGTTTAATTATACCTTATAGTACGATGTTATGAATGATGGTCAAATTTTTTATTTGACGTGTTAAATTCTATAAACTATACACGCGTATGAAGTAAAACAAGGAACGATTCAGCACATCCATGTGCTGAAGAGTTATGGCCTTTATATTTCTGCTGCCTATCATGTTCCCCGTGCTCCTGTTTTTGCTGCTGTGTCTCTGCTCCCGAGAGAGGCACCCCGGCTGTCTATCAAAGCTGATGCACAGTGGGACCTCCTTGCTGCTATAAATACTGCGTATTATTCCCTGCTGAATCACTGTCACACCACTAATGGATTTATTTACTTTTTGAGTTATTTGTATAATGTCCCTATTTTTTTTGGGGGGGGGGGGGGGCATGTCAGTAGAGAGGTGAAAGTAAATACAAAAAACAATTCTGAAGCCTTTTCTTTCTTTTAATAGACGAACATAGCAGATGTCACGAGGCGGCACATTGTATATCCTTGTACAGTACATCAGCTCTTTCAGCTGTTTGTCTTGCAACAACGTACAGTATACACAAATGGCATGAGTGGTAAAGTTATGCTGGCTTGAAATGATTTATCCGTATATCCACAGCAGTTCTCCGTTATTTAAAATTCTGGCCACACCACCAGACACTTGTTGTGTAAAAACAACTACCAAAAAAAAAAAAGATCATTGTGGTGATTATCGTTGCAATTATCCACATAGTACAAATATTAAAGCACATTGCAGTTATAATGACACTTTGTGATGTCCACTAAGTCTTAACGCCATAGGCCTGAGTTGTGTTCTTGTGACTCGTTGGTATATCGAGACCGTCCTTTCCTTTCAATGATCATTAAAAATGCACGAGCCAATCAATGTGCAGCGATATAGCTCTCCTCTCGGTTTCAAATTGTAATTATATATGCCTCTTGAATCAGTTCTTACTACCCTTTTTTGAGGAAATGTTATACATACATACAGTATATAGTAATACAGTGTATATTAATTAATATATATATATATATACTGTATAAAGCTGAGACACACATCCTTGGCCTATTTGGTTGGAATTCAGGTGACACAGTTTTCCTCTCCGTGCTGTTTATATATAGAAATGTCACACACTGCTGTATACTGACTTTGAAAGCTGATTGAGACTTTATACCACACTTAACCGTTTCCCCGCACAGGATTCATTAATAACATGCCATATAGGATATCGCGCCGCTCAACCCTTATTGTTAAGATTAAACACCATCATTAACCCATTCTGACCGGGAACCCATTTTGGTGTTCCAGCATCATGTTATGCTTTAGCTATTGAAAAATAGCAGATCTACAAGCTCATAGCGCGCCACCGAGTGGCGCGCTACGAGCTTGTAGGTCTGCTATTTTTTGAAAAATCGAAGAACGACTGACATTTTTAGAATCTGATCTCAGGTCAGAATGGGTTAATCAGACCAGTGTGTGTCCAGTGGAAACCTCGTATGAATCTGATCTCAGGTCAGAATGGGTTAAACATATAAGAGCAGGTATATTGATATACAATAACAACCCCCCCCCCCCCACACACACACACACACACACACACCGGTGGTGCTGGGGTGGCGGTGGGAGCAAAACATTGCGTAACAACCAGGAACCATAATGCAGAAGGAAGGCAGGACGAATGCATGCAGTCTATAGGTGAGCTTAAATACCCCGCCTAATTGGTCAGCTGATATGCCACGTCAGTGTATGACATGTGGGGTCTTGCAAACACTGCATACACCCACATAATGCAGCGTATTATAGTATATACAGTATGTACAGTATGCACCCATGAGCATAGCATGAAGCTGCTCGAGTGAACTATAACTCTAACTCAAGCTATACGTATCATTTATTACAACTTGAGAAACTCATGTCATATACACAGGTCAACTCAACATATAGTATACTATGACAAATATAATAATGCTAATGTGTTGTCCATAAAACCGAAAGAAAGGTGCAGGGAACAGAAGCAGTGGATCATCTTGGTCGGAGGATATAAGACCAAGTGAACGTTTCAGTTTGCGTGGCTGTCCAGTATAGCTGGGCGTGTATAAATACTCATCCTGAAACTGCGTGGGTTATTATGGTGTATAGAGAGAGAGTGGAGAAAATAAAACAATCACCCCCGCTGTACAGTATCTTCTTGAAAACAATTTGCTCAGGGGAAAAGAGAGAGAGACAGAGTTTGGTCAGGTATAATTTGTTTAAATGAAAAGAAGGAAAATTATATAAACGTCCGAAACGGTTGAGTTACAGTATACCGTGTGGGGGTCCCCGGGACATTCCAGACCCACAGGAACGCGCCTATAGGGGGCCGGGCCGGGCGAAACGTTGTTGTATATAGGTTGAAATAAAGAGGACAGGGAGCAGAATTACATTGTGTGCGCTGCGGACAATCCACTTTTAAATGTACCAGTTCAGACTGCATGATTTCAGCCAGAAGCAGACAGGTTCATGGCCATGAACCATGGCCATTGTGTTAGATTGTTTTATTTTATTGCGACTGTATAGGTCACAGATTACTATGAAAACCTGCAAAACCTGTCAGTCCGTCCGTCCGTCCGTCCGTCCGTCCGTCCATCACGCCTCGTGACACGCTCCATATAAGGCCGTCTCCCCATATATGAAGATCACGCCACTGACCTCATCAAACCCTGGATAGCCATTCATGGAGAAGACTGGATCATCACCTTTAGATCTGCATATATGGAGCCGGCCAGCAATTAACTCTGGACCTCAAACCCTTAGATCTCCATATATGGAGCTGACCTGTTCTGACATTCCATTATGTTGATCCTCCCCCAACCGTCCTTCCTCTTCGATGTCTCCCCTTTTGACTGATAGCTGTCCATTCAAACGCTAGTGTGACTGTGTGACTGTGTGACTGTGTGACTGTGTGTTGTGTCAGTCACTGTGTGTGTGTGTTCCTATACTGTATCTCTCTGAGTTATTGTAAAACTCACACAGACACAATGACAAAGAGGGGTGAATGCATAATCTGTCCCCATGGCCTTCGGCCTGGCTGAGATAAAGATGTGCGTGTGAGACACAGGCCACGTCTTTATGAAAGAGAAGTTTGACCTTATTTTACATGTTGAAGTTAATGAAAAGGAACAAGCACTGTCATCAGACTCTCTCTCTCTCTCTCTCTCTCTCTCTCTCTCTCTCTCTCTCTCTCTATATCTATCTCTCTCTCTATCTCTCTCTCTCTCGTCTCGTCTCTCTCACACACATGTGCACGCACGCACGCACGCACACACGCACGACACAACAACTGCAACCTCCCACACAGCTTTTGCAAATTGCTCTCTCCCTCTCTTGCTGTGTCTCTCTCCTGTCCACAACCACATTATTAGAAGCCATTGAAACTTTTTGTTCATACAATTGAGGTTAACATGGCTTAAACCTGTCTCTGTTTTGCCTTGTAGGCGGTGATCATTGGGAAAAATGGCAGAGGGTTCCACTACATCCTTGCCAACCTGGTAAGAAATATATATAACTTATATAACTTATAGAAGAGCAAGACCTTTCAGACCATCTCTACATTAACCCATTTATAGGCCTGACGTCGAAATAAATAAAAAGTCTTCCGAAAGAATATGTTATATTCAAAGATTCCGAAAGAATATGTTATATTCAAAGATTTGTGCCACATTTTCACGATTTTTCAAAAATAGCAGACCTACAAGCTCGCTATAATGAGCTTGTAGATCTGCTATCTTTTCAATAGCTAAAGTATAACATAATGCTTAGTTAAAACACCAAAACGGGTTCCCGTCCAGAGTGTATACATTGCCAGAATGAACTTTCAGTTCACGGAACAAACAATAACTTTAGCTCTCTTAGAAAAACAAGACCGGAACAGAACAGTGAAGTCTTTAAACATATATCCCTATTACGTTTATTGCTTTTCAGGCTGCAGACTTTTCATTGCTTTCCATGCCGTCCTTGCAGACTGTTGCATTTTTCATAAATGTTTTTCCCCCGGGAAAAAAAAATGGCGGCATGAGTCCCACGGGGGACCTTCTTCATTTAGCCTGGTATTTGGTGGACTTTTACAGTATATCTGACCAAGCCGTGCTCTTTTTTTTGCTCTCAGGGCTTTTCCAACATGAGCCTGGATAAGGTCGTCGCTGGCGGAGCGAACATCACAGGCTTCCAGATCATAAATCCAGACAGTCCCATCGTCCAGCAGTTCCTCCAACGCTGGGAACGCCTAGATGAAAGAGAATTTCCAGAGGCGAAAAACACTCCGCTGAAGGTCAGCAAAGGCATAGCTGTCAATGTTACACGCTCTCTCTCTCTCTCTCTCTCTCTCTCTCTCTCTCTCTCTCTCTCTCTCTCTCTCTCTCTCTATCTCTTTTCCTCCAGAGTCCAGTTATCTGTTTCTCTTCACAGGCTATACAAAAGAGGGTATACTACTGTATGGCTCAGATATTACAGTTACCGGTATAGTTTATTTTCACAAACAATACAGCCAGTGGCAAATGTTATGTAATATTACTGTGCCTTATGAGCTTCCTCAATAGTGTGCATATAACAATTAAAATAACGTAAAGATAAGATGAAATTATAATATTATTTATTTTATCTTTTATTTTTTATTATCTCTTTATTATAGACACCCAGTAGTCCAGTGTGTAGCTTTTTTTTTTTTATATATATATATTTTTATCCCACGATTTTGTAAAACATTTTTCACCCCTGTGCCAATCATCTACTGTGATCCTCATGGGCTCTATACACACCCTCCGCCAACCTGGGGAGAGCAACGGACAGTGTGTAGCTTTGTGTGTACTTCATGTCGAGGGGTGTGTGTGTGTGTGTGTGTGTGTGTGTTTCAGTACACGTCGGCGCTGACTCACGACGCCATCCTGGTGCTCACCGAGGCCTTCCGCTATCTCCGGCGCCAGCGGGTGGACGTGTCACGAAGGGGCAGCGCCGGTGACTGCCTGGCGAACCCCGCGGTGCCCTGGAGCCAAGGCATCGACATAGAGAGGGCCCTCAAAATGGTAGGAGACTTGGAGGAGGCCTTTCGCTGTGACGCGAAGAGGAGGCTTCTCTCGTATTCTTCCCTCGTTCACTTTAATACGGTTTTTAGTATGGTTGACGTTTTTAAAAAGCGACAAGTTTTGTCGGTTGTCTATCTACTATACCCCTCTCCTGATGGAGAGAGAGCTATAGTTACAACGACATTCGAACTATGCAGTAGAGTGGCACGTTAGTGTCCAATCCACTGCACTATAGCCTGTCTGCTTGGATTAACTTTATTGACATTGTCATCCAGTGTCTTATCCAACACCAGAGTTGGGAATGGGAGAGCAGACCACCTCCGGCTCCTACCACTGCATATGTGCTAGTTATATAATGTATTAACGTACTGTACCATACAGATATAGTTTAAAATATGTTAGACATTAAGTCCTCGATTATAGCTTCAAGATACTAGGCTAATTACAGGCAATTAACAATATTTGATTGTATTTGGCTGTTTTTGCTTTTTTCATTTTTTTTCCCACTGTTTTGTTTATTCAAGATTCAGGGTATACAGTAAATGAAATGACAATATATGTGACACACCCATATGAAACATATCAAAGATAACAAAATGTTGTGAGTCCATACACAAAATATTGTGTGTTTGACCTTTTAAATGTAAACACAAAGGTGGAACAGCCGTTGAAAATGTGAAACTCAAAGCCAATAAAAGCAACAACCTCTAGCCATACAGCAAAGGATGAAATTGGTCACGTACATTTTTAAGTGTCTTGACACCGTGCACAATTTGCATCAAGGTCGTCACACCAAGGCCAGGGAGTACACGATTAAATCCGCTTGGGATGCAAATATAACAGATCTTATTATCACTCCCTTGCATTCGTTCATGGCAGGTGCAAGTGCAAGGCATGACGGGCAACATCCAGTTTGACACATTCGGTCGGAGAGCCAACTACACCATCGACGTGTACGAGATGAAGATCCTAGGTCCCAGGAAGGTAAGGTTGAACAGACATGCTCACGTCTTAATATACGTCACAAAACTGATTCACACGATTGTGGCATTATAATCTAAGTACTTGGTATTTGACATACATGGCATGTATACTGTGTACTGCATGATATATTATGTAAGACTAATATTCATCGCTTTATTTACCTTTTTCCACTGACAAAAACGAATGGAAACTAAATTAAAACTAAGCTACGATGACTAAAACTATAAGACTAAATATACTGGCAATTTCGTCGACAAATAAAAACTAGACTAAATTAGGACAAGAGATCCACTATAACTCATTTTACTCTTGGTTGCATGCTGAAAATAGCTACAAGCTCACAACGCGTCGCGTTGCGACACATTGGGGGCTTGCAGATCGGCTATTTTCAGCAAGTGTAAAAAACACTTGTAGATCGGCTATTTTCAGCAAGTGTAACATCACCCGTAGAATTCGTCGACTAAAATCCTATGACATTTAGTCGACTCAAACTAGACTAACACTAAGACATTTCCAGGTGACTAAAATGTGACTAAAACTAAATTAGGTTTCAGTCCAAAGACTATGACTAAACTAAAATTGAAATTTGCTGCCAAAAACAACACTGCATAGAAGGTCTATAAGAAGCAGTCTTTGCTCAAGGCTAAGTGCTTGTCTCTCTAAGCCACGTCAACAGTAGAACAATGCCCTGCCGTTTGAAGTTAGCTCCAGAGACTGCAGGTGGCCTCGCAGGTTTCACGTGTGTCATAATCTGGCTTTAGGGGGGCAGGCCAGAGGACACATAGCTGTCAGCAGAAAAGCTATCAACACACGCGAGCGCACGCACGCACGCACGCACGCACGCACAGACGCACGCACTGTACTGTACTGTAGATAGACATAAACTCAAACAGACATGCAGACACACAGATTGACAGACAGATACACACATACACAGATCGACATGCACACCCGCATGCACGAGCACACACACACACACACACACACACACACACACACACACACACACACACACACACACACACACACACACAGCTCCAATATGTCTTGACCCTGAACTCTGACAAGGTGCCCCCACAAGTACCAAAATGAACTGCCTGTTCACATACTGTAGCTACGTCAGCTCACCAGATCCTGTTCACCACAGCCAACCGTGCACTGTACTGTACTGTATGTGCAGTGACAACAGAGTGAGTATACTGGGAGTTGGAACAAACAGAGTTGGGAGATGTATAGCCTTTACAGTTCAGAACTACACAGGACTATAAAGTCTCAGGATGTCCAGGCAGTCATGCAGGAGAAGCTTAGTGAGATGCTTACTGTACTTCAACGTGAAATTCTGTTTGTCCGGAATGAGTATCGAAATGAATAGTATGAGACACATCCTGACTATTTTGTATATCGTCGCTGTTAGGTGGCAACCTTGTACGTCCAAAGTCATAAGCACTTGATGATACCTTTCTCTTGTTAGATATTTATAGAATATTTAGATTTAGCCACTTTTACTATCACTTTAACCCATTCTGGACGGGAACCCCTTTTGGTGTTTTAAACATTATGTTATACTTTAGCTATTAAAGAAATAGCATATCTACAAACTCATAGCGCGGCACACGGTGCCGTGCTGTGAGCTTGTAGATCTGCTATTTTAGAAGAATCGTGAAAATGTGGCGCAAATCTTTGAATATATATTCTGTCACAGTTTTTTAACTCATATCTTTGTTTCTGGGGGGGTCCCTGGAACAACATTTTTTTCAGATGGGGGGGGGGGGGTCCGCGGCCATATTCAGATAATTCTGGGGGTCCTTGACATGAAACAGTTTTAGAACCACTGACATAGAAACACATAGATTTTTCAGGAAACTGATTCAGAAGAAATCTTTAGAATGATCTCAGGTCTAATTCTAAATGGGTTGTAGCGATAACAGCAGATCTACAGTAGCCTATGACACAATGCAACACGATATAGCTTTTAGAGTTACAGACACTCGTGTGTCATGTAGCATATTATGAGAAATCATAAAAAAGTTGAACACTGTAAGGTTTCTGCCTGCCAGCGTTGATATATTTCCTGGTGTTGGTATTATCAGCATGCTAGCGTGGGCACTGCCTTCTTGTTATGTAATGAAGTCATTGCTGAGGAGGTTATATAGCTAGGAATAGAACAATCCTCCGCCTCTATACTGTACATACAGCACAGGTTGTAGCGATCGCCTCCACCAGTGTTACTCCAGCTCGTATGAGCCTCATGATGCATGATCAATTCTGTCTTCAATTATACAGATAGCGCCTTCCAACTCATCTGCACTTGGAGGCTTCTATCTGTAAGCACATGTTTCTTCTTGCAATAACTGTCAATCTCTCTGTCCCTTTCAGATTGGCTACTGGAATGAATACGAGAAATTTGTATATATAGTGGATCCGCAGGTCACCAACGAGTCCTCTTCTGTGGAAAACCGAACAATTGTGGTCACTACTATCATGGTACACTTTTGAAGCAGATTTTAAGAAATGTTCCACCAAAGATTTCTGCCACTCAGGGTCAAGTGTCCATTGTTGCATTCTGTCCTGGGAGGGTAGGATATTTTTTCTTGTTGCTTTCCATCCACTCACTACATGTTGAAACAGTCGATTCACACAAAAAGAGTGCTTCAACTGTATCCGTGTGGGTGACAAAGCATTTAGAGGTTTTTGACATTGCGGTGGTCTGTTGTAGCAGTGACGTCACAATACCGGCTTTGTTAATGATAACTATAGAGGTTAGACTATTTGACGTTCAGTGTGTGTACAGTAAGTAAAAGTGAAGACACATTTTTGTTTCCCTCTCATTAAGTAAATGATCAGTGACATCAGGGAGAGAAATAACGCTCAGTCAGTCATGTTGTAAATAATAAATTGGCGCACTATGGGGACACTGCATGATGGGCCCTGCTCTGTCAATAGGACATAAGCAAAGCCTGTTAACTTTAGGTATTCCCTTGCTCAAAACTAATTTTAATTCTTTCCCTCTGGAATTACTTGAATTATATTATATTCGTTTACTCTCAGGATATTATGGTCATATGGCTCACAATGCAGTAGTGGCAGGCTAAATCAGCAGTCATCAGCAGTCATCTTTAAATGTAAAATAAGGTACTCCTTATCTTACATTTAAAACCGTGACCTTCTTTCTGACTTTGTCTATTATGGTCTCATCTTAAACAAATTCAGAAAATCTAAGTCAATACATTCTCATTTAGATTTTTTGCATAACCAAATAATATTATATGTTATGCAGGGTTAGGTTAGAAAGCCACACAGTAAGGTGTGTAATTCCATCACTGTGCCAATGCCAATCATGCCTTGTATTTGATTTACTGTACTGTACTGTACTGTACTGTATGGCTATTAGTTCCAATGCATAATAGTCATTTATATAAGTTCAAGTACAAGTTAGAGTTTGCTGTCTGTCTTTCATTACATTACCATGATTTTAAGAAAATGCCATACAATGGAAGGTCGACTTAACATCATGAAGGGGAAAGCGGTCCCCAGCCAGAACTGCACTTGGACTCAAGGTTCAAGGTTGTTTATTAGTGTCCCCCGAAGGGCAAAAGGTTTTACAGCAGGTCATAAGGCTTGAAACACATATACATGTATACATCAATCAAACCAAACGTATTGCTGCTGGTCGCAAGCGTGGAGAGTTATCCATGTTATTGTGTAAAAACAATAGGAACTCAGACATGCAATCATAGAAGAATCATAGAATCAGAAGGTACTACACAATCTGAACCAAGCCCATAGAGACGTAAAAAAATAGATTAAGCACAGTAAGTAATTGACCTGACATGTTGTATAATCCAGACTTTTTGTTGCACTATGAACAGTTTGGTTTGGACGCAAGTTAAATGATATTTATTGCGTACAACTATAGGTGCACTTTATATTTAAATGGTTTTCTAGATTTAGTTTTAGATTATACAATACGATTGAGTTTGACACAAAAGGAAGAAACAAGCCAGAACCATCCCAAACCTCATTGCTGTCGCTGATTTTTACTTGACGAATTGGAAACAGTGCCTCTTTCAACCTGCCTCCCACCCTCTTTTACCAAGCAAATGCAAAAGCAGGCGAGAACCCTCACCCATGCCCTGTTGCCTAGTCACATATCCAGATAATATGAGTCACTATAGGACTAGATTAGCATGAGGGAAACCCCCCGCTTTCTCCCCGCTCTCCTGCTTTATATAATCCTGCTCTGTCCCCATAACAGCTCCCACTGCCCTCTGAGGCTGTGCTGGATGGTTGGTGGCTAGCTGCATGGGCCTGTGCCCCAGCCAGCATACCCGCGTGGGCCGTGACTAACTCTGCATAGTGCTTTTTTTGACCACGCTATTTTGTACTTACCGTTGACTGTGCATTTTTTGTTATCCACGCATGTGTGCATGTATAGCCAAAAGCAAGGCCTTCGTCATGTGAGTGACCAAAGAGGTCCGGCCCAGTGACCACTAGTGTATAATGTTTTGCTCGTTGTACTGTGAACTCACCATACTATGTCTAATCGTACAGGAAGCTCCGTATGTGATGTACAAGAGAAACTTCCTGACGGCGGACGGGAACGAGAGATACGAAGGCTACTGTGTCGATTTAGCTTCTGAAATTGCAAAGCATGTGGGGATAAAGTATAAGCTGTCTGTAGTTACGGACGGAAAGTACGGCGCCAGAGATCCAGAGACAAAGACGTGGAACGGGATGGTGGGGGAGCTGGTGTATGGGGTAAGTGGCGGTTTGCAGCAAACAGGTAGAAAGTAGGTAGAATTATTTTTACTGTACTTGCTTAATGTGGTATGTTATGGTTATGGATACACACATTCCATCTTTCATGAATGTTCCCATAAAGAAAGTACTATAGTCGAACAACAGGGGCGTAAACGTTTGAAACCAACAATGCAGGAAAACAACTGATTTATATTTAGACTATTCTAAAAATTCAAAGATTATTCTAAAAATACAAATACAAATAATAATCCAAAAATAGGGAATTGTTTTTAAAGATTTATTTAATGACAATGCAGACATCATCATTTAAAACAATGACTTACAGAATCATGTTTTTCTTCTAGACAAACTAAAAAATAAATAAACTAAAAACAGCTAAAACAACCCCCCACCCCAGAAAGGTAAACTACACAGCTCTCATTACTCTGTATTGTACACAACACCACTTGACAACATCAACTCGGATAAATAAATAAAAATAACATTATAAATAAAACTAAAACTAAATCAACCCAGAGGAGATATTGAAGGTAGAACCTCAAAGAACCTATACCCCATATCTTTTCAAAAGTAGCAGGCTTAATTCTCCTTACATTGTGTACAGTATCTTTTCAGGAGTACAGTATGATGAAAGCTCATTCAGCCAGTGTCTCTGT
Organism: Protomyctophum bolini; assembly: GCF_963924005.1. Taxonomy (NCBI): domain Eukaryota; kingdom Metazoa; phylum Chordata; class Actinopteri; order Myctophiformes; family Myctophidae; genus Protomyctophum; species Protomyctophum bolini. The sequence continues at coordinate 5,807,974 of NC_137874.1, read as the reverse complement.
GAAGGTGAATTTTTCAGATTTCCAATTAACCAAGATAACTTTCTTCGCAGCTGTACTGGCGAGCAACACAAAATACTCTTTGTTAAAATTTGTGTTGATCAACGTAACGTAACCTCACCCAGTAATTACCACACAAATGTGATTCTTGTCATAATCATTATTGATACTTTAGATTTAGAGAGATGCCATCTATAACTCAAAGGGATCACAAGCACCCCCCCCCCAGATACACATTAATATGAAAAATGTTGCATCTACTGTACATCAGTATGGCCATTAATTAGCTATTTGCATGCTAATGAGCCAGGAGGTAATAGAGACCATGATTAATGTAAATCTGTGTCGGCCGAGGACATTCGTAACCTGAGCTAAGGTCGAGCTCTGCGTTATATTTACAAATATCATCCTCTCTCTCTCTCTCTCTCTCTCTCTCTCTCTCTCTCTCTCTCTGGTTCTCTCTCTGTCTCTCTCTCTACATCCTTATCACTGCAAGTATTTATCACTAATTGATGCGCCCGTAAGGCTTTGCAGAGACCGCTGATGGAGGAGAGTGTCACAGGCTAATTCAAATTTTATGAACTGTTTGCATAAGCTCCTTCACCTCCGTATCCCAACCTTCACCACTTTGATTCATGGAGAGGATCTGGAAGACATTCAGCATCACTAGCACTTCCTTCAGTGTTGCAGTGGGAGTGGAGTGCAGCTTGCTAATAGTGCAGTGCAGTGGTTCGATCGTTTGATGATAAGACGGCACATTTCACCAGTCTGCCACTCAAATACTTATGTTTTTTTAACCCATTTAGGCCTGACGTCGAAATAAGAAAAACGTTCACTCTGAAAGAATATATATATTCAAAGATTTGTGCCGCTTTTTAACGATTTTTCAAAAATAGCAGACCTACAAGCTCGTAGGCGCGCTATGAGCTTGTAGATCTGCTATTTTTCTATAGCTAAAGCATGACATAATGCTAACACCAAAAATAACTCATATTATAAATGACATCCGGTACCACATTGACTGATTATGAGAACATACTAGTATGACATTAGGGACTCGACTTTTCAATTTCAGCATTTCATGTTTTGCATGGTGGTTTGGTTAAACTTTAAATCCCGACACATACTTAGTCGTATGTCTGCACCGTGAAAACATTCATGATTATTATTTCGTTGTTTTCTTGTTCGTTTTTCCAGTTGAAAAAAATCTATTACCCCTAATTCTTCTGTGTGTCTTTGTGTCAGACGACTAACTACTGTTGTGCATTGTTGTTGTGCCTATTCCCCCATTCTTGCAGAGAGCTGATATAGCCGTGGCTCCTCTGACTATAACGTTGGTACGGGAGGAAGTCATAGACTTCTCTAAGCCATTCATGAGCCTGGGCATCTCCATTATGATAAAGAAGCCCCAAAAGTCCAAGCCGGGAGTCTTCTCCTTCCTGGACCCGCTGGCCTATGAGATCTGGATGTGCATAGTGTTCGCCTATATCGGCGTGAGCGTGGTGCTCTTCCTGGTCAGCCGCTTCAGCCCCTACGAGTGGCACCTGGACGAGAACGACGAGGCCAAAGACCCCCAGAGCCCTCCGGACCCTCCCAACGACTTTGGCATTTTTAACAGCCTGTGGTTCTCCCTGGGCGCCTTCATGCAGCAAGGATGCGATATCTCGCCAAGGTTGGTTTTTTTGGTCGGTCGGTCGGTCGGTTGGTTGGTTGTTGTGTTCACCTCCCATCACCTCTAAGTTGTCCTCATCATCTCTCTGCATTTTATAGTCTCTCCCATGGTGCATATATGTTATTCTGAGCTTCCATATATCGCCTGTAGCTGTTCCCCCAGACCGCATATACTCCACTTCCTGCTTGTCCCGTCCCCCCCCCCCCCCACCGCACCTCATTGTCTTCCCTAACCATATTGTCCGCCTTTATTTCAAGCCGCATGCCGCCTTATAGCAGCGATGCGTTGCATCCACAAGATAACTTATATCCACCATGCTGAGGGGCTGTAAAATGCACATGAGGGGTCATTTATTTCATACCGAGTATATAGTTGCCTGGCTGTATATATATACTCCCCGTGACTTTTGGAGGGCTACCGTGTTTTTGCTGCATGTCTCATTTTACCGCTCATCAACTTGGTGCATATAATGTATTTCGACCACGGAGCAGCACGTCATCGTCCATCCATTCTCTCACCCCGTGATGAAGCGCCATTATACCATGTCTGAGTACCAAGTCTTGTCTCGACAGCTCCGTCCTTTTTTATTCATCTCTTTCTATTTCTATTCATCGTTGTTCTGCTGCCCTTCGTGTCCCTCTTCGCGGAAGAGACTCTGAATCTTGTTTCATTCTTCATCATTCATTCGTCTTGTTGTCTGGGACTTCACACAGGATCTGAGGGATCAGTGACAGGAATAGGGGAAGTGCCCCTCCCCCCCCCCCCCCCCCCCCCCCCCACACACACACACACACACAGAGAGATTAATCACAATTAAAAGGAGTGGAAAAAGGATGTGCTTTCTTTGTGTATAGGAATGCTCTACTCGGTCTACTGTGTGTACAAAAGACAAAAAGAAAGAAAAGTAGAAAATAATATGCATCACAATGTACATGTTAACACTGGACGGACGATACAAGACCTTTAGTGTTGATCCGTCCTAAACAACAACATTGATGCCGCAGTTTTGCCATACAGGCGGTGTGTGGAATCGGTGCATCTTCTGGTATAACGACTGTACCTGCAGTCTGCCCTCTGCATGTTATAATAGGGCTCTTTGACAGCTGTTGACCAAATCAGACTCATTTACCACTCAGCTGGATGGAGCTGAAACATCAGCCAGATCATGTCCCGCTTCTTCTTCTTTATTTAACAAGCATTCCCGAATTTCATTTTTGAGACATTTACATTACACATCATTCTGTCGGTCATTCTAAAACTAAAACTCAAAACCACCGAAACCTCCAACTACTACACAGCTCCAAGTGCCTCTCCTTCATTAGATCATACAGCATATAGTTGTGATTTATCTGATCAGTAAAAACAGAGCTACTGTGTATTATACAAAGTGTTTGATCCCTATACAAGGCTTTAATTATTTCACGGTTCATACAATTTGTAAATGTTGGTAAATGAGTGCATATTTTGGCTAATTATATAAACTAGCCCTTACCCGCTGTGAGATATTGCCCCCCCCCCCCCCCACCTTGTGGCCGCTGGGGGTACTGCACCCTGGGTGTGTTTTCGCATTTTTAATTCACTAATAAATTAATTATTAATTTATAATTTGTTAAATTGGAAAAAGGGCTTCGTTCAGACAGACAGACAGACAGACAGACATTCAGACAGCCGTTGACTGAATTATAGTATGATGATGATGATGTTAAATTGGAAAAAAGGGCTTCGTTAAGACCTCCATATTATTATGGTCAATGCCTGTGTGAAAAGTGGGAGTGATTGGTGCAGGCGGTGAGGAGATACGGCAGTGTTTCTGACACACATTCAGACAGACAGACAGACAGACAGACAGACAGACAGACAGACAGACAGACATTGCCTGAATTATAGTAAGATGATGATGGCTTAGTGGTTGTTGTCAAAGTTATGCAGCCAAAGAAACTGGAGCCTCTGCTTGCCTTTGGGCGAGGGTGCTCAGCTGATAAGGTTAACTCAATAAGATTAAATCCACTGAGGTGGAAGGGCACTCCAAAATAAAGATTTGCAAGACACAGCAGGAAACCGATGGATTGTGCCGTCCGGGTAGGGAATGAGACATTACCCCAGGTGAAGGATTTTGAGTATCTCGGGGTCTTGTTCACGAGTGAGGGGAGGACGGAGAAGGAGATCAGCCGGAGAATCGGAGCAGCAGGGGCGGTATTGCAGTCGCTGTACCGCACTGTTGTGACGAAAAGAGAGCTGAGCCAGAAGGCAAAGCTCTCCGTCTACTGAGCAATGTCCGTTCCTACTCTCACCTATGGTCATGAAGTGTGGGTCATGACCGAAAGAATAAGCTCGTGAATACAAGCGGCCGAAATTAGTTTTCTTCAATGGGTGGCTGGCATCTCCCTTAGAGATAGGGTGAGAAGTTCAGTCACCCGAGAGATACTCAGAGTAGAGTCGCTGCTTCTTCGCTTAGGTGGTTTGGGCATCTGATTATATGCCTCTCGGGCATCTCCCTAGGGAGGTCCTCGAGGCACGTCCCACTGGGAGGAGACCCCGGGGCAGACCAAGGCGCAGTGGGAGGAATCACATCGACTCACTGGCCTTGGAACGCCTCGGGATCCCCCAGGAGGAAGTTACTAATGTTGCTCTGGAGAGAGAAGTCTGGAGCTCTCTGGTGGAGCTGTTCCCCCCCGCGACCCAACTACGGATAAGCGGTTGAAGATGGATGGATGTCAATCAGTTACCATTTATTTATTTTTGAAGTGTTTCGGCATTATGCCTTCATCGGAGAGTTTTTGTGTTCTTTTCTGTAGAGGTAATTTTACTACGCTAGTTTGTCTGAATATATAGAATAGAATATATTTTACGACCATGCTTTATAGGGTTGGTAACTGATGCTTCACCTACACAGGTAGGTGTTCACAATGTGTCGTGTTACGAGTGTGATGCTTTGTGATTGTGAGCTTGTAGACCTGCTATTTCTTTTTAACAAATGTTTGGCACAGAATAGGGACATAGGATTCATGAGGACAATGATTAGTGAGGACAGTGGTTAGGCATAATTAAAATGTGGGGGACAAAAGGAAGGATTAATCTCTCAGTGATTAGCTCTGGGTATTATACCATCAATTTGAAATAAAGTTTCAGTTAAGCTGCACCTCTGCAATTTTGTCTGCATGTATAGGTCAGCAAATGGAAAGAGTTGTTCCAAAATAATGTTGACTGTTCAATATAGCCTGACATTCAGCCTGAATTTATCATATATTTTTAAAATCCAGTAAAACAGTGTACCTCATATTCACTCACCAAAGAGGAGTGATTTTCAACAGAAAAATATGACTATGTTTTGAAAATGTCAACATTATTGACAGTAATAGGGATTTATTTATTTGTTTTTTTTAATTTTCCTCTCCTTTCCAATTGTCCACTCTTTAGCGGTCCTCCTTGGGCTATGGGGCGGCCTGATGGAACATTTGAAAAGGTGTTGGTTATAGAGCCCCCTGCTTTCATGTCTTCCTGTCTGTCTTGCCTCCCACTCTCAGGTCTCTGTCAGGGCGTATAGTGGGTGGAGTGTGGTGGTTCTTCACGCTCATCATCATCTCATCCTACACGGCCAATCTGGCCGCCTTCCTCACCGTGGAACGGATGGTGTCTCCGATAGAGAGCGCTGAGGACCTGGCCAAGCAGACAGAGATTGCTTATGGAACCTTAGACTCCGGTTCTACTAAAGAGTTCTTTAGGGTAAGTTTTTCAGCCACACAGCATGACAAACTATAATCTTTTAAAAGACCAATTCAATGTCAACCAGAGGTATTATGCACACAACACAGGTCTATATGAAAGTCTGCCTGTGGGTTTAAGGTTCCATTTTCATGAAACGTAATAATTTTGGACGTATACAGTACAAGGTGCCCGACAATATTTAGGCTGAGCAAGACCGAAACTTGATCCGAAACATTTTGAGATGTTTTCCTGGGGAAAGCATAATCTCTGGTTCCAGTTATTCATTTATGATTTTATTGCCAGGCTAATAATGGTCAAATGGTCCTTTTTTGGGCCTATCCAATATCCAGGTCCCTTACCACCCTACACCCAATTAAAATATAAGCGTTGCTTTTTATTGTGAAATGTGTTGCTTACCCAGCTAACATGTCCATCTGGGCCACACTTGGGTTTTGACATGGGCTATGGGCATGGGTTCCGAGTGGGCCGTGCACCCAGTTTTCACAAAGGGCCCACCCGTGTTAGCCCATATGGGCTTATGCGGGTTTCTAAGTGGGTCTTAGGTGGTATCCAAATGGGCCATTTTATTTCAGAACCATGTGTGCGCCACCTGTGTTTGCCTATATGGGTTTGAACTGGGATCTGATTGGGCCTTAAGTGGGTACCAGCTGGGCGAATTATATGTGACCCATGTAGGCCCTCATTGTCTTCCGTCCTGTTTCTGTTGTCCCCTGCTGTCGATTGTTCATTCCTACAGATAGGATGCAGTGTTTCCAGTTTTCTGTAGTAGTTTCTTCAAGTGTTCAAACTTTATGACTGGATAGCACTTGATCTGTAGAGTCCTACATTACTATCTCCTACGATCAAGGGTTAGGGTTAGGGTACTGTAGCATGCCGTTTTTCATAATTTTTGAGGATTTGAAAAAAATGACGAAAATCACTCCGACAACATGGACTATAGCCCATGGTCAGGAAGTGATTTTGTCTTTTTTTCAAATCCTCGTTTTTCATCGTTTTTGACCATGGATTATAGCCGGGTTAGGGTTAGGGTACACTAGCATGCCATTTTTCATCATTTTTGAGGATTTGAAAAAAAGACGAAAATCACTCCGAGACCATGGACTATAGCCCATGGCCTGGAAAAACGGGGATTTGTAAAAAAGACAAAATCACTTCATCATTTTTGACCATGGATTATAGCCGGGTTAGGGTTAGGGTTGGGGTTAGGGTTAGGTTCCACGGGCTAATAAAGTGTAAATTCGGGGATCCTTGACAAGAAAGGGTTTGGGAACCACTGTTGTAGAGGGTATAGAATAGATGGATGTTGATAGTATTAGTTAGTGACTTTGGCAGTGTACAAATGGAACCGGATTTCAGCAGGTCAAATGAGGTACAGAAAACCGTATGACTCCCAGGCTGATCTCACTGGGGGAAAACTGTATGAGTTTATTTGTTTAAGAACTAACAATCAATTGAAAAATATATTCTGGATGTGACACTTACAAGCCGAAATAGCGCAGTTGGTAGAGCATTAGACTGAAGATCTGAAGGTCCCTGGTTCAATCCCGGCTTTCAGGAGTTGAAATGAGGTACAGAAAACCCTATGACTCTTAGGCTGATCTCCCTGGGTGAAAAACTTTATGAGTTTTTTTGTTTAAGAAGTAACAAGTAACAGTCAATGTAAAAAATAAATGCTGGATTTGACACTTGCAAGCCGAAATAGCTCAGTTGGGAGAGCGTTAGACTAAAGATCTAAAGGTCCCTGGTTCAATCCCGGGTTTAGGTTTAGGCAGTTCAAATGAGGTACAGAAAACCCTTTGACTCTTTGGCTGATCTCACGGAGTGAAAAACTTTATGAGTTTACAGAAGAACAAAAGAAACAAAAAATAAGTGTGAATTGTCTGGAGCCAGTGGCTCAGTGTGTTAGAACCCTGCCACATCATCGGGAGATGGTGAGTTCAAACCCCACTCAAATCTTTACTTTCAAGACCAATTTCAGAAGAATAAAACAAACAAAAAAGAAGTGTGAATTGTCTGGAGCCAGTGGCTCAGTGTGTTAGAACGCTGCCACATGATCAGGAGATGGTAGGTTCAAACCCCACTCAGGTCAAAACAAAAATATAAAGGGCCCAATCCCACCCCATTCTTTACTGTGACACTTTGCATTCCAAACTAATATCAACTAGCACAGAAAAGGTGTGTTGTAGTAACCAGCAGTTAGCTCAGTGTGATTAGTGGCTGTGCTAGTGATCCACAGGTCCATGGTTCAAATCCCACATTAGTCATGTGGCTCTGTGACACTTTGCTTTGCACGCTGACTTTCAGACGGACAACTTTAAAGCAGCCCAGAAATTCACCATGTTTGTGTGCCTCAATGGCCCAGTGGATAAGTCAAATGATATCCGTAGTATACCTAGTAGAAGTGTGCCGGTTCAAACCTGACTCATATCTTTACGTTCAAGACCGATTTCAGAAGAAGAAAACAAACAAAAAAGATGTGTACTAGTATCCAGCAGTTAGCTCCCCAAGCTTTTGTTTTCGTTCGAGTAATAGTACAACTCTAATAGTATTACTTATAATAATGTAATTAAAGATAACTTCATTCAGATTTATTTATTTTTATTTCATTTTCCAGATTTTTTTTTCTTCTTTTTTTTAGATTTTCATTGGTGGGCCAGTCATAATGGTCTCGCGGGCCTGAGGTTGAGTATCACTGGTGTAAGTGATGCCAGGGTCAAACTTTGTAACCCATGGATAGAGAGATAATCTTTTCCTCTTATCTGCCCCACTCTTGAGACTAGGCTCCAAGGATGCCAGTGTTGTTTGGTTCAAACCACTTTGTCCAGTTGGTTGTAGCTACATAGCAGGGCTTTTTGAGACTTACATGAAAAATCCAGAAATAGAACTTTTAACTCGGTTAATAAAACATTGGGGCTTAATAGGTTTCAACATAACAGACATGGTCTACTACTCTACTTCACATGTTCTCTGCGACTACAGTTCACCACTTAGGGAGACGCATGTATTTTAGGGATGGGAATTATCAATTAATTTGATAACTATTAACATTCCTAATGCATTTTAATGTCAACCAGTCATTTAGCATTGCTTACATGAGCACTCTCTTCCACTGAAATTGTTCATTAATCACTACAGTATGTCAAGAATGATTCCGTTATTGGCCTGTATCCATAATCTATTCCATTGCTGGCTTCAGATGAATTCTTTATGATGCAATATACGGTACAGTACTGTGAGCCAGCTGACACAGTTTGCCAATTCACTCTGATGTTGGCCCTTGCTTGCGTCAACCAGATGCAGTGTAAGAACTTTTATCATCATTAATTATGATGAGCATTGATCATTGTCCATTAAAGAATCTGAAAGACTTATTACAAAGGAATCTGCAAACTGCAAACTACTCATAGTAAGTGAAGCCAAAATGTCCCATAAATACTTTTCACGTGATATCCACAGAAGCATGATTCATGTAATGAATCCCTTTGGCAATGAAGTTTATGTTACAAATTATGAGGGATCCTGACTCTTGACTTTAACCACCCATCCTATTCCTTCTCTCATGACAGAAAATAATGGAATTTTAGCACTTTGTAAGTGCTAAAATTGATTGCATGATCCAAGAGATCATACAAAGCTACTCCTCGAAAGACATTTAGGGGGTTTGGTAAAGTTTTCACAGAGGCACTTTAGCCCTCTCCTGGTAACGTTTTCACAGAGGCACTTGAGCCTTCTCCTGGCTTGGCAGAAGGTCACATTAACCTAGTTTAATGCAGGTTCCATATTTGTCCTTCTATTGTAGACAGCTGTGTACTGCAGCTCCCTGGTGAGCAACCAGCAGACTTTCAACTGGCCATTTTTAGCTGCAGTGTGTGCCAGCAGAGCACGGCTGCATCCAGCATGTGTTTTAACTGGTCCAGGTGGCACGTCCAACCAGTTCTCAGGCTGAGAACTGGGGTCCTGTCAAGTCCAAGTCAAATATTCTGCCACAGTGGAATTCAAATAAAGAGCCACCACTTAACAGTTAAAATACCACATAAGCCTGATACTATTCTTCATTTTTAATTGGATTACTGAGAATGTGTGTCAACGTTCGAGCAGGTATAACATAATTATTTTCGCTATCTTACCAAGCCCGTTTCAATTGAAAGAGTGCTGGCCTGTTCTATTTGTAACTGTTGAAAATGTTCAAATTCAAGGAGAGTGTGTGTGTGTGTGTGTGTGTGTGTGTGTGTGTTAAGGCTGTACCCTAGCCCAGTGATACTCAACCTCAGGCCCGCGGGCCACATCAGGCCCGCGGGACCATTATGACTGGCCCACCAATGAAAATCTAAAAAAAAGAAGAAAAAAAAATCTGGAAAATGAAATAAAAATAAAAAAATCTGAATGAAGTTATCTTTAATTACATTATTATAAGTAATACTATTAGAGTTGTACTATTACTCGAACGAAAATAAAAGCTTGGGGGGGGGGGGGAGATGCAATGCAAATGAAAGAAATATACTGTGTATCCCTATTCCCTGACATAATTTTATAGCTAAACGGACAGAATTCTATTTTATTTGAATGATGAAACCCAGCTGCCATTAATAGTTGGAAATGGAAATGGAAATTGCGGAAATTGCGGAAATGGAAATTGCGGAAATTGCAGAAATTATTATTGCGGAAATTGCGGAAATGGTGGAAATGGAAATTGCGGAAATGCGGAAATGGAAATTGTGGAAATTGCGGAAATGGTAATTGCAGAAATTGTGGAAATTGCGGAAATGGTGGAAATAGAAATTGCGGAAATTGCGGAAATGGAAATTGCGGAAATTGCGGAAATGGAAATTGCGGAAATTGTGGAAATGGTAATTGCGGAAATTGCTCTTCACTTATAGCTATCTATTTTCAGGTAGATTGTTTTATTTTACTCAGTCAGCCATATCACTACTAATTTTTTTTCATGAAAAAGGTCATAGCTGGGTAATCTATTTTCAGGCAAATTGTGTTTATTGTATTTTATTTTACTCAGCCATAACAATTTATTTTCTGTTAACCAACTTGCTGGCTGGCAGGCAGGCAGACAGCTACTCATAGACAGGCAGACAGACAGACAGCTACTCATGGAGAATTGGACAGGCAAGCAGTCAGACAGCTACTCATAGACAGGCAGACAGACAGCTACTCATGGAGAATTGGACAGGCAGGCAGACAGCTACTCATGGAGTGTGTGTGTGTGTGTGTGTGAGTGTGTGAGTGTGTGAGTGTGTGTGTGTGCGTGCGTGCGTGCGTGCGTGCGTGCGTGCGTGCGTGCGTGCGTGAAACATAGCATATACAGGTAGTTTGCATTTTCAGCATGCTGCCAAATTCCCATGAATAACCATGTATCATTTTTTTTACATTTTAGCAGTCTTTCTAACAGGAGAAAATCTTTTTGTTTTGGTTCCTTTTTTTTCTCTCTTCTCTTTCGCAGCGCTCCAAAATAGCAGTCTATGAGAAAATGTGGTCGTACATGAAATCGGCGGAACCCTCCGTGTTCGCCAAGACCACGCCGGACGGGGTCGCCCGGGTGCGCAAGTCCAAGGGCAAGTTCGCCTTCCTCCTGGAGTCCACCATGAACGAGTACATCGAGCAGCGGAAGCCCTGCGACACCATGAAAGTGGGAGGCAACCTCGACTCCAAGGGCTACGGCGTGGCCACACCTAAAGGCTCTGCATTAAGGTGGGTGGAATAACATAACAATGGTCCATGTTGTTATAGTATTCCACCTACCCTGATGTCTCCTGGGCTCATTGTTTTCTTCTTCACTTTAACCCCCCCCCCCCCTCTTTGCTCCCAAAGCACATCAGGAAAGTAAACCCTTTCAAACAGCGTATTTGCATTTCAAATGTAATCTAGACTGTGTGTGTGTGTGTGTGTGTGTGTGTGTGTGTGTGTGTATGTATGTACAGTATGTATGTACCTAAATATTGTACGACTGATGTCCGTACATACAGCGCACGCACGCACGCACGCACGCACGCACATACATTCATACACTGTCTGTGGGTGGTGAAACTATTGGTTTTTGTTAGTGCCTTTTTTTCCTTCATGTTATTGTTAATTAGCCACATTTACTTAATTAGTCTGAATGTTGATGGAGATATACATACATCCTTGTTTTGTCCCCTTTTCCCCTGACTCTTTTCTTCCCTCGTGTTGTCTGTGATTTCCCCATCCATCATGGTTCTTTTGCATTGCTTCTGGTTTAACATTTAAATTTCATGTCCTTTCTTAACGTGCTATACTTACAGTGCTGGTCCGTCAGTTGTGATGAATGGTGCCTTGGCATGCTGGATGTTGTTCTTTCTACTCTCCATGACAGAATGTCCCCATCCCGCACACGTCACTTTTTTAGCAGTGTGACCCCCTTCATGCCACCCTTCTAATATTTGACACTTTTATATGCACTTTTTTTTTTTTTAACCTTTCCACACCGGTGAAATTCTTTACCAATTTGTCTTTTCCGTGCTCCCCTTTATGAACCATTGATATCCATAACAATTTCCTTTACTATTAATCCAAATTAGATTTCTCACGGACCTGATCATTTTTTTTCTTACAAGTTATGTTTTATCGTTTCAAGAAATGCTGTTAACCTGGCAGTGTTAAAACTGAATGAGCAGGGCCTCTTGGACAAATTGAAAAACAAATGGTGGTACGACAAGGGAGAGTGCGGCAGCGGGGGAGGGGACTCTAAGGTCAGCCTCAATGTCAACCAAAGTCGGGTACCCTTTAGTAGTAGAGAGTAATCGGCAAGGCTGTCATCACTGAAACCTTTACAAATTACCAGCCACTAAATGTGATAATTTTAGTATTTTGATATTTAAGCACCTGAGATCAAACTGGGAATCCTTTACTTGGCTAATTTAAAAAAAAAAAAAAGGAGAAAGAAAATAGCAATAACAGCAATGATACTGTAGACTAGATATAGTACAATGACGGGGGGGGGGGGGGGGGGGGGTGTTCTGGCTACTGGTTTGGCCTGCGGTTATGAAAGGTAGAAGATGTTTGCCTCTGCTTTTTATATCCACAGGTCAACATGAGAGAATAGTAAGCATACGGTAATATAATAGCATATACCCTCCGATCTGCTGCTGGGGACAGATTAGGCACGGGGGCACAGCGTTTTTCTTGAGGGGAGTAAGCATTACAGGCAAACGTGAGAATTCTAATGACAAAGTATAAGACCTTAATGGTCCGAATGTTTGTTCAATTATACCAACACCGTCTCACGGAATCAAAGGTATATAAGCTGGTCAGCATGGAAATACCTTTGGGTGATCTTCAGTTAAGACCAGTCAAAGACTTTCCATGAACAACAAGACCTGAAAAACAGAGTGGAGAATATGACCAGGGGCCCCATTTACAGAATTAACAAAACAAAACATTTGAATTTAATAAAATCTTATATATTGTGTACAGTTGTACACCTTCCAACTACCATGTGCAACACATGTTTAAGAGCAGTGGAATGAGCTCCCATTTCTCACAATAGCACATTGTTATTGATCAAGGCTTTCCTGTTTTTGTGCTATGACAGGCTTTCTCTTCTTTTGTTGTTGCTTTTTGCCTTTGTTGGTAGATATAGGTACAGCAGTCTGACAAGAATAGTGACGCTAGGGTTAAAGTGTTTAACTGCCTCTGCTTGTCAAGTTGGGACTGGGAGCTTTTTCATACCAATTCAGAGATCAAATTTGATTGTATAGCCTTCCTATAAATGAGGCCCCTGATCTTGTGTGTCATGACACAGGAACAACTCAACTGTAGATCTGCCTGTTTATCTGTTTTCTTCAGCTTGCATCGTGGCCACAGTACACCTGGCATATTGTGAACGAAGACAGGCTAACGTTGTTGTTGCTGACTTTAGTCATCCATTCCTGAGTAAGCAGGCTATGGATACTATACAGCAACACAACACAGAGTAGCCATGTCTTCACAATTGCCTATGTTCGTTGTTAGACAAGAGAGCAGGATATGTTTTGATAGTATCAAACATGACTGCCACATTCCTTTGTCTTTCTTTTCTTCGCAGGAAAAAAGAAAAAAAGTTATTGGAATATATTGTATGTAACAACCACTGAGAGAGGCAATTCAATAGGCCTAATTATCAAGTAAATACTGGTATTTAATTATCCTCTGAAATTTAGATGATATAGTTTATTTACTTTAATGTACAGTAGGTAGTAGGTACACAAGTGTAACTCAATGTAGCAAACATCCTATAAGTATTTGTAGAAAACAATTTGAGTCATGACAATTGGATGATGCAAGATTGCTGCAGTATGTAGGCTACAGTACTCAATTTGCAAGTGAATAGTTTTTCATTGCAGTTTTTAAATTTGACCCCATACTCACATGCGTCTCGTACTCACATTAACATCCCTACAGTATACACATTTTGAGTTTTTATATTCTGAAATGCATCATCCTTGCAGTTCCTGGCTTCTCTAGAGGCAGCACTAACATTATTTAAATTCTCAACTCCACCACCTGGTGGTTTGTCAAAGGTTTGTTCATCCAATTAATGTTAAACAGCTCCAAATGACGGAGTTGTTATTTAACAGCAGTATATTGACAATTCCAGGATGTTGTACAGTTTTCCATGTTTGAGGTTTGGTAGTGTTGAGCTTCAGGGTACCGGGACAGATTGTTAATATTATTTCTGTGCCGTTTTTGGGTGAATGCTTCTTAAATATGCCTCACCCCAAAAAGCACATTCCTTAACCATAATGTGATTAGCCTAATTGTGGTTAACCTATCAGCCAGAAACAAACAATTTCATAAAATATAGGGGAAATATTCCTCTGCTATGCTGTTTCCTACCAAAGCTCTGGGCATTGATAACCAAGACGTCCAAGGTTTATCAGGGGGTTTAAATTGATGTGAGATGGCATGCTGAACTGCGCTGTCCAGTTGCCAATGAACGCTCAAGCTATGATGGCCATTGCTGTCGACACCAGAGGAACAGCCTCAGGGACCATGACCATGTTGACCAAGATGGTCTCTGATGATGATGATGATGGGGCAACAGAGGCTCAGGCCATAGAGCAGCTGCTTGGGAACCGGAAGGTTTCCTCTAGCCATTAGGTGTGAATGTGTGGGTGAATGTCTTGAGTGAAGGCGCTATATTCATTTGTGGTCGAACTGATGCTCAGGCTGATAGGCACTGATGTGGTAGTGAACATATATAGACACATGCTGGCACTCCATGGAGGCAGCTTTCAAATCTCAGGTCCATAGCTTGTGCCACATGAACTTCACTGCGACCAACTTCTGTCTCCAGTCCTTGGGTACAATGGAGCACAGGGGCAGGGTAGCTGGTGGTGCTATGATCAAACTGCACCACGGCCAGCTGTATAGGCTCATGACGGCTGTGCTGTATAGACTCGAACCTCAGAGTCGTATAGGCTAGGTCGGCGCGACCATGCGAGCGCATTTGGTTGGTGACCAAGTGAATAGTGCCAACAACAGCCCCCGAGAGAGACTGTCAGTATAGGCGTGTTGGTGCTGGGGGGCAAAACCATGGTTCAGTGATCTTGGACATGGTAATGACCACGGGAATCTGTGCACTCTGCGGTCGGTCCATAAACGCTATGAACAGTTAGTAGGCTACATGCACATGCAAATGAAAATGTAAACAGGTACAGATAGAGAGACCTACTGTACAAGAAAAAGATATGCACTGTTCCTCATGCTCCCCAAATTGAAGTTTATTTAGTATGTTTCCACCAGTATGGTCTTTTTGTCAGGTACATGAATCAGTGGTCTGTGATCCACGAAAGCTGTAAACAGTTGGGCTTCTAACCTACAGTATAGCAGCTCGCTGGTGGAAGTGGTGTGCTTCCATTCGTTGGGTCGGAGGAGGAGGAGGTGTTGGGCACCGTCGACCGGTCATGGATGATTCCAAAGCGTTGGTCATGAGGGTGATATAGTCTCACTGGGGAATGCAAATGCCAACATGGTTGCCCTTGCCAGTGGCAGTACCCACTTGGAAGTCTGCAAAAGACTTGGCCAGGTCATCCACCCAGTCGATCGACTGCTTGCGGTTTTTGGGTCTTATTTCTTTACTGCCTCGGACAGGGCATGCACGAGTTTGGCTAAACTGGTGCTAGAAATAGGACTGGCTTTCCCAGTACACTGTAGGCCTACACTTATTTGGACAACTGTGTCAACAAGGAAATTACGTCCAGAAAGGGTTTCCTTAATGAAGAGTTGGAAGTCTACGCGAGTGTCACCTATGGCAGGGGTTCCCAACCTTTCTATCACCGGCTGCCTGTTCATAAAATGTTCATGGACCAGCATGCCTGGGTGGTGGGGTGTGGTGGGTGTGCTGGGGGGGGGGGGGGGGGTACCCAAACACGAAAGACAGTTGACTGGCCTTAGGTAGCCTACCTACCTGCTGCTATATTATTATATCACAACATAATGTTATATCACTACACACTATATCATAAATATATATCACTGTCATTGACCATATCATTAATCCTGGTGACGCACGGTTATAGATTCCCTTCTCGTGTACCAGTGGGACATGTCCCGAGTACCAGCACAGGCACACGTACCAGTGGTTGGGTATCTCTGACCTATCTCTGGCAGTCACTGAGCTCCTTCTCCTGCACGGTGGATGACCAACCCACAGGCTGTGGGTTGTAAACATAGAGAATGCCTTTGTTTGGTGGAGTGAAACTATTTGGCTTCCTTAGCACAATTTAAATGTAATGAGTATATGTTAGCTGTTTTCCCTCAAATGCACAGGCCAGGACACTGCAATATTTGACATTTCACGCATACAAAAATGTCGTAGAGGTTACCAATGTAGTGTTTGCGAGAACACGCAGAACATTCTTCTTTCTCAATCGTCAAAACACTAGCACAGGATAGGGAAACAACAAAGACACAACTGATTGATGCAGCCAAAACACATGATCACACACCATAGTGGAGAGCTCACATATAAATGTCTGACAGCATGTGGATTAGGTTACATTGCTTACTGCCCCCACTACACCAGTACTGGCATTCAGTGTATAATTATACCACCATGTTTTCCCTTGGATACAAATCACGCCAACTTTTTAGTAGTAAGCGATGACTGAAAACAATGAGCTGGAACTCAAAACTGCTAATTATCATATTATTTGGAAGAATATAGAAAGTGTCACTGCCCTAATAATCTGTTAAATATAAATATATACATATAATATATATATTATTTTCTTTTTTACGGCATACACTTTACATGCTGAAAAATGCTCTTTTCTAAGAGAAGTTCAAACTGAACTTGTTAGAAAACTGGTTGCAGGTTAGCCATAATAACCATTCAATATTGATCATGCATGATATCTAAGTATTTTGTATTTATACTGCTTGTTGAGTATCTTATATTTGACTTATATGCCATTACACAAATAATTCAGTGGTGAATACAATATATTTAATGTTATACTTTTTTTCCCTTCTGTACGAAAATAAGCATGGACATGTAGCAGTCAAGTGAGTCCAGCGTAATGTCTTGCAAAACAATAGCCCAAGGAAAGATTCTCCTCAGCCCAAAGATTCAGTCTCTCCAGACAACTTCGTCCAAATCTACCTGCCATATGGCTGATTATTTAGGGTAATTGTCTTACAAAGTCTTTGCTGCTGAGCATTGTGAGCAACACCTATTACAATACTTAAGAGACAAATCAGTGCAAATGGCCACATTATGGCCATTATTGCTACACAATTTGCACATAACAAGCTAGTCTTTTTGGAGCAGGCCCTGAGGTGATTTGTCTTGATTCATATTTGCAAAACAGTCTTGGCATCACGATAGTGCCTGTATTATGAAATGCCCTGTGGTTGTCTATGAAGAAAGGGGTGATTTTGTGAGACATTGGCTATACACATAGTCACACGAAATCCTGAATGTTATTCTGACTCTTGAGAGCATAACATTTACCCTAGGTCAAGTCTTACACTCTCAGAGTTGAATTAACACTCATGTCTTTGTTGTGATAATGAAAGTGGACTGCTATTTTTTTTGTATTAGTCAAGAAAGGGTTCCTGTCAGATCCACCCAATTAATTTAAAAAGCTGCGCATAAAAATGTGCTCACACTCACAGCAATCCCATCTCTTTTTTGTACAAAGCTAACGCGGCAGCTTCTTACTCTGCAAGTTCAAATATTCTACCTTGAACAGTGTGTGCCGATTACTCAAAGCGATACGCGTGGGGTCTGGCATGCTAGGGTAGAGATATGGTTTATGAAAAAAAAGGTCACAGCTAGTGTTTGCTTGCTATATCTGTGATGATTGTCTTGGCCAGCACCCTACTCTTATCGCTTTGTACCGTATATATAAAGTAGATTAAAAGTTGAATAACATAAAATAACATAATATGATGTTATTTATGTTATTTCCCTACGTGAAGAACTCCTGTAAACCTTGCAGTATTGAAACTCAGTGAGCAAGGAGTCTTAGACAAGCTGAAAAACAAATGGTGGTACGATAAGGGTGAATGTGGAACCAAGGACTCTGGAAGTAAGGTCAGTCGCTTGCAGGTCTTTTTATTGCATTTTGACTTAATTGTTCATATGCAAACATCTAAAGCATACATTCTTTAAAGCATACAAAAAATATATATAGAACTACTTGCTTGGCTTGTCTCTAGAATAGCATCTACAAAACACAGGGGACAATATTATTTTATATTGTAATGGTTATTGCTTATTTCACTTATTTTGACTATTATCATTATCGATCATAATCATCGTTCATTATTATAGACGTAATGTCATTGATGTCTATACACAGTTTGACAATATAGATAAAAACATAAATGTAAAACATATTGTAATTATGAAAAGTTGAATCATAGAATTGCAACCGTTATACTGCTTTTTTTTCTCGCCCAACGCACTATTGAAATTTAGTTTATTTGTGTTCTTATTCATTTGTCTGCAACATGACTATCATTAATCCAGGGCCATTATGCATTACCCGTTACCAGCAACTTTCCTTATTGTGGAAAAACTCCAAACAGACAATTTTACATTAATTTGCCAAGCCATGCACTTGCCATACAGACAACTGGTGTTAAATGGCCTTGCCACAATAAATGACATTTGCTGCTGGGTTTGCTCTTTTTTTTTATTCTATAGAAGTTAATAAACTAGTTTAACCAACTGAGTTAGGTGGGTGATCCAGCCACTGTAATGCAAAGTGGAGATCGATATAATATCACCCTATAAAGACTTTGAGTTAAAATACAAATGGTAAAACCCTTATAAAGGAATTTCAATATCTATGTTTGGCTTTTAATTGCAGCAAAACGGTTCAATTCAATTTCCACAGCTTGTCACTTAAGGTTTACTTTAAATTTCAAGATGCACTGTGACAAATAATAGGTATTAGAGTCAAATCAGGGCTTAATGTTTAGACCTGTACGACTCTGACCACCTTCCTTTAGGGGTGACCTTGCAAAGAGACCACAAGATAGGATAGATGGAGCCTTTCTCTCTACATTCACCAATCCAGCTCTTTTAGAGTAGAAAGGGGCTAGCTTACTATTTCTGCAACTGAGGATTGACATTTCACTCGTTAAGTAGGAAATCACTGCAGCTTTCAACTTTGACAGGAATGTCACTCAGTATAAGTCAGCCTCAGATTACACCAGGTCTACGTAACAGCAGGCAACTATCTGCAAGGGATTTGCTGTCTCCTCATTTTGAAATAAAATTACTCAAGTCCCCTTAGAATTTCTGGGAATGTTTAGTTCAGATATAGTGTGACTGGTCTCTACTTCAAAGCTGGATTCGAGTCTGGCTGAGGCCAGCCTCACTATCAATGTTACATTCTTAACAGTGTTCCCTACCTCCCCCCAGGACAAGACAAGTGCACTAAGCCTGAGCAATGTGGCTGGAGTCTTCTATATTCTGGTTGGGGGGCTTGGGCTGGCCATGACCGTGGCTTTGGTAGAATTCTGCTACAAGTCACGGCAAGAAACCAAAAGACTAAAACTGGCAAAGAATGCACAAAACTTTAAACCTGCCCCTCCAGCAAATGCCCAGAATTTTGCCACATACCGAGAAGGCTACAACGTGTATGGAACGGAGAGTGTTAAAATCTAGGGGGTAAGTCTTCTGTCATGTTGGGCCACTTTCCTTATGGCTCACTTCTATTAGCTTGCTTGTGTGGAGTAAACATCACATTTACAAATGCATTTAACTTAAGATTTAATTATTTATTGTCGTTGAAGGAATTTCTAGTTTATCGGCTTATTTTACTTGTTTTCTAATAAAGTTGTCTTTTTCTCATGTCCCCCCCCCCCCCCCCCGGCCACCACACATGTAAAGCGTCTTTGGGTATTAGAAAAGCGCTATATAAGTCCCAGGTATTATTAAAGGACATAATAGCCGACAGTCCTTTAGCCGATAAACTAGAGAAAACTAGTTGCAGAGTCAGGAATAATTTCCATTTATATTCTCTTTGCAGATGTTGAATGTTGTCCCGTTCTACCGGTTTATCTCGATGGAGGTACAGTCACTTTGTATTCTACAACAAGCTGTGGCTGGCATCATGGAGGCAAAAAGACTTGGTCATCAGCTTGAGGCCTGAGCCTACTGTCAACATCTGCTCATCCTGGGCCACAAAGCCTGTCACAAACGTCCAAAGATGACACAACAGGACTCCATTAAGAAATATGGAATTTTGTCTCTTTTTAGTGCCTTATGCAGCCTTCAGTGTCATGGCAATGCAATTGAAATTGAATTCACTTGAAAAATAGATTTAAATTATAGGGAAATAAGGCGGAACATTGTTTCAGATGAGAACTAGATCAATGGTTGTCATCTGTGTCAGAACTTTTTATTTTCTATTTTAAAGAAGAAGCAACATGCCATGATTGTCAATCAAAAGTATCCCGAAGTACATACGTGTTTTAAATCCTTTGCAGACATATTTTTGTGGTGAAATGTTATGTTGGATTTCAATGTTATATTTAGTGTAGTGAAGTCACCTACTTAATTTACTAAGACTATTTCAGTGTCATCATTAGGACAAGCTTCACTCAATAGATACAATCAATAAAAGTGACAATTATTTTACCCTATTCCTTATTCAGAAAATGCAGGTCATGTTAAACTATAGTCGAATGGTTTAGAAAGAGTCAATTTATTCTCAAAGGCTGTTGGACAAGGCAATATCATAATTTGTGTCTTTAGTCAATAAGATGCTTGGTTTGAATCCACACCAAGCAATGAGATCACATTGGTCACAACTGCCAAAATTGTGAACCAAGAATAATATTTTGTTGAGGTCTGGTTAGCTTTTAAAACAGTTAAAACAGGTGCCATAATGCTGCAATATTCAACACAACAGCAAGAATTGCTTTAGCAAATACTATTATTGACCCCTTTTCAACATACAGTACAGTATATTCAAAAGGCTTAGGTATAAGCATCCAACCTCATTCAACACTATGTACAAATTTAGCAGCTAGCCTCATTTAAATGCAATATCTGCAGTTGTGAATCTTTTAACATTTTGGTAAATTATAACATACCGGTAGTATATTTGGTTGTAACAAGCTTTTTCTGTGTATGCAGAAGTTTAGCTGGTGTAAACTAAGCGTGGAGAAGGAAACGGCTTATGTCTGAGTGGCATCTCTTTAGGAAAAAAAAGAGGAAAAAAAACTCAAATTGCTACAAATCATGTATGCTTGTATTTGTTTAGTTTAACAAGACATTCTCCACACAAAAAAGCATGTGAATTCGGTTGATAAGTTTTACCAAACTGCAACCCTAAACAGGTCTGAGTGAGTCAACTTACAATCACATTTGATCTGTTTTATTTTATTTTTTATTTTATTTTAGGTTTTTTTTCTCCAATTTGTAATTGCACCTCAACAAAGAGAGTTGCATGTATGGGCAAAACTAACCTCTTTAGAGAGGTCATGTACAAAGAGTTTTATTACATTTCCTAAATAAAAGCATTTATATTCATCTTGTATATTCATTCTTAGATCATGTTTCTTTAATAATATCTCACTGTGTCCAAACTAATGGCAGTGAAACGTATTAGAATGTTGCTCAGGCCACATGCTATTCTCCTCTTGCACAAAGTCTAGTAAGGGGCGGAGTCTAGCCAAGTACACAGGCCGGGGCTTCCGCTTTACTTCCGCGTCTATGCAAAACGGATGGAGAATTGCTTCAGTAATATCATAGCTTTATTCCGATACTGTTAACTAAGCTAAATTGTTCGTTTTTGTTGTACTTTTTTTTGTCCAAGTCTGTGTTTATGTTGTTAATGTACGTACCGTTCGTTTTCATCGTTTGTTTTGTCAGTTTCTCAGTTATTTAGTTTTAAGTGTAGTAACGTAGCCAGTCAGTCAGCCAGTTAAGCTACCACTGGGTAACAGGCCGGTCGCCACAATTCCATCTCGCCCCAGCTTTTTTCCGCCGACCCAGAGACTCGCTGTTAGCACTGGACCAGGGCTAAGGTTAGGCATAGTTTTACTGGGGGTAGGTTTAAGAATAGGGTTAGGTTTAGGCATCGTTTTACTGAGGTGTACTACTTCGTTCAGCCATGGCTGCCGCAGCTGTGTTCTTCTACACAAGATGCTTGGACGAACTGCCAAAAATGAAAGTGACTGATGTCCACAGAATCGCAAAGGCGAGCAGTAAAGCTTCAACATCGTTATTGGACAAAGGGTTTAGGTTGTATGTCTCCAGTTATGTATTCAACTATGAAGGTAAGTCACGTTCATTTTCCCTTTCAAGTTGCATTGACAGAATACAATGAACACTAACACATGAGTCTTGGTCAATCTATGTTATTTATCTTGTCATATTTTATGTCTGACAGTTTCAAATAAAGACAAGCTGACAGGAGAAGTCAGCATCAGAGCCTGTTGCTACAGGTCACTGAAGAAGAACGAGAAGCCTCACAGTTTAAGTGTAGGGTGAAATCTAGGGATGGTGCAGTGTTGGGTTAGGGCTCCAGACTAACGTTTTAGTTGGTTGCACTGGTGCACCCATCTTTTTCATGTACATAAGACATCACCAGTACAGCATTTAGTTAAGGAGTCTTCAACGTTTTTCAGGCCAATGAGGCCCCCACTACATACAGTATTGTATAAAATTGTGTTGCAGATTAAACATTTTCATAGATAGCTTCATAGATTTATTTGACAGCACTACACTACACAAATATAACATTCATATTTTCAGACAGTTAACCACTTAAATCCTCAAAAACGTGTTCTTGATTCCCGCTGGGGACGCTGTGGGCACTGGCGGCGTGTTCCCTCCTCCGCGTCATCAGTGCCCATACCCGAGGCGGGGGTTGGCGATAGGGCCTTTCTGTGTGGAGTTTGCATGTTCTCCCCGTGTCCCCTAGGGTAGATACCCTCACAAAAACATGCCGTAATCCTGGTCTCTAAAACTACCTCCCCCTGGCCAGCCGGGGCGCCTGATGGAGGGGAAAGGAACTGGTCGGAATAACGTGTCCCTTCCACGCGCTACGTCCGGCCGGGGAAATTCCCCTCTGTCAGGTGAAAAGAAGCAGCTTGGACTCCTCATGCATAGAAGGAGGCATGAGGTCAGTCCGCTGCCCCCCCAGGTTGGCAGAGGAAGTGTAGCGCCCAGGATTACATTAGATAATTGGCACTGGGTGAAAAGAAAACTGGGTTACAAAATCGTGGGATAAAAATTAAGTAAAAAAAAAAAAAACGTGTTCTTAGTCTGCTTTTTTGTGCCCCCTACAACAAACAAACCTCTTTGCTGAAAATAGCTGATCTACAAGCTCACAACATCTCACGGTGCGAGTGTTATCGAGCCTGTAGATCTGCTATTTCAGCTAATGCTCCCCTCAGAGGGAATACAAGGGTAAAATACATTAAAATGAAAGGTTCCTATCGCACAAAGATTTGACAGCTCCCATGTAGAAACTCTGAGGAGTCGGACCCCCTAGGGTTCCTGGACCCCCTGTTAAAGATGCACCTACACATAGACATACCTGCTGAATGTAAGGTGCACTAGTGTGACCAAGTGAAATTTGTAGTTGCACTGTACAGATTTTTGGGTGCATGTTATCCCCAAAATGGGTGCACTCTGGAGCCCTTGTGGTGTTAGTTATTGACTTTTGTCAACTGCCTGCGTTGCCGTTTATGGCCCGTTCACAGCCTAGCTTTCTGTTAATGGCCCGTCCATGGCCTATTTTTCTGTTGATTGCATGTTCTTTAACTGGGTTCTTCGTTCAAAGCCTGTTCATGGCAGTGTTCTCTCTACATGGTATGTCTTCTCAATTATTATGTAAGTATCAAAGCAGTCTTCAACAGGTAAGTTACTGCTGGGTTATTATTGTCTCATTGTCTCATGTGTTACCAAAAAATATTTGAAACATTCAAATTCAATCTATTTTTTCTAATTAAATTTTCCCTCTTTTTTTCCCTCCCTTTAATGTTCAGATTGTCCTGAAACATTCAAAGCCAGTCATAATGACTCGGCATCAGTGTTCGTGTGTCGCTGGAACTGCACTTTGCAACCACATCGTTGCACTCCTGCTGCAGTCTGCTCACTACTCAGAGACAGGTGCCAAAGTTGTCCCCCCGTCCACAGCTGCACTGAAACTGAGCAACAGTGGCATAAGCCAAGAACCATGGTGAGTTAAATATGGTATATATATTTATTTATATTTGTTTTTTGTTATGTCATATTTTAGCATAAATCTAAGCACTCCTGAATTAACTCATAGGGGCTTAAACCCGGTCCAGTCGGCCAAATGACCATCATGAAGCCATCGGAAGGAGGAATTCGGTATGTAATTATGTACTGCTGTTTTACGTCTACTGACAATCATAAACAATGACAAGATTATTTTGTTAAGCTAATTTTACCTAACTAGAAGGAGTGTGAATACTTTCCGGATGCACTGTATATCAATCTCCTTTTTGTCTCATTATTTGCACTGGTTGCCTGCTACGACACACCTGTCCCTGTACGTGTGCAGAAATACTTCCTACAAAGTTCTTGAGTCTAGAAAATGTGTTGACCAACTAGTGTCACTCATCTGTGTTACAGAAGCACACTCTACAAGGCTCTTGCTGGACCTCTCATTGACCTGTCTGTGCTCAAGGTTGATGAGGCATACAAGAACATTGACCCCCTGTCCAGGCCATTAGTCTGCACCATGGGGATGTCTGCAGATAGTCCCTTGGTTCACTCCCGATTTGGACCTGTCCAGGCTGGAAGTGTTCTGTCCTACCAACACCCCCCAGTGAAAACACGCTACATACTGCATCATGAAGATGCTCCACCATTCCCCCCACTCCCCCTGGATGATTATAGACTTGACCAGACCAGACCAGACTTTGTCCTAAGTGAACATGAAGAACTTCACATCAAGTCTCTTCAGGTCACGTTTCCTACAGTTCAGAAAATTGAGGAAGCAACAACGGAGCAGAGTGCCAGTTTGGAGTGGAAGACGCTGCGCAAGCAAAGACTGACCTCTTCCAGGTATGGAAACTATTGAATATTTTATTAACGCTTAACGTTTTTTTACTTTTAAATTAGAATACCAAGAACTATATTTCTTTCTAAGCCCTATTTAATACTTTCTCAATCAAGTGTGATTTCTTTCTACGTCCGTGATTAGACGGTGATCATCATGGTAACGCCTGCCTGCCACGCGACAGTAACTTACGCGACAGTAACTTGTAACTAAGAGGCAAACCAATATTGTTTGTACAGTTTGCTTTGATTTAATAATTGATTGAACAACTATGATTTGATTTGGATGATCATAATAATCATAATGATTTCTGTCTAATAGTACTAATACTAAAAAGATAAAGATCAAGGGAAAAGATACCTTTTTACAGTACAATAATGTTTGCCTCTTCTAAAAAAAATAAAAGTTACTGTTGCGCGTGCCAAGCTGTCATTCTCTTGTATTATATAATATCGCCTCACCCAGGCTTTCCACCACCTCAGAGGCAGGCGGGGCGTTACCATGTCTAATCACGGACGTATAAAGAAATCACCACAACAATACCAAAAACAGCTGATCTACAAGCTCATAAGATGACCCTGTGATTATATGAACTGTTGCACTACCTACAGGTTTCGAGAGGCGTGCCATGTTAGGGGGCAGACTTCAGCTACTAATTTGGCTACAAGAATTCTGAGGGGCACCGTACAAACAGCTGACATGAAGAGGGGCCTGGCGATGGAGATGGAGGCAGCAATGGAGTATGCCAAGAGGAAGAACATCAATTATCACCCGTGTGGCCTTGTGATTCACCCTGATGCTCCCTGGCTGGCAGCCTCTCCTGATGGCAAGGTTTTCGATCCTTCTGAGTACCCACCTTTCGGTTTGGTAGAGTTCAAGTGTCCCAATTTATCTAGCTATGTAGACTGCAAGTACATGACCATGAAGAATGGCTCACCGGTCTTGAAGAAACAGCATGCCTACTACTGGCAAGTTCAAGGCCAGCTCCTAATGTCAGGCTTGCATTGGTGTGACTTTGTTGTGTGTGCGCAAGAAGACATTTCTGTAGAAAGAATCTACAGGGATCCAGAGGTGTTGTCACAAATCAGACTGAAGGGTGACTGGTTTTATTACTATTTTTATATGCAGACCTTTTTAGGAAGGGCATAGCTGATAGTTTGGTGTAGGCAGAAGAGGTGTGTTCTGTACCTATGTTGCACAGTAGCCTGGACACCATTTTCGTCTATGCAACACCCGGCATTCGAACCCCAGGTCTCCCACGTACGCTGGGAAGCATCTTATCCACTAGCCTAAAGGGTAATTTCCGCCACAGGTCTGGTGAGATATTGGGCTTTTAGTCTCTTGAGCCAATTCTGCTACGCCAATAGAGTACCGAAGTCCAGACGTCAATAAAATTGGATCATCTCAGAATCATCTCATAAGAATTGTGGTCCAAAAATAAACTGTCCTGGCGATATTGTCAGGTACGTGGCTCTGTATCGTTTACGATAGTCATTCATTTTTGATACAGTCCGTTTCTGGCGAAATGTTTACTAATTTGTCGGCGTGTAATATTAGTGTGTTAGTGTTTTTTCGCAGTCAGTTGATACTTCATATCCATATTAATCAAACCGCCATGCTCTTTGGTTTAATTTGGAATACAGTTCTTATTTATTAAATTATTAAACAAGTCTATGGGAATTCAGAATGGGGGAGGGGGACTGACCCAGGTAGGATGCATAAATGACGTCACGACATGGCCAAAACATGGATGGCGCCGCACGTTGAAATCTGCTCTTATAGATCTGCTATTCCCTGCCAATGGTTGGTCTAAAACTCCATCCCCCAGAATTTCTGACCCCTGTACGTTGGGGTCTAGTAAGTGTTCAGGTCTTCACTGTGTTGCATTTATTTTTATTGCACTTTATATAAATATGTAATCTTATCTCATTTTCAGCCATTGTATATTATGACATTGACGTTGTGCTTTTGTTCATAAAGTACAGGTTCACATCAGTGTCATATGCCAACATCTTTGTATTATATTAAACTTGACTGTAGGCTACATTTTATATTCTTTGTATTTGTGTTTGTTCTTTCTTGTGTAAATTGGATGTTTGTTGCATGACTTTCAACATTTAGATTTTACAGTGCTGGAAGACATAGTGTTACGAAAATGTAAATGCATAAGTTAAACTCGGCGTATACTTTTGTTTTGGGCAGCGTTACGGCTGTAACATTGCAGTAGCCTAGTGCCTTGATGTGTCATTGTTATTCTGGAAGGGCTTTGCTCCTTATTGTATTTCAAGTGTATTTGGTAGGTTTCCTCTTCCTCCATTTATTGCATTTCTGTCTTCAAAAAATATTTTTTTTTCTGGAAAAACCTCATTTTTCTATATCAGTGGTTCTCAATGTCATGTCAAGGACCCCCAAAAATTATATATGTAATATGCTGCCGACCCCCATCTGAAAATATGTTGTTCCAGGAACCCCCCCAGAAGCAAAGATTTGAGTTAAAAACGTTCGCTCTGAAATAATATGTATTCAAAGATTTGTGCCACATTTTCAGAATTCTTCAAAAATAGGTCTACAAGCTCGTAGCAATATGAGCTTGTAGATCTGCCATTTTTCAATAGCTAAAGTATAACAATGCTTAAAATAAGAAAAGGGGTTTAATGTGATCTTTAGGACTGACTGTCCAGTTATTAAATGTCAATAGACCTTTTCAATCTGTACTAATGGAAACTTTAGCAAAGTTTTCCTTGTGACACTATCATGACAAATGTATTGCAATAAAGTAACAATGTAATTCAAGGATGCCATAGATTTATTATTTACAGGGAAATGAGAACCACTCATGTTTATACAACCCTGTCTCGAGATGATATACTGCAGTGATACTCAACCTCAGGACCATTATGACTGGCCCACCAATGAAAATCTAAAAAAAAATCTGGAAAATGAAAAAAAAAAAAAAAAATCTGAATGAAGTTATCTTTAATTACATTATTATAAGTAATACTATTAGAGTTGTACTATTACTCGAACGAAAATAAAAGCTTGGGGGGGGGGGGGGGGGGGAGATGCAATGCAAATGAAAGACATATTGTTGGAATAATGATCTGAATTGTATATATATTTTATTATTGATATTACTCTTATTGTGAAGTACCTAACACCAGACAGGAAGTGCTTGTTAACTATGTGTATATAACCCGGTGTAAATAAACCTGTCAGAGATGTGCATACTACTGACCCAGCAACACATAGCTGATGCCTCCTGGTGTGTTATTTATTTACTTCAGCAGTGTTATTCCTCTGTCTATATTTCTTCACTTTATATTTCTGGTACAACACGCAGTGTTACAGCTGTGAAACTCAACAGGTTATGGGCCCAGAGAGACCGGATTTATTTACGAGGTGAAAAGTTTGTTGTCGGCGTGCTTTGCCAAACTAGTCTCGAGTTAGGCTAACAACAGAAGAACGGAACCATGCGGGCTGATTCGAGTGGTCAGACTCATTGGTCAAGATTGTGTTTCGACGGAGATGCTGAGAGATATATACTGTGGGAGACGAGGATGTTGGGACATTTGAGACTACAGGGGTTGAAGGATATCGTCCTAAAAGATCTCGAGCCACCCGTTCAGGGTGAAGAAGTTGATGTGCCCTACGAAGACAAGAACGCTATGGCATATGGAGAGCTGGTCCAGTTTTTGGACAGCAAGAGCCTGTCGCTGATTACACGAGCAGCGACGGATGATGGACGCAAGGCACTAAAGATCTTGAGAGCCTTTTATACAGTCAAAGAGCCGGCTGCAGCAGCATCAGGAAATGACGGTGTCATGAGCGCCCAGATCCGAGTGCCGCAGCCGTCTATGTCTATGCTACATGAAAGTCCTGATGATGACCAGCGAGGGACGGTGAGCGTTGGTGACGGTAGGATGTGCTACAGATGCGGCGTGAGAGGCCACATCGCCAAAATGTGCGAACGCCTGGAGTGGTGTGAATACTGTCAACGTTCTACACACCGGTACGCGGTCTGCAGAAGGAGGAGACAACAGCGGCGAGATGAGGCACGGAGAGTGTCGGAGAAGAAGAACAGCGAGCACGAGTACTCATTCGGGGTGAGAGACTGTGATGCCGAAGTTCAACAAGTGAGAGCCGAAAGAGGACATCGTGATCGTGAGAGACAGACGGGTCTGATGGTCGACACAAGAGCGACTTCCCATGTCATCACGGACATCACAAAGTTCACAAGTTTCGACGGCGGTTTCCAGCCTAAAGAACACTGTATGGAGTTGGCTGACGGTACGAGATGTCGGGGAGTGGCGGAGCGCAGAGGAGATGCAAAGGTGATCCTGATCGACAGCAGGGGGCAGCGCCACACAACTACCCTGAGACGGGCATTATACATTCCTACATATCCACAGGACATGTTTTCGGTGCAAGCAGCAACCACCAGAGGTGCCACTGTTATTTTCCAGAAAGGTAACAATGTTCTGAAGTGCAGAGATACCAGGTTCAAAATATATTTGTACAACAGAATGTATTATTTGAACACAGTGAACGACCAGAAATGTATGGCTAATGCTAATGGTAAAGTGCAGACGCACAGGTTGAAGTATGTGATCCCACCCATTGTAGAGCGCCAGACTGTTAATGATGATGATGATGATGATGATTTATATGTGCCGAGATGGAGGGGTAGGTCTAAGATAAATACTCCACTCCTACCACGAGGGCAGGTTCAGCAGCAAGTGCACGAGGCTATAGTAGCTACACCTCAGGCAAACCAGACTGTGCAGGTTCAGCAGCAAGTGCACGAGACGGTAGTAGCTATACCTCAGGCAAACCAGTCAGATGAGGGCGAGGCTAAAGATGAGGCTAAACAGCAGACACGTTACCCTTCCAGAGTGAGGATGAAGCCAGCCTATTTGAGTGACTATGTAACTGTCAGTGCAGAAAAGGTCCTGAAGAACATGGACTATTCCTACAGCTACAGGTTACAAGTCAGACAGCCAGAGGGCAAGAAAACAGTGGGGGAAGCAAGCAAGAAAGCAGTGGGGGACAGAAACGGGATGGTGCATGATTATTGGACTAAAAATCACACTAGTACTCAAAACCCAGCTATGCAGAAGAAAATGAGAACACAAAAGAAACCAAAGAGAAAGAAATGTTCATTTGTGTTGGAGTGATCTGATTTTGTGATTTATTTAATCTGCTATTTATTATTAAGTATTTGAAGAAGAGTAATATGTGTATCTAACTTTATTATTGAAACCAGTAATGACAACATGATGACGGATGTCAAAGGTTTAACTTGTGTGTGTTACAGAAGTGTTTTGATTTGTTTGAAGAGATTATGCATTTTGTATTATATGGTGAAAAGAAGAGAGGGGAGAAAATAATGTATATAAGAGAAATGTATGAAAAAGAAAATATATCCAATGTGAGATCAAGTGGGGGTGTTGGAATAATGATCTGAATTGTATATATATTTTATTATTGATATTACTCTTATTGTGAAGTACCTAACACCAGACAGGAAGTGCTTGTTAACTATGTGTATATAACCCGGTGTAAATAAACCTGTCAGAGATGTGCATACTACTGACCCAGCAACACATAGCTGATGCCTCCTGGTGTGTTATTTATTTACTTCAGCAGTGTTATTCCTCTGTCTATATTTCTTCACTTTATATTTCTGGTACAACACGCAGTGTTACAGCTGTGAAACTCAACACATATACTGTGTATCCCTATTCCCTGACATAATTTTATAGCTAAACGGACAGAATTCTATTTTATTTGAATGATGAAACCCAGCTGCCATTAATAGTTGGAAATGGAAATGGAAATTGCGGAAATTGTAATTGCGGAAATTGCGGAAATGTAAATTGCGGAAATGCGGAAATGGAAATTGCGGAAATGGTAATTGCGGAAATTGCGGAAATGGTGGAAATGGAAATTGCGGAAATGTAAATTGCGGAAATGCGGAAATGGAAATTGCGGAAATGGAAATTGAGGAAATTGCGGAAATGTAATTGCGGAAATTGCGGAAATTGCTCTTCAGTTATAGCTATCTATTTTCAGGTAGATTGTTTTATTTTACTCAGTCAGCCATATCACTACTCATTTTTTTTCATGAAAAAGGTCATAGCTGGGTAATCTATTTTCAGGCAAATTGTGTTTATTGTATTTTATTTTACTCAGCCATAACAATTTATTTTCTGTTAACCAACTTGCTGGCTGGCAGGCAGGCAGACAGCTACTCATAGACAGGCAGACAGACAGACAGCTACTCATGGAGAATTGGACAGGCAGGCAGTCAGACAGCTACTCATAGACAGGCAGACAGACAGCTACTCATGGAGAATTGGACAGGCAGGCAGACAGCTACTCATGGACAATTGGACAGGCAGGAAGGCAGACAGCTACTCATAGACAGACAGACAGCTACTCATAGACAATTGGGCAGGCAGGCAGACAGCTACTCATAGACAGACAGACAGCTACTCATGGACAATTGGACAGGCAGGAAGGCAGACAGCTACTCATAGACAGGCAGACAGACAGCTACTCATAGACAATTGGGCAGGCAGGCAGACAGCTACTCATAGACAGACAGACAGCTACTCATGGACAATTGGACAGGCAGGAAGGCAGACAGCTACTCATAGACAGGCAGACAGACAGCTACTCATGGACAATTAGGCAGGCAGGCAGACAGCTACTCATAGACAGGCAGACAGACAGCTACTCATGGACAATTAGGCAGGCAGGCAGACAGCTACTCAGACAGGCAGACAGACAGCTACTCATGGACAATTGGACAGGCAGGCAGGCAGACAGACAGCTACTCATAGACAGGCAGGCAGACAGCTACTCATAGACAGGCAGACAGTAAGACAGCTACTCATTGACAGACAGACAAATAACTACTCATGGACAGACAGACAGGCAGGCAGGCAAAGAGCTACTCATGTTATGTTATTATGTTATTATAACAGCTACTCATGTTATGTGCAATAATTTGTGCAGTTATGGAAACAGCTCTTTGTGTTTATGCAAGAAAATGTAACACATTTATTTATTTACATATTGTGTGCATGCACATTGTACTTTGATACATTTTGCGAAAATAAAGCAATTGAAAGAGAGAAGTTATCAAGTATCATTAATGTCGTAATTTGCCATTTTTGTAATGTGGCCCACAGGTAAATCTATTTGAGTATCCCTGCTATAGCGCGCCGTTTTTCATCATTTTTGAGGATTTGAAAAAAATGAAAAAATAAATCCGCAATTTCCGCAATTTCCACAATTTCCATTTCCGCAAATTCCGCAATTACCATTTCCTCAATTTCCTCAATTTCCGCAATTCCGCAATTTGACAAAAAACGATGGGTTATAGCCCATGTTTTTTGAAATTTTGAAAAAAAAAGTTAGCCTCGTTTCTCATCATTTTGGACCGTGGGCTATAGCCCATATCGTACGGCATACTATAGCGTGCAGTTTTTCATCATTTTTGAAGATTTGAAAAAAATGACGAAATGACAAAAACGATGGGTTATAGCCCATGTTTTTTGAAATTTTGAAAAAAAAAGTTAGCCTCGTTTCTCATCATTTTGGACCGTGGGCTATAGCCCATATCGTACGGCATACTATAGCGCGCAGTTTTTCATCATTTTTAAAGATTTGAAAAAAATGACGAAATGACAAAAACGATGGGTTATAGCCCATGTTTTTTGAAATTTTGGAAAAAAAAGTTAGCCTCGTTTCTCATCATTTTGGACCGTGGGCTATAGCCCATATCGTACGGCATACTATAGCGCGCAGTTTTTCATCATTTTTGAAGATTTGAAAAAAATGACGAAATTACAAAAACGATGGGTTATAGCCCATGTTTTTTGAAATTTTGAAAAAAAAAGTTAGCCTCGTTTCTCATCATTTTGGACCGTGGGCTATAGCCCATATCGTACGGCATACTATAGCGTGCAGTTTTTCATCATTTTTGAAGATTTGAAAAAAATGACGAAATGACAAAAACGATGGGTTATAGCCCATGTTTTTTGAAATTTTGAAAAAAAAAGTTAGCCTCGTTTCTCATCATTTTGGACCGTGGGCTATAGCCCATATCGTACGGCATACTATAGCGCGCAGTTTTTCATCATTTTTAAAGATTTGAAAAAAATGACGAAATGACAAAAACGATGGGTTATAGCCCATGTTTTTTGAAATTTTGGAAAAAAAAGTTAGCCTCGTTTCTCATCATTTTGGACCGTGGGCTATAGCCCATATCGTACGGCATACTATAGCGCGCAGTTTTTCATCATTTTTGAAGATTTGAAAAAAATGACGAAATTACAAAAACGATGGGTTATAGCCCATGTTTTTTGAAATTTTGAAAAAAAAAGTTAGCCTCGTTTCTCATCATTTTGGACCGTGGGCTATAGCCCATATCGTACGGCATACTATAGCGCGCAGTCTTTCATCATTTTTGAAGATTTGAAAAAAATGACGAAATGACAAAAACGATGGGTTATAGCCCATGTTTTTTGAAATTTTGAAAAAAAAAGTTAGCCTCGTTTCTCATCATTTTGGACCGTGGGCTATAGCCCATATCGTACGGCATACTATAGCGCGCCGTTTTTCATCATTTTTGAGGATTTGAAAAAAATGAAAAAATGAAAAAATAAATCCGCAATTTCCACAATTTCCATTTCTGCAAATTCCGCAATTACCATTTCCTCAATTTCCTCAATTTCCGCAATTCCGCAATTTGACAAAAACGATGGGTTATAGCCCATGTTTTTTGAAATGTTGAAAAAAAAAGTTAGCCTCGTTTCTCATCATTTTGGACCGTGGGCTATAGCCCATATCGTACGGCATACTATAGCGCGCAGTTTTTCATCATTTTTGAAGATTTGAAAAAAATGACGAAATTACAAAAACGATGGGTTATAGCCCATGTTTTTTGAAATTTTGAAAAAAAAAGTTAGCCTCGTTTCTCATCATTTTGGACCGTGGGCTATAGCCCATATCGTACGGCATACTATAGCGCGCAGTTTTTCATCATTTTTGAAGATTTGAAAAAAATGAAAAAATAAATCCGCAATTTCCACAATTTCCATTTCCGCAAATTCCGCAATTACCATTTCCTCAATTTCCTCAATTTCCGCAATTCCGCAATTTGACAAAAACGATGGGTTATAGCCCATGTTTTTTGAAATTTTGAAAAAAAAAGTTAGCCTCGTTTCTCATCATTTTGGACCGTGGGCTATAGCCCATATCGTACGGCATACTATAGCGCGCAGTTTTTCATCATTTTTGAAGATTTGAAAAAAATGACGAAATGACAAAAACGATGGGTTATAGCCCATGTTTTTTGAAATTTTGAAAAAAAAAGTTAGCCTCGTTTCTCATCATTTTGGACCGTGGGCTATAGCCCATATCGTACGGAATACTATAGCGTGCAGTTTTTCATCATTTTTGAAGATTTGAAAAAAATGACGAAATGACAAAAACGATGGGTTATAGCCCATGTTTTTTGAAATTTTGAAAAAAAAAGTTAGCCTCGTTTCTCATCATTTTGGACCGTGGGCTATAGCCCATATCGTACGGCATACTATAGCGCGCAGTTTTTCATCATTTTTGAGGATTTGAAAAAAATGACGAAATGACAAAAACGATGGGTTATAGCCCATGTTTTTTGAAATTTTGAAAAAAAAAGTTAGCCTCGTTTCTCATCATTTTGGACCGTGGGCTATAGCCCATATCGTACGGAATACTATAGCGTGCAGTTTTTCATCATTTTTGAAGATTTGAAAAAAATGACGAAATGACAAAAACGATGGGTTATAGCCCATGTTTTTTGAAATTTTGAAAAAAAAAGTTAGCCTCGTTTCTCATCATTTTGGACCGTGGGCTATAGCCCATATCGTACGGCATACTATAGCGCGCAGTTTTTCATCATTTTTGAGGATTTGAAAAAAATGAAAAAATGAAAAAATAAATCCGCAATTTCCACAATTTCCATTTCCGCAAATTCCGCAATTACCATTTCCTCAATTTCCTCAATTTCCGCAATTCCGCAATTTGACAAAAACGATGGGTTATAGCCCATGTTTTTTTTAATTTTGAAAAAAAAAGTTAGCCTCGTTTCTCATCATTTTGTACCGTGGGCTATAGCCCATATCGTACGGCATACTATAGCGCGCAGTTTTTCATCATTTTTGAAGATTTGAAAAAAATGACGAAATGACAAAAACGATGGGTTATAGCCCATGTTTTTTGAAATTTTGAAAAAAAAAGTTAGCCTCGTTTCTCATCATTTTGGACCGTGGGCTATAGCCCATATCGTACGGCATACTATAGCGCGCAGGTTTTCATCATTTTTGAAGATTTGAAAAAAATGACGAAATGACAAAAACGATGGGTTATAGCCCATGTTTTTTGAAATTTTGAAAAAAAAAGTTAGCCTCGTTTCTCATCATTTTGGACCGTGGGCTATAGCCCATATCGTACGGCATACTATAGCGCGCCGTTTTTCATATTTTTTGAGGATTTGAAAAAAATGAAAAAATGAAAAAAAAAATCCGCAATTTCCACAATTTCCATTTCCGCAAATTCCGCAATTACCATTTCCTCAATTTCCTCAATTTCCGCAATTCCGCAATTTGACAAAAACGATGGGTTATAGCCCATGTTTTTTGAAATTTTGGAAAAAAAAGTTAGCCTCGTTTCTCATCATTTTGGACCGTGGGCTATAGCCCATATCGTACGGCATACTATAGCGCGCAGTTTTTCATCATTTTTGAAGATTTAAAAAAAATGACGAAATTACAAAAACGATGGGTTATAGCCCATGTTTTTTGAAATTTTGAAAAAAAAAGTTAGCCTCGTTTCTCATCATTTTGGACTGTGGGCTATAGCCCATATCGTACGGCATACTATAGCGCGCAGTCTTTCATCATTTTTGAAGATTTGAAAAAAATGACGAAATGACAAAAACGATGGGTTATAGCCCATGTTTTTTGAAATTTTGAAAAAAAAAGTTAGCCTCGTTTCTCATCATTTTGGACCGTGGGCTATAGCCCATATCGTACGGCATACTATAGCGCGCCGTTTTTCATCATTTTTGAGGATTTGAAAAAAATGAAAAAATGAAAAAATAAATCCGCAATTTCCAAAATTTCCATTTCTGCAAATTCCGCAATTACCATTTCCTCAATTTCCTCAATTTCCGCAATTCCGCAATTTGACAAAAACGATGGGTTATAGCCCATGTTTTTTGAAATGTTGAAAAAAAAAGTTAGCCTCGTTTCTCATCATTTTGGACCGTGGGCTATAGCCCATATCGTACGGCATACTATAGCGCGCAGTTTTTCATCATTTTTGAAGATTTGAAAAAAATGACGAAATTACAAAAACGATGGGTTATAGCCCATGTTTTTTGAAATTTTGAAAAAAAAAGTTAGCCTCGTTTCTCATCATTTTGGACCGTGGGCTATAGCCCATATCGTACGGCATACTATAGCGCGCAGTTTTTCATCATTTTTGAAGATTTGAAAAAAATGAAAAAATAAATCCGCAATTTCCACAATTTCCATTTCCGCAAATTCCGCAATTACCATTTCCTCAATTTCCTCAATTTCCGCAATTCCGCAATTTGACAAAAACGATGGGTTATAGCCCATGTTTTTTGAAATTTTGAAAAAAAAAGTTAGCCTCGTTTCTCATCATTTTGGACCGTGGGCTATAGCCCATATCGTACGGCATACTATAGCGCGCAGTTTTTCATCATTTTTGAAGATTTGAAAAAAATGACGAAATGACAAAAACGATGGGTTATAGCCCATGTTTTTTGAAATTTTGAAAAAAAAAGTTAGCCTCGTTTCTCATCATTTTGGACCGTGGGCTATAGCCCATATCGTACGGAATACTATAGCGTGCAGTTTTTCATCATTTTTGAAGATTTTAAAAAAATGACGAAATGACAAAAACGATGGGTTATAGCCCATGTTTTTTGAAATTTTGAAAAAAAAAGTTAGCCTCGTTTCTCATCATTTTGGACCGTACGGCATACTATAGCGCGCAGTTTTTCATCATTTTTGAAGATTTGAAAAAAATGACGAAATGACAAAAACGATGGGTTATAGCCCATGTTTTTTGAAATTTTGAAAAAAAAAGTTAGCCTCGTTTCTCATCATTTTGGACCGTGGGCTATAGCCCATATCGTACGGAATACTATAGCGTGCAGTTTTTCATCATTTTTGAAGATTTGAAAAAAATTACGAAATGACAAAAACGATGGGTTATAGCCCATGTTTTTTGAAATTTTGAAAAAAAAAGTTAGCCTCGTTTCTCATCATTTTGGACCGTGGGCTATAGCCCATATCGTACGGCATACTATAGCGCGCAGTTTTTCATCATTTTTGAGGATTTGAAAAAAATGAAAAAATGAAAAAATAAATCCGCAATTTCCACAATTTCCATTTCCGCAAATTCCGCAATTACCATTTCCTCAATTTCCTCAATTTCCGCAATTCCGCAATTTGACAAAAACGATAGGTTATAGCCCATGTTTTTTGAAATTTTGAAAAAAAAAGTTAGCCTCGTTTCTCATCATTTTGTACCGTGGGCTATAGCCCATATCGTACGGCATACTATAGCGCGCAGTTTTTCATCATTTTTGAAGATTTGAAAAAAATGACGAAATGACAAAAACGATGGGTTATAGCCCATGTTTTTTGAAATTTTGAAAAAAAAAGTTAGCCTCGTTTCTCATTATTTTGGACCGTGGGCTATAGCCCATATCGTACGGCATACTATAGCGCGCAGTTTTTCATCATTTTTGAAGATTTGAAAAAAATGACGAAATGACAAAAACGATGGGTTATAGCCCATGTTTTTTGAAATTTTGAAAAAAAAAGTTAGCCTCGTTTCTCATCATTTTGGACCGTGGGCTATAGCCCATATCGTACGGCGCGCCGTTTTTCATAATTTTTGAGGATTTGAAAAAAATGAAAAAATGAAAAAATAAATCCGCAATTTCCACAATTTCCATTTCCGCAAATTCCGCAATTACCATTTCCTCAATTTCCTCAATTTCCGCAATTCCGCAATTTGACAAAAACGATGGGTTATAGCCCATGTTTTTTGAAATTTTGGAAAAAAAAGTTAGCCTCGTTTCTCATCATTTTGGACCGTGGGCTATAGCCCATATCGTACGGCATACTATAGCGCGCAGTTTTTCATCATTTTTGAAGATTTGAAAAAAATGACGAAATTACAAAAACGATGGGTTATAGCCCATGTTTTTTGAAATTTTGAAAAAAAAAGTTAGCCTCGTTTCTCATCATTTTGGACCGTGGGCTATAGCCCATATCGTACGGCATACTATAGCGCGCAGTCTTTCATCATTTTTGAAGATTTGAAAAAAATGACGAAATGACAAAAACGATGGGTTATAGCCCATGTTTTTTGAAATTTTGAAAAAAAAAGTTAGCCTCGTTTCTCATCATTTTGGACCGTGGGCTATAGCCCATATCGTACGGCATACTATAGCGCGCCGTTTTTCATCATTTTTGAGGATTTGAAAAAAATGAAAAAATGAAAAAATAAATCCGCAATTTCCAAAATTTCCATTTCTGCAAATTCCGCAATTACCATTTCCTCAATTTCCTCAATTTCCGCAATTCCGCAATTTGACAAAAACGATGGGTTATAGCCCATGTTTTTTGAAATGTTGAAAAAAAAAGTTAGCCTCGTTTCTCATCATTTTGGACCGTGGGCTATAGCCCATATCGTACGGCATACTATAGCGCGCAGTTTTTCATCATTTTTGAAGATTTGAAAAAAATGACGAAATTACAAAAACGATGGGTTATAGCCCATGTTTTTTGAAATTTTGAAAAAAAAAGTTAGCCTCGTTTCTCATCATTTTGGACCGTGGGCTATAGCCCATATCGTACGGCATACTATAGCGCGCAGTTTTTCATCATTTTTGAAGATTTGAAAAAAATGAAAAAATAAATCCGCAATTTCCACAATTTCCATTTCCGCAAATTCCGCAATTACCATTTCCTCAATTTCCTCAATTTCCGCAATTCCGCAATTTGACAAAAACGATGGGTTATAGCCCATGTTTTTTGAAATTTTGAAAAAAAAAGTTAGCCTCGTTTCTCATCATTTTGGACCGTGGGCTATAGCCCATATCGTACGGAATACTATAGCGTGCAGTTTTTCATCATTTTTGAAGATTTTAAAAAAATGACGAAATGACAAAAACGATGGGTTATAGCCCATGTTTTTTGAAATTTTGAAAAAAAAAGTTAGCCTCGTTTCTCATCATTTTGGACCGTGGGCTATAGCCCATATCGTACGGCATACTATAGCGCGCAGTTTTTCATCATTTTTGAAGATTTGAAAAAAATGACGAAATGACAAAAACGATGGGTTATAGCCCATGTTTTTTGAAATTTTGAAAAAAAAAGTTAGCCTCGTTTCTCATCATTTTGGACCGTGGGCTATAGCCCATATCGTACGGAATACTATAGCGTGCAGTTTTTCATCATTTTTGAAGGTTTGAAAAAAATGACGAAATGACAAAAACGATGGGTTATAGCCCATGTTTTTTGAAATTTTGAAAAAAAAAGTTAGCCTCGTTTCTCATCATTTTGGACCGTGGGCTATAGCCCATATCGTACGGCATACTATAGCGCGCAGTTTTTCATCATTTTTGAGGATTTGAAAAAAATGAAAAAATGAAAAAATAAATCCGCAATTTCCACAATTTCCATTTCCGCAAATTCCGCAATTACCATTTCCTCAATTTCCTCAATTTCCGCAATTCCGCAATTTGACAAAAACGATGGGTTATAGCCCATGTTTTTTGAAATTTTGAAAAAAAAAGTTAGCCTCGTTTCTCATCATTTTGTACCGTGGGCTATAGCCCATATCGTACGGCATACTATAGCGCGCAGTTTTTCATCATTTTTGAAGATTTGAAAAAAATGACAAAAACGATGGGTTATAGCCCATGTTTTTTGAAATTTTGAAAAAAAAAGTTAGCCTCGTTTCTCATCATTTTGGACCGTGGGCTATAGCCCATATCGTACGGCATACTATAGCGCGCAGTTTTTCATCATTTTTGAAGATTTGAAAAAAATGACGAAATGACAAAAACGATGGGTTATAGCCCATGTTTTTTGAAATTTTGAAAAAAAAAGTTAGCCTCGTTTCTCATCATTTTGGACCGTGGGCTATAGCCCATATCGTACGGCATACTATAGCGCGCCGTTTTTCATAATTTTTGAGGATTTGAAAAAAATGAAAAAATGAAAAAATAAATCCGCAATTTCCACAATTTCCATTTCCGCAAATTCCGCAATTACCATTTCCTCAATTTCCTCAATTTCCGCAATTCCGCAATTTGACAAAAACGATGGGTTATAGCCCATGTTTTTTGAAATTTTGAAAAAAAAAGTTAGCCTCGTTTCTCATCATTTTGTACCGTGGGCTATAGCCCATATCGTACGGCATACTATAGCGCGCAGTTTTTCATCATTTTTGAAGATTTGAAAAAAATGACGAAATGACAAAAACGATGGGTTATAGCCCATGTTTTTTGAAATTTTGAAAAAAAAAGTTAGCCTCGTTTCTCATCATTTTGGACCGTGGGCTATAGCCCATATCGTACGGAATACTATAGCGTGCAGTTTTTCATCATTTTTGAAGATTTGAAAAAAATGACGAAATGACAAAAACGATGGGTTATAGCCCATGTTTTTTGAAATTTTGAAAAAAAAAAGTTAGCCTCGTTTCTCATCATTTTGGACCGTGGGCTATAGCCCATATCGTACGGCATACTATAGCGCGCAGTTTTTCATCATTTTTGAAGATTTGAAAAAAATGACGAAATGACAAAAACGATGGGTTATAGCCCATGTTTTTTGAAATTTTGAAAAAAAAAGTTAGCCTCGTTTCTCATCATTTTGGACCGTGGGCTATAGCCCATATCGTACGGAATACTATAGCGTGCAGTTTTTCATCATTTTTGAAGATTTGAAAAAAATGACGAAATGACAAAAACGATGGGTTATAGCCCATGTTTTTTGAAATTTTGAAAAAAAAAGTTAGCCTCGTTTCTCATCATTTTGGACCGTGGGCTATAGCCCATATCGTACGGCATACTATAGCGCGCAGTTTTTCATCATTTTTGAGGATTTGAAAAAAATGAAAAAATGAAAAAATAAATCCGCAATTTCCACAATTTCCATTTCCGCAAATTCCGCAATTACCATTTCCTCAATTTCCGCAATTTCCGCAATTCCGCAATTTGACAAAAACGATGGGTTATAGCCCATGTTTTTTGAAATTTTGAAAAAAAAAGTTAGCCTCGTTTCTCATCATTTTGTACCGTGGGCTATAGCCCATATCGTACAGCATACTATAGCGCGCAGTTTTTCATCATTTTTGAAGATTTGAAAAAAATGACGAAATGACAAAAACGATGGGTTATAGCCCATGTTTTTTGAAATTTTGAAAAAAAAAGTTAGCCTCGTTTCTCATCATTTTGGACCGTGGGCTATAGCCCATATCGTACGGCATACTATAGCGCTCAGTTTTTCATCATTTTTGAAGATTTGAAAAAAATGACGAAATGACAAAAACGATGGGTTATAGCCCATGTTTTTTGAAATTTTGAAAAAAAAAGTTAGCCTCGTTTCTCATCATTTTGGACCGTGGGCTATAGCCCATATCGTACGGCATACTATAGCGCGCAGTTTTTCATCATTTTTGAGGATTTGAAAAAAATGAAAAAATGAAAAAATAAATCCGCAATTTCCACAATTTCCATTTCCGCAAATTCCGCAATTACCATTTCCTCAATTTCCTCAATTTCCGCAATTCCGCAATTTGACAAAAACGATGGGTTATAGCCCATGTTTTTTGAAATTTTGAAAAAAAAAGTTAGCCTCGTTTCTCATCATTTTGTACCGTGGGCTATAGCCCATATCGTACGGCATACTATAGCGCGCAGTTTTTCATCATTTTTGAAGATTTGAAAAAAATGACGAAATGACAAAAACGATGGGTTATAGCCCATGTTTTTTGAAATTTTGAAAAAAAAAGTTAGCCTCGTTTCTCATCATTTTGGACCGTGGGCTATAGCCCATATCGTACGGAATACTATAGCGTGCAGTTTTTCATCATTTTTGAAGATTTGAAAAAAATGACGAAATGACAAAAACGATGGGTTATAGCCCATGTTTTTTGAAATTTTGAAAAAAAAAGTTAGCCTCGTTTCTTATCATTTTGGACCGTGGGCTATAGCCCATATCGTACGGCATACTATAGCGCGCAGTT
Organism: Protomyctophum bolini; assembly: GCF_963924005.1. NCBI lineage: Eukaryota > Metazoa > Chordata > Actinopteri > Myctophiformes > Myctophidae > Protomyctophum > Protomyctophum bolini. The sequence continues at coordinate 5,765,716 of NC_137874.1, read as the reverse complement.
TTTCATCATTTTTGAGGATTTGAAAAAAATGAAAAAATGAAAAAATAAATCCGCAATTTCCACAATTTCCATTTCCGCAAATTCCGCAATTACCATTTCCTCAATTTCCTCAATTTCCGCAATTCCGCAATTTGACAAAAACGATGGGTTATAGCCCATGTTTTTTGAAATTTTGAAAAAAAAAGTTAGCCTCGTTTCTCATCATTTTGTACCGTGGGCTATAGCCCATATCGTACGGCATACTATAGCGCGCAGTTTTTCATCATTTTTGAAGATTTGAAAAAAATGACGAAATGACAAAAACGATGGGTTATAGCCCATGTTTTTTGAAATTTTGAAAAAAAAAGTTAGCCTCGTTTCTCATCATTTTGGACCGTGGGCTATAGCCCATATCGTACGGCATACTATAGCGCGCAGTTTTTCATCATTTTTGAGGATTTGAAAAAAATGAAAAAATGAAAAAATAAATCCGCAATTTCCACAATTTCCATTTCCGCAAATTCCGCAATTACCATTTCCTCAATTTCCTCAATTTCCGCAATTCCGCAATTTGACAAAAACGATGGGTTATAGCCCATGTTTTTTGAAATTTTGAATAAAAAAGTTAGCCTCGTTTCTCATCATTTTGTACCGTGGGCTATAGCCCATATCGTACGGCATACTATAGCGCGCAGTTTTTCATCATTTTTGAAGATTTGAAAAAAATGACGAAATGACAAAAACGATGGGTTATAGCCCATGTTTTTTGAAATTTTGAAAAAAAAAGTTAGCCTCGTTTCTCATCATTTTGGACCGTGGGCTATAGCCCATATCGTACGGAATACTATAGCGTGCAGTTTTTCATCATTTTTGAAGATTTGAAAAAAATGACGAAATGACAAAAACGATGGGTTATAGCCCATGTTTTTTGAAATTTTGAAAAAAAAAGTTAGCCTCGTTTCTCATCATTTTGGACCGTGGGCTATAGCCCATATCGTACGGCATACTATAGCGCGCAGTTTTTCATCATTTTTGAGGATTTGAAAAAAATGAAAAAATGAAAAAATAAATCCGCAATTTCCACAATTTCCATTTCCGCAAATTCCGCAATTACCATTTCCTCAATTTCCGCAATTTCCGCAATTCCGCAATTTGACAAAAACGATGGGTTATAGCCCATGTTTTTTGAAATTTTGAAAAAAAAAGTTAGCCTCGTTTCTCATCATTTTGTACCGTGGGCTATAGCCCATATCGTACAGCATACTATAGCGCGCAGTTTTTCATCATTTTTGAAGATTTGAAAAAAATGACGAAATGACAAAAACGATGGGTTATAGCCCATGTTTTTTGAAATTTTGAAAAAAAAAGTTAGCCTCGTTTCTCATCATTTTGGACCGTGGGCTATAGCCCATATCGTACGGCATACTATAGCGCTCAGTTTTTCATCATTTTTGAAGATTTGAAAAAAATGACGAAATGACAAAAACGATGGGTTATAGCCCATGTTTTTTGAAATTTTGAAAAAAAAGTTAGCCTCGTTTCTCATCATTTTGGACCGTGGGCTATAGCCCATATCGTACGGCATACTATAGCGCGCAGTTTTTCATCATTTTTGAGGATTTGAAAAAAATGAAAAAATGAAAAAATAAATCCGCAATTTCCACAATTTCCATTTCCGCAAATTCTGCAATTACCATTTCCTCAATTTCCTCAATTTCCGCAATTCCGCAATTTGACAAAAACGATGGGTTATAGCCCATGTTTTTTGAAATTTTGAAAAAAAAAGTTAGCCTCGTTTCTCATCATTTTGTACCGTGGGCTATAGCCCATATCGTACGGCATACTATAGCGCGCAGTTTTTCATCATTTTTGAAGATTTGAAAAAAATGACGAAATGACAAAAACGATGGGTTATAGCCCATGTTTTTTGAAATTTTGAAAAAAAAAGTTAGCCTCGTTTCTCAACATTTTGGACCGTGGGCTATAGCCCATATCGTACGGAATACTATAGCGTGCAGTTTTTCATCATTTTTGAAGATTTGAAAAAAATGACGAAATGACAAAAACGATGGGTTATAGCCCATGTTTTTTGAAATTTTGAAAAAAAAAGTTAGCCTCGTTTCTCATCATTTTGGACCGTGGGCTATAGCCCATATCGTACGGCATACTATAGCGCGCAGTTTTTCATCATTTTTGAGGATTTGAAAAAAATGAAAAAATGAAAAAATAAATCCGCAATTTCCACAATTTCCATTTCCGCAAATTCCGCAATTACCATTTCCTCAATTTCCTCAATTTCCGCAATTCCGCAATTTGACAAAAACGATGGGTTATAGCCCATGTTTTTTGAAATTTTGAAAAAAAAAGTTAGCCTCGTTTCTCATCATTTTGTACCGTGGGCTATAGCCCATATCGTACGGCATACTATAGCGCGCAGTTTTTCATCATTTTTGAAGATTTGAAAAAAATGACGAAATGACAAAAACGATGGGTTATAGCCCATGTTTTTTGAAATTTTGAAAAAAAAAGTTAGCCTCGTTTCTCATCATTTTGGACCGTGGGCTATAGCCCATATCGTACGGAATACTATAGCGTGCAGTTTTTCATCATTTTTGAAGATTTTAAAAAAATGACGAAATGACAAAAACGATGGGTTATAGCCCATGTTTTTTGAAATTTTGAAAAAAAAAGTTAGCCTCGTTTCTCATCATTTTGGACCGTACGGCATACTATAGCGCGCAGTTTTTCATCATTTTTGAAGATTTGAAAAAAATGACGAAATGACAAAAACGATGGGTTATAGCCCATGTTTTTTGAAATTTTGAAAAAAAAAGTTAGCCTCGTTTCTCATCATTTTGGACCGTGGGCTATAGCCCATATCGTACGGAATACTATAGCGTGCAGTTTTTCATCATTTTTGAAGATTTGAAAAAAATGACGAAATGACAAAAACGATGGGTTATAGCCCATGTTTTTTGAAATTTTGAAAAAAAAAGTTAGCCTCGTTTCTCATCATTTTGGACCGTGGGCTATAGCCCATATCGTACGGCATACTATAGCGCGCAGTTTTTCATCATTTTTGAGGATTTGAAAAAAATGAAAAAATGAAAAAATAAATCCGCAATTTCCACAATTTCCATTTCCGCAAATTCCGCAATTACCATTTCCTCAATTTCCTCAATTTCCGCAATTCCGCAATTTGACAAAAACGATAGGTTATAGCCCATGTTTTTTGAAATTTTGAAAAAAAAAGTTAGCCTCGTTTCTCATCATTTTGTACCGTGGGCTATAGCCCATATCGTACGGCATACTATAGCGCGCAGTTTTTCATCATTTTTGAAGATTTGAAAAAAATGACGAAATGACAAAAACGATGGGTTATAGCCCATGTTTTTTGAAATTTTGAAAAAAAAAGTTAGCCTCGTTTCTCATTATTTTGGACCGTGGGCTATAGCCCATATCGTACGGCATACTATAGCGCGCAGTTTTTCATCATTTTTGAAGATTTGAAAAAAATGACGAAATGACAAAAACGATGGGTTATAGCCCATGTTTTTTGAAATTTTGAAAAAAAAAGTTAGCCTCGTTTCTCATCATTTTGGACCGTGGGCTATAGCCCATATCGTACGGCGCGCCGTTTTTCATAATTTTTGAGGATTTGAAAAAAATGAAAAAATGAAAAAATAAATCCGCAATTTCCACAATTTCCATTTCCGCAAATTCCGCAATTACCATTTCCTCAATTTCCTCAATTTCCGCAATTCCGCAATTTGACAAAAACGATGGGTTATAGCCCATGTTTTTTGAAATTTTGGAAAAAAAAGTTAGCCTCGTTTCTCATCATTTTGGACCGTGGGCTATAGCCCATATCGTACGGCATACTATAGCGCGCAGTTTTTCATCATTTTTGAAGATTTGAAAAAAATGACGAAATTACAAAAACGATGGGTTATAGCCCATGTTTTTTGAAATTTTGAAAAAAAAAGTTAGCCTCGTTTCTCATCATTTTGGACCGTGGGCTATAGCCCATATCGTACGGCATACTATAGCGCGCAGTCTTTCATCATTTTTGAAGATTTGAAAAAAATGACGAAATGACAAAAACGATGGGTTATAGCCCATGTTTTTTGAAATTTTGAAAAAAAAAGTTAGCCTCGTTTCTCATCATTTTGGACCGTGGGCTATAGCCCATATCGTACGGCATACTATAGCGCGCCGTTTTTCATCATTTTTGAGGATTTGAAAAAAATGAAAAAATGAAAAAATAAATCCGCAATTTCCAAAATTTCCATTTCTGCAAATTCCGCAATTACCATTTCCTCAATTTCCTCAATTTCCGCAATTCCGCAATTTGACAAAAACGATGGGTTATAGCCCATGTTTTTTGAAATGTTGAAAAAAAAAGTTAGCCTCGTTTCTCATCATTTTGGACCGTGGGCTATAGCCCATATCGTACGGCATACTATAGCGCGCAGTTTTTCATCATTTTTGAAGATTTGAAAAAAATGACGAAATTACAAAAACGATGGGTTATAGCCCATGTTTTTTGAAATTTTGAAAAAAAAAGTTAGCCTCGTTTCTCATCATTTTGGACCGTGGGCTATAGCCCATATCGTACGGCATACTATAGCGCGCAGTCTTTCATCATTTTTGAAGATTTGAAAAAAATGACGAAATGACAAAAACGATGGGTTATAGCCCATGTTTTTTGAAATTTTGAAAAAAAAAGTTAGCCTCGTTTCTCATCATTTTGGACCGTGGGCTATAGCCCATATCGTACGGCATACTATAGCGCGCCGTTTTTCATCATTTTTGAGGATTTGAAAAAAATGAAAAAATGAAAAAATAAATCCGCAATTTCCAAAATTTCCATTTCTGCAAATTCCGCAATTACCATTTCCTCAATTTCCTCAATTTCCGCAATTCCGCAATTTGACAAAAACGATGGGTTATAGCCCATGTTTTTTGAAATGTTGAAAAAAAAAGTTAGCCTCGTTTCTCATCATTTTGGACCGTGGGCTATAGCCCATATCGTACGGCATACTATAGCGCGCAGTTTTTCATCATTTTTGAAGATTTGAAAAAAATGACGAAATTACAAAAACGATGGGTTATAGCCCATGTTTTTTGAAATTTTGAAAAAAAAAGTTAGCCTCGTTTCTCATCATTTTGGACCGTGGGCTATAGCCCATATCGTACGGCATACTATAGCGCGCAGTTTTTCATCATTTTTGAAGATTTGAAAAAAATGAAAAAATAAATCCGCAATTTCCACAATTTCCATTTCCGCAAATTCCGCAATTACCATTTCCTCAATTTCCTCAATTTCCGCAATTCCGCAATTTGACAAAAACGATGGGTTATAGCCCATGTTTTTTGAAATTTTGAAAAAAAAAGTTAGCCTCGTTTCTCATCATTTTGGACCGTGGGCTATAGCCCATATCGTACGGAATACTATAGCGTGCAGTTTTTCATCATTTTTGAAGATTTTAAAAAAATGACGAAATGACAAAAACGATGGGTTATAGCCCATGTTTTTTGAAATTTTGAAAAAAAAAGTTAGCCTCGTTTCTCATCATTTTGGACCGTGGGCTATAGCCCATATCGTACGGCATACTATAGCGCGCAGTTTTTCATCATTTTTGAAGATTTGAAAAAAATGACGAAATGACAAAAACGATGGGTTATAGCCCATGTTTTTTGAAATTTTGAAAAAAAAAGTTAGCCTCGTTTCTCATCATTTTGGACCGTGGGCTATAGCCCATATCGTACGGAATACTATAGCGTGCAGTTTTTCATCATTTTTGAAGGTTTGAAAAAAATGACGAAATGACAAAAACGATGGGTTATAGCCCATGTTTTTTGAAATTTTGAAAAAAAAAGTTAGCCTCGTTTCTCATCATTTTGGACCGTGGGCTATAGCCCATATCGTACGGCATACTATAGCGCGCAGTTTTTCATCATTTTTGAGGATTTGAAAAAAATGAAAAAATGAAAAAATAAATCCGCAATTTCCACAATTTCCATTTCCGCAAATTCCGCAATTACCATTTCCTCAATTTCCTCAATTTCCGCAATTCCGCAATTTGACAAAAACGATGGGTTATAGCCCATGTTTTTTGAAATTTTGAAAAAAAAAGTTAGCCTCGTTTCTCATCATTTTGTACCGTGGGCTATAGCCCATATCGTACGGCATACTATAGCGCGCAGTTTTTCATCATTTTTGAAGATTTGAAAAAAATGACAAAAACGATGGGATATAGCCCATGTTTTTTGAAATTTTGAAAAAAAAAGTTAGCCTCGTTTCTCATCATTTTGGACCGTGGGCTATAGCCCATATCGTACGGCATACTATAGCGCGCAGTTTTTCATCATTTTTGAAGATTTGAAAAAAATGACGAAATGACAAAAACGATGGGTTATAGCCCATGTTTTTTGAAATTTTGAAAAAAAAAGTTAGCCTCGTTTCTCATCATTTTGGACCGTGGGCTATAGCCCATATCGTACGGCATACTATAGCGCGCCGTTTTTCATAATTTTTGAGGATTTGAAAAAAATGAAAAAATGAAAAAATAAATCCGCAATTTCCACAATTTCCATTTCCGCAAATTCCGCAATTACCATTTCCTCAATTTCCTCAATTTCCGCAATTCCGCAATTTGACAAAAACGATGGGTTATAGCCCATGTTTTTTGAAATTTTGAAAAAAAAAGTTAGCCTCGTTTCTCATCATTTTGTACCGTGGGCTATAGCCCATATCGTACGGCATACTATAGCGCGCAGTTTTTCATCATTTTTGAAGATTTGAAAAAAATGACGAAATGACAAAAACGATGGGTTATAGCCCATGTTTTTTGAAATTTTGAAAAAAAAAGTTAGCCTCGTTTCTCATCATTTTGGACCGTGGGCTATAGCCCATATCGTACGGAATACTATAGCGTGCAGTTTTTCATCATTTTTGAAGATTTGAAAAAAATGACGAAATGACAAAAACGATGGGTTATAGCCCATGTTTTTTGAAATTTTGAAAAAAAAAAGTTAGCCTCGTTTCTCATCATTTTGGACCGTGGGCTATAGCCCATATCGTACGGCATACTATAGCGCGCAGTTTTTCATCATTTTTGAAGATTTGAAAAAAATGACGAAATGACAAAAACGATGGGTTATAGCCCATGTTTTTTGAAATTTTGAAAAAAAAAGTTAGCCTCGTTTCTCATCATTTTGGACCGTGGGCTATAGCCCATATCGTACGGAATACTATAGCGTGCAGTTTTTCATCATTTTTGAAGATTTGAAAAAAATGACGAAATGACAAAAACGATGGGTTATAGCCCATGTTTTTTGAAATTTTGAAAAAAAAAGTTAGCCTCGTTTCTCATCATTTTGGACCGTGGGCTATAGCCCATATCGTACGGCATACTATAGCGCGCAGTTTTTCATCATTTTTGAGGATTTGAAAAAAATGAAAAAATGAAAAAATAAATCCGCAATTTCCACAATTTCCATTTCCGCAAATTCCGCAATTACCATTTCCTCAATTTCCTCAATTTCCGCAATTCCGCAATTTGACAAAAACGATGGGTTATAGCCCATGTTTTTTGAAATTTTGAAAAAAAAAGTTAGCCTCGTTTCTCATCATTTTGGACCGTGGGCTATAGCCCATATCGTACGGAATACTATAGCGTGCAGTTTTTCATCATTTTTGAAGATTTTAAAAAAATGACGAAATGACAAAAACGATGGGTTATAGCCCATGTTTTTTGAAATTTTGAAAAAAAAAGTTAGCCTCGTTTCTCATCATTTTGGACCGTGGGCTATAGCCCATATCGTACGGCATACTATAGCGCGCAGTTTTTCATCATTTTTGAAGATTTGAAAAAAATGACGAAATGACAAAAACGATGGGTTATAGCCCATGTTTTTTGAAATTTTGAAAAAAAAAGTTAGCCTCGTTTCTCATCATTTTGGACCGTGGGCTATAGCCCATATCGTACGGAATACTATAGCGTGCAGTTTTTCATCATTTTTGAAGGTTTGAAAAAAATGACGAAATGACAAAAACGATGGGTTATAGCCCATGTTTTTTGAAATTTTGAAAAAAAAAGTTAGCCTCGTTTCTTATCATTTTGGACCGTGGGCTATAGCCCATATCGTACGGCATACTATAGCGCGCAGTTTTTCATCATTTTTGAGGATTTGAAAAAAATGAAAAAATGAAAAAATAAATCCGCAATTTCCACAATTTCCATTTCCGCAAATTCCGCAATTACCATTTCCTCAATTTCCTCAATTTCCGCAATTCCGCAATTTGACAAAAACGATGGGTTATAGCCCATGTTTTTTGAAATTTTGAAAAAAAAAGTTAGCCTCGTTTCTCATCATTTTGTACCGTGGGCTATAGCCCATATCGTACGGCATACTATAGCGCGCAGTTTTTCATCATTTTTGAAGATTTGAAAAAAATGACAAAAACGATGGGTTATAGCCCATGTTTTTTGAAATTTTGAAAAAAAAAGTTAGCCTCGTTTCTCATCATTTTGGACCGTGGGCTATAGCCCATATCGTACGGCATACTATAGCGCGCAGTTTTTCATCATTTTTGAAGATTTGAAAAAAATGACGAAATGACAAAAACGATGGGTTATAGCCCATGTTTTTTGAAATTTTGAAAAAAAAAGTTAGCCTCGTTTCTCATCATTTTGGACCGTGGGCTATAGCCCATATCGTACGGCATACTATAGCGCGCCGTTTTTCATAATTTTTGAGGATTTGAAAAAAATGAAAAAATGAAAAAATAAATCCGCAATTTCCACAATTTCCATTTCCGCAAATTCCGCAATTACCATTTCCTCAATTTCCTCAATTTCCGCAATTCCGCAATTTGACAAAAACGATGGGTTATAGCCCATGTTTTTTGAAATTTTGAAAAAAAAAGTTAGCCTCGTTTCTCATCATTTTGTACCGTGGGCTATAGCCCATATCGTACGGCATACTATAGCGCGCAGTTTTTCATCATTTTTGAAGATTTGAAAAAAATGACGAAATGACAAAAACGATGGGTTATAGCCCATGTTTTTTGAAATTTTGAAAAAAAAAGTTAGCCTCGTTTCTCATCATTTTGGACCGTGGGCTATAGCCCATATCGTACGGAATACTATAGCGTGCAGTTTTTCATCATTTTTGAAGATTTGAAAAAAATGACGAAATGACAAAAACGATGGGTTATAGCCCATGTTTTTTGAAATTTTGAAAAAAAAAAGTTAGCCTCGTTTCTCATCATTTTGGACCGTGGGCTATAGCCCATATCGTACGGCATACTATAGCGCGCAGTTTTTCATCATTTTTGAAGATTTGAAAAAAATGACGAAATGACAAAAACGATGGGTTATAGCCCATGTTTTTTGAAATTTTGAAAAAAAAAGTTAGCCTCGTTTCTCATCATTTTGGACCGTGGGCTATAGCCCATATCGTACGGAATACTATAGCGTGCAGTTTTTCATCATTTTTGAAGATTTGAAAAAAATGACGAAATGACAAAAACGATGGGTTATAGCCCATGTTTTTTGAAATTTTGAAAAAAAAAGTTAGCCTCGTTTCTCATCATTTTGGACCGTGGGCTATAGCCCATATCGTACGGCATACTATAGCGCGCAGTTTTTCATCATTTTTGAGGATTTGAAAAAAATGAAAAAATGAAAAAATAAATCCGCAATTTCCACAATTTCCATTTCCGCAAATTCCGCAATTACCATTTCCTCAATTTCCGCAATTTCCGCAATTCCGCAATTTGACAAAAACGATGGGTTATAGCCCATGTTTTTTGAAATTTTGAAAAAAAAAGTTAGCCTCGTTTCTCATCATTTTGTACCGTGGGCTATAGCCCATATCGTACAGCATACTATAGCGCGCAGTTTTTCATCATTTTTGAAGATTTGAAAAAAATGACGAAATGACAAAAACGATGGGTTATAGCCCATGTTTTTTGAAATTTTGAAAAAAAAAGTTAGCCTCGTTTCTCATCATTTTGGACCGTGGGCTATAGCCCATATCGTACGGCATACTATAGCGCTCAGTTTTTCATCATTTTTGAAGATTTGAAAAAAATGACGAAATGACAAAAACGATGGGTTATAGCCCATGTTTTTTGAAATTTTGAAAAAAAAAAAGTTAGCCTCGTTTCTCATCATTTTGGACCGTGGGCTATAGCCCATATCGTACGGCATACTATAGCGCGCAGTTTTTCATCATTTTTGAGGATTTGAAAAAAATGAAAAAATGAAAAAATAAATCCGCAATTTCCACAATTTCCATTTCCGCAAATTCCGCAATTACCATTTCCTCAATTTCCTCAATTTCCGCAATTCCGCAATTTGACAAAAACGATGGGTTATAGCCCATGTTTTTTGAAATTTTGAAAAAAAAAGTTAGCCTCGTTTCTCATCATTTTGTACCGTGGGCTATAGCCCATATCGTACGGCATACTATAGCGCGCAGTTTTTCATCATTTTTGAAGATTTGAAAAAAATGACGAAATGACAAAAACGATGGGTTATAGCCCATGTTTTTTGAAATTTTGAAAAAAAAAGTTAGCCTCGTTTCTCATCATTTTGGACCGTGGGCTATAGCCCATATCGTACGGAATACTATAGCGTGCAGTTTTTCATCATTTTTGAAGATTTGAAAAAAATGACGAAATGACAAAAACGATGGGTTATAGCCCATGTTTTTTGAAATTTTGAAAAAAAAAGTTAGCCTCGTTTCTTATCATTTTGGACCGTGGGCTATAGCCCATATCGTACGGCATACTATAGCGCGCAGTTTTTCATCATTTTTGAGGATTTGAAAAAAATGAAAAAATGAAAAAATAAATCCGCAATTTCCACAATTTCCATTTCCGCAAATTCCGCAATTACCATTTCCTCAATTTCCTCAATTTCCGCAATTCCGCAATTTGACAAAAACGATGGGTTATAGCCCATGTTTTTTGAAATTTTGAAAAAAAAAGTTAGCCTCGTTTCTCATCATTTTGTACCGTGGGCTATAGCCCATATCGTACGGCATACTATAGCGCGCAGTTTTTCATCATTTTTGAGGATTTGAAAAAAATGAAAAAATGAAAAAATAAATCCGCAATTTCCACAATTTCCATTTCCGCAAATTCCGCAATTACCATTTCCTCAATTTCCTCAATTTCCGCAATTCCGCAATTTGACAAAAACGATGGGTTATAGCCCATGTTTTTTGAAATTTTGAAAAAAAAAGTTAGCCTCGTTTCTCATCATTTTGTACCGTGGGCTATAGCCCATATCGTACGGCATACTATAGCGCGCAGTTTTTCATCATTTTTGAAGATTTGAAAAAAATGACGAAATGACAAAAACGATGGGTTATAGCCCATGTTTTTTGAAATTTTGAAAAAAAAAGTTAGCCTCGTTTCTCATCATTTTGGACCGTGGGCTATAGCCCATATCGTACGGAATACTATAGCGTGCAGTTTTTCATCATTTTTGAAGATTTGAAAAAAATGACGAAATGACAAAAACGATGGGTTATAGCCCATGTTTTTTGAAATTTTGAAAAAAAAAGTTAGCCTCGTTTCTCATCATTTTGGACCGTGGGCTATAGCCCATATCGTACGGCATACTATAGCGCGCAGTTTTTCATCATTTTTGAGGATTTGAAAAAAATGAAAAAATGAAAAAATAAATCCGCAATTTCCACAATTTCCATTTCCGCAAATTCCGCAATTACCATTTCCTCAATTTCCGCAATTTCCGCAATTCCGCAATTTGACAAAAACGATGGGTTATAGCCCATGTTTTTTGAAATTTTGAAAAAAAAAGTTAGCCTCGTTTCTCATCATTTTGTACCGTGGGCTATAGCCCATATCGTACAGCATACTATAGCGCGCAGTTTTTCATCATTTTTGAAGATTTGAAAAAAATGACGAAATGACAAAAACGATGGGTTATAGCCCATGTTTTTTGAAATTTTGAAAAAAAAAGTTAGCCTCGTTTCTCATCATTTTGGACCGTGGGCTATAGCCCATATCGTACGGCATACTATAGCGCTCAGTTTTTCATCATTTTTGAAGATTTGAAAAAAATGACGAAATGACAAAAACGATGGGTTATAGCCCATGTTTTTTGAAATTTTGAAAAAAAAAGTTAGCCTCGTTTCTCATCATTTTGGACCGTGGGCTATAGCCCATATCGTACGGCATACTATAGCGCGCAGTTTTTCATCATTTTTGAGGATTTGAAAAAAATGAAAAAATGAAAAAATAAATCCGCAATTTCCACAATTTCCATTTCCGCAAATTCCGCAATTACCATTTCCTCAATTTCCTCAATTTCCGCAATTCCGCAATTTGACAAAAACGATGGGTTATAGCCCATGTTTTTTGAAATTTTGAAAAAAAAAGTTAGCCTCGTTTCTCATCATTTTGTACCGTGGGCTATAGCCCATATCGTACGGCATACTATAGCGCGCAGTTTTTCATCATTTTTGAAGATTTGAAAAAAATGACGAAATGACAAAAACGATGGGTTATAGCCCATGTTTTTTGAAATTTTGAAAAAAAAAGTTAGCCTCGTTTCTCATCATTTTGGACCGTGGGCTATAGCCCATATCGTACGGAATACTATAGCGTGCAGTTTTTCATCATTTTTGAAGATTTGAAAAAAATGACGAAATGACAAAAACGATGGGTTATAGCCAATGTTTTTTGAAATTTTGAAAAAAAAAGTTAGCCTCGTTTCTTATCATTTTGGACCGTGGGCTATAGCCCATATCGTACGGCATACTATAGCGCGCAGTTTTTCATCATTTTTGAGGATTTGAAAAAAATGAAAAAATGAAAAAATAAATCCGCAATTTCCACAATTTCCATTTCCGCAAATTCCGCAATTACCATTTCCTCAATTTCCTCAATTTCCGCAATTCCGCAATTTGACAAAAACGATGGGTTATAGCCCATGTTTTTTGAAATTTTGAAAAAAAAAGTTAGCCTCGTTTCTCATCATTTTGTACCGTGGGCTATAGCCCATATCGTACGGCATACTATAGCGCGCAGTTTTTCATCATTTTTGAAGATTTGAAAAAAATGACGAAATGACAAAAACGATGGGTTATAGCCCATGTTTTTTGAAATTTTGAAAAAAAAAGTTAGCCTCGTTTCTCATCATTTTGGACCGTGGGCTATAGCCCATATCGTACGGCATACTATAGCGCGCAGTTTTTCATCATTTTTGAGGATTTGAAAAAAATGAAAAAATGAAAAAATAAATCCGCAATTTCCACAATTTCCATTTCCGCAAATTCCGCAATTACCATTTCCTCAATTTCCTCAATTTCCGCAATTCCGCAATTTGACAAAAACGATGGGTTATAGCCCATGTTTTTTGAAATTTTGAAAAAAAAAGTTAGCCTCGTTTCTCATCATTTTGTACCGTGGGCTATAGCCCATATCGTACGGCATACTATAGCGCGCAGTTTTTCATCATTTTTGAAGATTTGAAAAAAATGACGAAATGACAAAAACGATGGGTTATAGCCCATGTTTTTTGAAATTTTGAAAAAAAAAGTTAGCCTCGTTTCTCATCATTTTGGACCGTGGGCTATAGCCCATATCGTACGGAATACTATAGCGTGCAGTTTTTCATCATTTTTGAAGATTTGAAAAAAATGACGAAATGACAAAAACGATGGGTTATAGCCCATGTTTTTTGAAATTTTGAAAAAAAAAGTTAGCCTCGTTTCTCATCATTTTGGACCGTGGGCTATAGCCCATATCGTACGGCATACTATAGCGCGCAGTTTTTCATCATTTTTGAGGATTTGAAAAAAATGAAAAAATGAAAAAATAAATCCGCAATTTCCACAATTTCCATTTCCGCAAATTCCGCAATTACCATTTCCTCAATTTCCTCAATTTCCGCAATTCCGCAATTTGACAAAAACGATGGGTTATAGCCCATGTTTTTTGAAATTTTGAAAAAAAAAGTTAGCCTCGTTTCTCATCATTTTGTACCGTGGGCTATAGCCCATATCGTACGGCATACTATAGCGCGCAGTTTTTCATCATTTTTGAAGATTTGAAAAAAATGACGAAATGACAAAAACGATGGGTTATAGCCCATGTTTTTTGAAATTTTGAAAAAAAAAGTTAGCCTCGTTTCTCATCATTTTGGACCGTGGGCTATAGCCCATATCGTACGGCATACTATAGCGCGCAGTTTTTCATCATTTTTGAAGATTTGAAAAAAATGACAAAAACGATGGGTTATAGCCCATGTTTTTTGAAATTTTGAAAAAAAAAGTTAGCCTCGTTTCTCATCATTTTGGACCGTGGGCTATAGCCCATATCGTACGGCATACTATAGCGCGCAGTTTTTCATCATTTTTGAAGATTTGAAAAAAATGACGAAATGACAAAAACGATGGGTTATATCCCATGTTTTTTGAAATTTTGAAAAAAAAAGTTAGCCTCGTTTCTCATCATTTTGTACCGTGGGCTATAGCCCATATCGTACGGCATACTATAGCGCGCAGTTTTTCATCATTTTTGAAGATTTGAAAAAAATGACGAAATGACAAAAACGATGGGTTATAGCCCATGTTTTTTGAAATTTTGAAAAAAAAAGTTAGCCTCGTTTCTCATCATTTTGGACCGTGGGCTATAGCCCATATCGTACGGAATACTATAGCGTGCAGTTTTTCATCATTTTTGAAGATTTGAAAAAAATGACGAAATGACAAAAACGATGGGTTATAGCCCATGTTTTTTGAAATTTTGAAAAAAAAAAGTTAGCCTCGTTTCTCATCATTTTGGACCGTGGGCTATAGCCCATATCGTACGGCATACTATAGCGCGCCGTTTTTCATAATTTTTGAGGATTTGAAAAAAATGAAAAAATGAAAAAATAAATCCGCAATTTCCGCAAATTCCGTAATTACCATTTCCTCAATTTCCTCAATTTCCGCAATTCCGCAATTTGACAAAAACGATGGGTTATAGCCCATGTTTTTTGAAATGTTGAAAAAAAAAGTTAGCCTCGTTTCTCATCATTTTGGACCGTGGGCTATAGCCCATATCGTACGGCATACTATAGCGCGCAGTTTTTCATCATTTTTGAAGATTTGAAAAAAATGACGAAATTACAAAAACGATGGGTTATAGCCCATGTTTTTTGAAATTTTGAAAAATAAAGTTAGCCTCGTTTCTCATCATTTTGGACCGTGGGCTATAGCCCATATCGTACGGAATACTATAGCGTGCAGTTTTTCATCATTTTTGAAGATTTGAAAAAAATGACGAAATGACAAAAACGATGGGTTATAGCCCATGTTTTTTGAAATTTTGAAAAAAAAAGTTAGCCTCGTTTCTCATCATTTTGGACCGTGGGCTATAGCCCATATCGTACGGCATACTATAGCGCGCAGTTTTTCATCATTTTTGAGGATTTGAAAAAAATGAAAAAATGAAAAAATAAATCCGCAATTTCCACAATTTCCATTTCCGCAAATTCCGCAATTACCATTTCCTCAATTTCCTCAATTTCCGCAATTCCGCAATTTGACAAAAACGATGGGTTATAGCCCATGTTTTTTGAAATTTTGAAAAAAAAAGTTAGCCTCGTTTCTCATCATTTTGGACCGTGGGCTATAGCCCATATCGTACGGCATACTATAGCGCGCCGTTTTTCATCAGTTTTGAGGATTTGAAAAAAATGAAAAAATGGGAAAAAAAATCCGCAATTTCCGCAATTTCCACAATTTCCATTTCCGCAAATTCCGCATTTACCATTTCCTCAATTTCCTCAATTTCCGCAATTCCGCAATTTGACAAAAACGATGGGTTATAGCCCATGTTTTTTGAAATTTTGGAAAAAAAAGTTAGCCTCGTTTCTCATCATTTTGGACCGTGGGCTATAGCCCATATCGTACGGCATACTATAGCACGCAGTTTTTCATCATTTTTGAAGATTTAAAAAAATGACGAAATGACAAAAACGATGGGTTATAGCCCATGTTTTTTGAAATTTTGAAAAAAAAAGTTAGCCTCGTTTCTCATCATTTTGGACCGTGGGCTATAGCCCATATCGTACGGCATACTATAGCGCGCAGTTTTTCATCATTTTTGAAGATTTGAAAAAAATGACGAAATGACAAAAACGATGGGTTATAGCCCATGTTTTTTGAAATTTTGAAAAAAAAAGTTAGCCTCGTTTCTCATCATTTTGGACCGTGGGCTATAGCCCATATCGTACGGCATACTATAGCGCGCCGTTTTTCATCAGTTTTGAGGATTTGAAAAAAATGAAAAAATGGGAAAAAAAATCCGCAATTTCCGCAATTTCCACAATTTCCATTTCCGCAAATTCCGCATTTACCATTTCCTCAATTTCCTCAATTTGCGCAATTCCGCAATTTGACAAAAACGATGGGTTATAGCCCATGTTTTTTGAAATTTTGAAAAAAAAAGTTAGCCTCGTTTCTCATCATTTTGGACCGTGGGCTATAGCCCATATCGTACGGCATACTATAGCGCGCAGTTTTTCATCATTTTTGAAGATTAAAAAAAATGACGAAATGACAAAAACGATGGGTTATATCCCATGTTTTTTGAAATTTTGGAAAAAAAAGTTAGCCTCGTTTCTCATCATTTTGGACCGTGGGCTATAGCCCATATCGTACGGCATACTATAGCGCGCAGTTTTTCATCATTTTTGAAGATTTGAAAAAAATGACGAAATGACAAAAACGATGGGTTATAGCCCATGTTTTTTGAAATTTTGAAAAAAAAAGTTAGCCTCGTCTCTCATCATTTTGGACCGTGGGCTATAGCCCATATCGTACGGCATACTATAGCGCGCAGTTTTTCATCATTTTTGAAGATTTGAAAAAAATGACGAAATGACAAAAACGATGGGTTATAGCCCATGTTTTTTGAAATTTTGAAAAAAAAAGTTAGCCTCGTTTCTCATCATTTTGGACCGTGGGCTATAGCCCATATCGTACGGCATACTATAGCGCGCAGTTTTTCATCATTTTTGAAGATTTGAAAAAAATGACGAAATGACAAAAACGATGGGTTATAGCCCATGTTTTTTGAAATTTTGGAAAAAAAAGTTAGCCTCGTTTCTCATCATTTTGGACCGTGGGCTATAGCCCATATCGTACGGCATACTATAGCGCACAGTTTTTCATCATTTTTGAAGATTTGAAAAAAATGACGAAATGACAAAAACGATGGGTTATAGCCCATGTTTTTTGACATTTTGAAAAAAAAAGTTAGCCTCGTTTCTCATCATTTTGGACCGTGGGCTATAGCCCATATCGTACGGCATACTATAGCGCGCCGTTTTTCATCATTTTTGAGGATTTGAAAAAAATGACGAAATGACAAAAACGATGGGTTATAGCCCATGTTTTTTGAAATTTTGAAAAAAAAAGTTAGCCTCGTTTCTCATCATTTTGGACCGTGGGCTATAGCCCATATCGTACGGCATACTATAGCGCGCCGTTTTTCATCATTTTTGAGAATTTGAAAAAAATGAAAAAATGAAGAAAAAAAAATCCGCAATTTCCGCAATTTCCACAATTTCCATTTCCGCAAATTCCGCAATTACCATTTCCTCAATTTCCTCAATTTCCGCAATTCCGCAATTTGACAAAAACGATGGGTTATAGCCCATGTTTTTTGAAATTTTGAAAAAAAAAGTTAGCCTCGTTTCTCATCATTTTGGACCGTGGGCTATAGCCCATATCGTACGGCATACTATAGCGCGCAGTTTTTCATCATTTTTGAAGATTTGAAAAAAATGACGAAATGACAAAAACGATGGGTTATAGCCCATGTTTTTTGACATTTTGAAAAAAAAAGTTAGCCTCGTTTCTCATCATTTTGGACCGTGGGCTATAGCCCATATCGTACGGCATACTATAGCGCGCAGTTTTTCATCATTTTTGAAGATTTGAAAAAAATGACGAAATGACAAAAACGACGGGTTATATCCCATGTTTTTTGAAATTTTGAAAAAAAAAGTTAGCCTCGTTTCTCATCATTTTGGACCGTGGGCTATAGCCCATATCGTACGGCATACTATAGCGCGCCGTTTTTCATCATTTTTGAGGATTTGAAAAAAATGATATCCGCAATTTCCACAATTTCCACAATTTCCATTTCCGCAAATTCCGCAATTACCATTTCCTCAATTTCCTCAATTTCCGCAATTCCGCAATTTCACAAAAACGATGGGTTATAGCCCATGTTTTTTGAAATTTTGGAAAAAAAAACTTATCCTCGTTTCTCATCATTTTGGACCATGGGCTATAGCCCATATCGTTCTAGTCAGGGTTCTAGTCTCCTGAAGAACATTTTCACTGTCCATCTAAATTCTAAAAGGCTGGTTAAATGAGACATGGGCTATAACCCATCGTTTTTTTCATATTTTCATTATTTTCAAATCCTCAAAAACGATGAAAAGCTGCGTGCTATAGTATGCCGTACGATATGGGCTATAGCCCATGGTCCAAAATGATGAGAAATGAGGATAACTCAAATTGTCGTAGTTGTTAAGATGTTGGCTTTCCACGTGGGAGACCAGGGTTCGATTCCCGGCTGTTACACTATCATACAAAAGAAGACCTCAACAGCGCTAAGAAAGATCTGATTAATATGATGCTGTGTTATTTAAACTTTACTAACTGAAGGCTAACGAACAAAAGATCACTTCAAAATTACCAGGAGACTTTGCCTGAGAGTGTCTGACTGATGGTGCAGTGGTCTAATCATCAGGGTTTCAGTACAGACATTCCATGTTCAAGGCCTGTTCCTCCTACAGCTCAATGCTGCCGTAATTTGAACTTTTCAAGGCTAGAATAAAACATAAAAACTCAAAAGCACCCGGAGACATCTGCTGAATGCCCAAAGGTGCCGTGGCGTAATGGTGTGGAGCGCTTGGCCCGATGCCCCTGCTACAGTCAGTTGGCCGGTTCTAGTCCCATGTCATGACATCAAGGTGCTGGACGACCATCGGGAGTTCCTCCTACAGCTCAATGCTGCCGTAATTTGAACTTTTCAAGGCTAGAATAAAAAATAAAAACTCAAAAGCACCCGGAGACATCTGCTGAATGCCCAAAGGTGCCGTGGCGTAATGGTGTGGAGCGCTTGGCCCGATGCCCCTGCTACAGTCAGTTGGCCGGTTCTAGTCCCATGTCATGACATCAAGGTGCTGGAGGACCATCGGGAGACGGTGCTCTCTCCCCCTGTTTCCTGAGATGTAACGGTTGGGGCTTATGTCTGAAAGAACCCTGTCCAGCTAATCTTTTACCATGAAAATGTCCAATTTAACATACTCTTACCACCTCTCAGTGTGCCATTTTCCAACTGGCCTGGAAGCCAGACATAAAAGAGGGACTTTCCAACCAAGTTTTGGGCCACCTCAATTTCCCAAATTTGCAATTTCCGCAATTTGCAATTTCCAATTTCCGCAATTTGCAATTTCCTCAATTTCCGCAATTTCCAATTTCCCAAATTTGCAATTTTCAATTTCCGCAATTTGCAATTTCCGCAATTTGCAATTTCCGCAATTTGCAATTTCCGCAATTTCCCAAATTTGCAATTTCCCAAATTTGCAATTTCCGCAATTTCCGCAATTTGCAATTTTCGCAATTTGCAGTTTTTCATTGTCAAATTCATATAGTCACAGACTATTCTGTCAGATGATGGGCCAAAATGCATTGCTATTTCTTTTTAAAAGTTTGACCTAATTCTTATCTGTAAAACTTTAGGTGGACAGGGTTCTTTCAAACATAACCCCCAAATGCTACATTTCAGGAAACAGGGGGAGAGAGCACCGTCTCCCGATGGTCCTCCAGCACCTTGATGTCATGACATGGGACTTGAACCGGCAAACTGACCGTAGCAGAGGCAACGGGCCAAGCGCTCCACACCATTACGCCACGGCACCTTTGGGCATTCAGCAGATGTCTCCGGGTGCTTTTGAGTTTTAATTTTTTATTCTAGCCTTGAAAAGTTCAAATTACTGCAGCATTGAGCTGTAGGAGGAACTCCCGATGGTCCTCCAGCACCTTGATGTCATGACATGGGACTTGAACCGGCCAACTGACTGTAGCAGAGGC
Organism: Protomyctophum bolini; assembly: GCF_963924005.1. NCBI lineage: Eukaryota > Metazoa > Chordata > Actinopteri > Myctophiformes > Myctophidae > Protomyctophum > Protomyctophum bolini. The sequence goes on along the minus strand of NC_137874.1, from coordinate 5,745,589 downwards.
AACGGGCCAAGCGCTCAACACCATTACGCCACGGCACCTTTGGGCATTCAGCAGATGTCTCCGGGTGCTTTTGAGTTTTTATTTTTTATTCTAGCCTTGAAAAGTTCAAATTACTGCAGCATTGAGCTGTAGGAGGAACTCCCGATGGTCCTCCAGCACCTTGATGTCATGACATGGGACTTGAACCGGCCAATTGACTGTAGCAGAGGCATCGGGCCAAGCGCTCCACACCATTACGCCACAGCACCTTTGGGCATTGAGCAGATGTCTCCGGGTGCTTTTGAGTTTTTATTTTTTATTCTAGCCTTGAAAAGTTCAAATTACTGCAGCATTGAGCTGTAGGAGGAACAGGCCTTGAACATGGAATGTCTGTACTGAAACCCTGATGATTAGACCACTGCACCATCAGTCAGACACTCTCAGGCAAAGTCTCCTGGTAATTTTGAAGTGATCTTTTGTTCGTTAGCCTTCAGTTAGTAAAGTTTAAATAACACAGCATCATATTAATCAGATCTTTCTTAGCGCTGTTGAGGTCTTCTTTTGTATGATAGTGTAACAGCCGGGAATCGAACCCTGGTCTCCCACGTGGAAAGCCAACATCTTAACCACTACTACAATTAGAGTTATCCTCTTTTCTCATCATTTTGGACCATATAGCCCATATCGTACGGCATACTATAGCACGCCGTTTTTCATCATTTTTGAGGATTTGAAAATAATGAAAATATGAAAAAAACGATGGGTTATAGCCCATGTTTTTTGAAATTTTGAAAAAAAAAGTTATCCTCGTTTCTCATCATTTTGGACCATGGGCCCATATCGTACGGCATACTATAGCACGCCGTTTTTCATCATTTTTGAGGATTTGAAAAAAATGAAAAAATGAAAAAGAAAATCCGCAATTTCCTCAATTTCCACAATTTCCATTTCCGCAAATTCCGCAATTACCATTTCCTCAATTTCCTCAATTTCCGCAATTCCGCAATTTGACAAAAACGATGGGTTATAGCCCATGTTTTTTGAAATTTTGAAAAAAAAAGTTAGCCTCGTTTCTCATCATTTTGGACCGTGGGCTATAGCCCATATCGTACGGCATCCTATAGCGTGCAGTTTTTCATCATTTTTGAAGATTTGAAAAAAATGACGAAAAGACAAAAACGATGGGTTATAGCCCATGTTTTTTGAAATTTTGAAAAAAAAAAGTTAGCCTCGTTTCTCATCATTTTGGACCGTGGGCTATAGCCCATATCGTACGGCATAATATAGCGCGCAGTTTTTCATCATTTTTGAAGATTTGAAAAAAATGATGAAATGACAAAAACGATGGGTTATAGCCCATGTTTTTTGAAATTTTGAAAAAAAAAAGTTAGCCTCGTTTCTCATCATTTTGGACCGTGGGCTATAGCCCATATCGTACGGCATACTATAGCGCGCCGTTTTTCATCAGTTTTGAGGATTTGAAAAAAATGAAAAAATGGAGAAAAAATCCGCAATTTCCGCAATTTCCACAATTTCCATTTCCGCAAATTCCGCAATTACCATTTCCTCAATTTCCTCAATTTCCGCAATTCCGCAATTTGACAAAAACGATGGGTTATAGCCCATGTTTTTTGAAATTTTGGAAAAAAAAGTTAGCCTCGTTTCTCATCATTTTGGACCGTGGGCTATAGCCCATATCGTACGGCATACTATAGCGTGCAGTTTTTCATCATTTTTGAAGATTTGAAAAAAATGACGAAATGACAAAAACGATGGGTTATAGCCCATGTTTTTTGACATTTTGAAAAAAAAAGTTAGCCTCATTTCTCATCATTTTGGACTGTGGGCTATAGCCCATATCGTACGGCATACTATAGCGCGCAGTTTTTCATCATTTTTGAAGATTTGAAAAAAATGACGAAATGACAAAAACGATGGGTTATAGCCCATGTTTTTTGATATTTTGAGAAAATAAGTTAGCCTTGTTTCTCATCATTTTGGACAGTGGGCTATAGCCCATATCGTACGGCATACTATAGCGCGCAGTTTTTCATCATTTTTGAAGATTTGAAAAAAATGACGAAATGACAAAAACGATGGGTTATAGCCCATGTTTTTTGATATTTTGAGAAAATAAGTTAGCCTTGTTTCTCATCATTTTGGACCGTGGGCTATAGCCCATATCGTACGGCATACTATAGCGCGCAGTTTTTCATCATTTTTGAAGATTTGAAAAAAATGACGAAATGAAAAAAAATATCCGCAATTTCCGCAATTTCCACAATTTCCATTTCCGCAAATTCTGCAATTACCATTTCCTCAATTTCCTCAATTTCCTCAATTCCGCAATTTGACAAAAACGATGGGTTATAGCCCATGTTTTTTGAAATTTTGAAAAAAAAAACTTATCCTCGTTTCTCATCATTTTGGACCATGGGCTATAGCCCATATCGTTCTAGTCAGGGTTCTAGTCTCCTGAAGAACATTTTCACTGTCCATCTAAATTCTAAAAGGCTGGTTAAATGAGACATGGGCTATAACCCATCGTTTTTTTCATATTTTCATTATTTTCAAATCCTCAAAAACGATGAAAAGCTGCGTGCTATAGTATGCCGTACGATATGGGCTATAGCCCATGGTCCAAAATGATGAGAAATGAGGATAACTTTGTCGTAGTGGTTAAGATGTTGGCTTTCCACGTGGGAGACCAGGGTTCGATTCCCGGCTGTTACACTATCATACAAAAGAAGACCTCAACAGCGCTAAGAAAGATCTGATTAATATGATGCTGTGTATGCTGCCGTAATTTGAACTTTTCAAGGCTAGAATAAAAAATAAAAACTCAAAAGCACCCGGAGACATCTGCTGAATGCCCAAAGGTGCCGTGGCGTAATGGTGTGGAGCGCTTGGCCCGATGCCTCTGCTACAGTCAGTTGGCCGGTTCAAGTCCCATGTCATGACATCAAGGTGCTGGACGACCATCGGGAGTTCCTCCTACAGCTCAATGCTGCAGTAATTTGAACTTTTCAAGGCTAGAATAAAAAATAAAAACTCAAAAGCACCCGGAGACATCTGCTGAATGCCCAAAGGTGCCATGGTGTAATGGTGTGGAGCGCTTGGCCCGTTGCCTTTGCTACAGTCAGTTGGCCGGTTCAAGTCCCATGTCATGACATCAAGGTGCTGGAGGACCATCGGGAGTTCCTCCTACAACTCAATGCTGCAGTAATTAGAACTTTTCAAGGCTAGAATAAAAAATAAAAACTCAAAAGCACCCGGAGACATCTGCTGAATGCCCAAAGGTGCCGTGGCGTAATGGTGTGGAGCGCTTGGCCCGTTGCCTCTGCTACAGTCAGTTGGCCGGTTCAAGTCCCATGTCATGACATCAAGGTGCTGGAGGACCATCGGGAGACGGTGCTCTCTCCCCCTGTTTCCTGAGATGTAACGGTTGGGGCTTATGTCTGAAAGAACCCTGTCCAGCTAATCTTTTACCATGAAAATGTCCAATTTAACATACTCTTACCACCTCTCAGTGTGCCATTTTCCAACTGGCCTGGAAGCCAGACATAAAAGAGGGACTTTCCAACCAAGTTTTGGGCCACCTCAATTTCCCAAATTTGCAATTTCCGCAATTTGCAATTTCCGCAATTTGCAATTTCCTCAATTTCCGCAATTTCCAATTTCCCAAATTTGCAATTTCCGCAATTTGCAATTTCCGCAATTTTCAATTTCCGCAATTTTCAATTTTCAATTTCCGCAATTTGCAATTTCCGCAATTTCCGCAATTTCCAATTTCCCAAATTTGCAATTTCCGCAATTTCCGCAATTTTCAATTTCCGCAATTTGCAGTTTTTCATTGTCAAATTCATATAGTCACAGACTATTCTGTCAGATGATGGGCCAAAATGCATTGCTATTTGTTTTTAAAAGTTTGACCTAATACTTATCTGTAAAACTTTAGGTGGACAGGGTTCTTTCAAACATAACCCCCAAATGCTACTTTTCAGGAAACAGGGGGAGAGAGCACCGTCTCCCGACGGTCCTCCAGCACCTTGATGTCATGACATGGGACTTGAACCGGCCAACTGACCGTAGCAGAGGCAACGGGCCAAGCGCTCCACACCATTACGCCACGGCACCTTTGGGCATTCAGCAGATGTCTCCGGGTGCTTTTGAGTTTTAATTTTTTATTCTAGCCTTGAAAACTTCAAATTACTGCAGCATTGAGCTGTAGGAGGAACTCCCGATGGTCCTCCAGCACCTTGATGTCATGACATGGGACTTGAACCGGCCAACTGACTGTAGCAGAGGCAACGGGCCAAGCGCTCCACACCATTACGCCACGGCACCTTTGGGCATTCAGCAGATGTCTCCGGGTGCTTTTGAGTTTTTATTTTTTATTCTAGCCTTGAAAAGTTCAAATTACTGCAGCATTGAGCTGTAGGAGGAACTCCCGATGGTCCTCCAGCACCTTGATGTCATGACATGGGACTTGAACCGGCCAACTGACTGTAGCAGAGGCATCGGGCCAAGCGCTACACACCATTACGCCACGGCACCTTTGGGCAATCAGCAGATGTCTCCGGGTGCTTTTGAGTTTTTATTTTTTATTCTAGCCTTGAAAAGTTCAAATTACTGCAGCATTGAGCTGTAGGAGGAACTCCCGATGGTCCTCCAGCACCTTGATGTCATGACATGGGACTTGAACCGGCCAACTGACTGTAGCAGAGGCAACAGGCCAAGCGCTCCACACCATTACGCCACGGCACCTTTGGGCATTCAGCAGATGTCTCCGGGTGCTTTTGAGTTTTTATTTTTTATTCTAGCCTTGAAAAGTTCAAATTACTGCAGCATTGAGCTGTAGGAGGAACTCCCGATGGTCCTCCAGCACCTTGATGTCATGACATGGGACTTGAACCGGCCAACTGACTGTAGCAGAGGCATCGGGCCAAGCGCTCCACACAATTACGCCACGGCACCTTTGGGCAATCAGCAGATGTCTCCGGGTGCTTTTGAGTTTTTATTTTTTATTCTAGCCTTGAAAAGTTCAAATTACTGCAGCATTGAGCTGTAGGAGGAACAGGCCTTGAACATGGAATGTCTGTACTGAAACCCTGATGATTAGACCACTGCACCATCAGTCAGACACTCTCAGGCAAAGTCTCCTGGTAATTTTGAAGTGATCTTTTGTTCGTTAGCCTTCAGTTAGTAAAGTTTAAATAACACAGCATCATATTAATCAGATCTTTCTTAGCGCTGTTGAGGTCTTCTTTTGTATGATAGTGTAACAGCCGGGAATCGAACCCTGGTCTCCCACATGGAAAGCCAACATCTTAACCACTACGACAATTTGAGTTATCCTCATTTCTCATCATTTTGGACCATGGGCTATAGCCCATATCGTACGGCATACTATAGCACGCCGCTTTTCAATGATGAGAAACGAGGCTAACTTTTTTTTTCAAAATTTCAAAAAACATGGGCTATAACCCATCGTTTTCTTTTTTTATTATTATTTTTCAAATCCTCCGAAATGATGAAAAACGGCGTGCTATAGTATGCCGTACGATATGGGCTATAGCCCATGGTCCAAAATGATGAGAAACGAGGCTAACTTTTTTTTTCAAAATTTCAAAAAACATGGACTATAACCCATTATTTTTTCCGCAATTTCGCAAATTTTCAAAAAAATTCAAAATTCAAAATTCCGCAATTTCCGCAATTTTTCAAAACATTCAGAAAACGATCGGCTATAAACTACAAAACATTTCAAAGTAAAAACTTCCAGCATGGTCCAAAATGATGAGAATCGAGGCTAACTAAATAACTCAGAAACTACTCAGAAAGCACTATATTTCATATATTTCATGTCATAGTTTTAGAAATATAGCAAAGTGTCACAGAGCCACTTGACTAATGTGGGATTCGAACCCTGGACTTGTGGATCACAAGTACAGCTACTCATCACACTGAGCTGAGGGTTTTCTGTACCTCATTTGAACTGCCTAAATCCAGGATTGAAACAGGGACCGACCTTTAAATCTTCAGCAGGTTCGAACTTGATGCAGTTGAGAATGTCTGACTTAACCCACCTTTCAGAATATAGAGGTTCTTTAGGAGGTTAAAAAACAATGCACACTTTCGACATAAAAGCCCTAAAGAAACAAGTGTAATTGGTGGAGGTGCTCTAGGTGATCGAGTTCTAGCGTGGCTACCAATGCGACTGTGTACCGAGGTACATGGCCAAAGCAGGTTCAAGGCCAGCCTGGGGGACCAAGCTGTAACCAAGCACTGAAGCCAATACTCATCGATGTACTCTGTTACCCTGGGTCTACTGGGATGCAGTACAGTGGGGCCGGAGGGGGTATTTCCCCCCCGGTGTTTCCACACAGTAAAATGTGGGTGTTATGGCAAAATAAACTAGAACTGCACCCTATCGAGTGCCTACTTGCTTGTTGCACACAAGTAGGCCTACTAGTACGGACATTTATACAATATTTAGCTCACTCTTACATCAAGGATGTTTTTAAAGTTGTCCTTCTGGACCTTTAGATCTTCAGTCTAACGCTCTCCCAACTGAGCTATTTCGGCTTGCAAGTGTCAAATCCAGCATTTATTTTTTACATTGACTGTTACTTGTTACTTCTTAAACAAAAAAACTCATAAAGTTTTTCACCCAGGGAGATCAGCCTAAGAGTCATAGGGTTTGCTGTACCTCATTTCAACTGGCGAAAGCCGGGATTGAACCAGGGACCTTCAGGTCTATCAGTCAAACGCTCTCCCAACTGAGCCATTTCGGCTTGCAAGTGTCAAATCCAGCATTTATTTTTTACATTGACTGTTACTTGTTACTTCTTAAACAAAAAAAACTCATAATGTTTTTCACCCAGGGAGATCAGCCTAAGAGTCATAGGGTTTTCTGTACCTCATTTCAACTCCTGAAAGCCGGGATTGAACCAGGGACCTTCAGATCTTCAGTCTAATGCTCTACCAACTGCTCTATTTCGGCTTGTAAGTGTCACATCCAGAATATATTTTTCAATTGATTGTTAGTTCTTAAACAAATAAACTCATACAGTTTTCCCCCAGTGAGATCAGCCTGGGAGTCATACGGTTTTCTGTACCTCATTTGACCTGCCGGTTCCATTTGTACACTGTCAAAGTCACTAACTAATACTATCAACATCCATCTATTCTATATACCCTCTACAACAGTGGTTCCCAAACCCTTTCTTGTCAAGGATCCCCGAATTTACACTTTATTAGCCCGTGGAACCTAACCCCAACCCTAACCCTAACACGGCTATAATCCATGGTCAAAAATGATGAAGTGATTTTGTCTTTTTTACAAATCCCCGTTTTTACAGGCCATGGGCTATAGTCCATGGTCTCGGAGTGATTTTCGTCATTTTTTTCAAATCCTCAAAAATGATGAAAAAACGACATGCTACAGTACCCTAACCCTAACCCTTGATCGTAGGAGATAGTAATGTAGGACTCTACAGATCAAGTGCTATCCAGTCATAAAGTTTGAACACTTGAAGAAACTACTACAGAAAACTGGAAACACTGCATCCTATCTGTAGGAATGAACAATCGACAGCAGGGGAAAACAGAAACAGGACGGAAGACAATGAGGCACAAGTGTGGCCTACATGGGTCACATATAATTCGCCCAGCTGGTACCCACTTAAGGCCCAATCAGATCCCAGTTCAAACCCATATAGGCAAACACAGGTGGCGCACACATGGTTCTGAAATAAAATGGCCCATTTGGATACCACCTAAGACCCACTTAGAAACCCGCAAAAGCCCATATGGGCTAACACGGGTGGGCCCTTTGTGAAAACTGGGTGCACGGCCCACTCGGAACCCATGCCCATAGCCCATGTCAAAACCCAAGTGGGGCCCAGATGGACATGTTAGCTGGGTAGCTGTCTGTCTGCCTGTCTATGAGTAGCTGTCTGCCTGCCTGCCTAATTGTCCATGAGTAGCTGTCTGTCTGCCTATCTATGAGTAGCTGTCTGCCTTCCTGCCTGTCCAATTGTCCATGAGTAGCTGTCTGTCTGTCTATGAGTAGCTGTCTGCCTTCCTGCCTGTCCAATTGTCCATGAGTAGCTGTCTGCCTGCCTGTCCAATTCTCCATGAGTAGCTGTCTGTCTGCCTGTCTATGAGTAGCTGTCTGACTGCCTGCCTGTCCAATTCTCCATGAGTAGCTGTCTGTCTGTCTGCCTGTCTATGAGTAGCTGTCTGCCTGCCTGCCAGCCAGCAAGTTGGTTAACAGAAAATAAATTGTTATGGCTGAGTAAAATAAAATACAATAAACACAATTTGCCTGAAAATAGATTACCCAGCTATGACCTTTTTTCCATTTCCGCAATTTCCATTTCCACCATTTCCGCAATTTCCGCAATTTCCGCAATTACCATTTCCGCAATTTCCGCAATTTCCGCAATTTCCATTTCCGCAATTTCCGCAATTTCCATTTCCACCATTTCCGCAATTACAATTTCCATTTCCGCAATTTCCGCAATTTCCATTTCCATTTCCAACTATTAATGGCAGCTGGGTTTCATCATTCAAATAAAATAGAATTCTGTCCGTTTAGCTATAAAATTATGTCAGGGAATAGGGATACACAGTATATGTCTTTCATTTGCATTGCATCTCCCCCCCGTTCGAATTTTCGTTCGAGTAATAGTACAACTCTAATAGTATTACTTATAATAATGTAATTAAAGATAACTTCATTCAGATTTATTTATTTTTATTTCATTTTCCAGATTTGTTTTTCTTCTTTTTTTTAGATTTTCATTGGTGGGCCAGTCATAATGGTCCCACGGGCCTGATGTGGCCCGTGGGCCTGAGGTTGAGTATCACTGGCCTATGTTACAAGTTGACTAGAACCAGGCCCATTAAGAAATCAAACACAGTGACCAGACAGATTTATTTCACTGTCAGGTTTACAAATAAAATATATTTAATATAAATGTTTATTTTTTGGGGGGAAAGAAAGTGTGAGTTTACTAGCTGTGGAGACACATGCTGGAACTTTTTACTTTGAAATGTTTTGTAGTTTCTGAGTTATTTACTTAAACGGCCAATGCATATTCTCAATGGCAATAGCACACATTTTGGCATGCTACTAGACATACTGTTTCCATGTCCGTCTCTTCTGCTTTTCATTAGCTCTGTGCTACTCCAGGTGTTTTTGGGTCTCCCTCTGCTCTGTTTGCCTTGTGGGTTCCATGTTTAGTGCATATTTGGTTATTGCCATTTTGCTTTTTCTTAATGTGTGACCATGCACAACTCAATACAAACTGTGAGTGGACGACCAATAAAGCACTAGACTTGTTTACCTTGTTCAATTCATCATAACATTTAGACTGAGACATACAAATATACAGTTTATACTCTTCGAGAGAGAGAGCGAGAGCAGGTGTTGCTGCCATCTAGTGTTCATCAGCAGACACTGCATGTGTCTGAATATTATTATGGATGCAGCAGTTCATGAGTGCTTGACAAACCTTTTCATATTATGTGTGTCTTTGTCAAGGACCCACAAATTATATAATGTATAGTCTGTCTCTGTCTGTCTGTCTCTGTGCGTGCGTGCGTTTGGCTTGTAAATTGCTGTGTGGATTTTGAATGTGGATTTTGAATGCAGGGCTTATGATTTAAAATGGAGCCGCACGCGGTCCATAGAAGTGTGTTTGGGGGTAGCTGCTGCAAGGTAAGATTTGTTTGAGAACCGCATGGTTTTTAGCCAACATTAACTCTGTTATTGTTTAAACATTAGTGTTGTTAGGACCGTTGGTTGTTTATTGTGATTTTAAAAGGACAACAATATGAGGAATGTGTTGGTACTTTTTGAGACACAAACAAATAAACAAACAGGTGGAAAGTAAATATTTACATCTACTGAAGTACTGTGAACAATATATTGTACTTTTATATTCTATTATTTGGACACTTTACTAGTTCTTTTGTAGATTTGGATTATTAAAAAATATATCCATTTGGCTACATTGCAATTTACCACTGCGGGCTACAACCATGCACATTTTGGCCATTTGGAAGTAGCTGATCTACAATCTCACAATGCATTGTGAAGCAATGCCTTGTGATGCAATGCATTGTGAAATTGTAGATCTATTTTCAGATTAGTTTTTCTTTCAAACATTTGAAATGGGACATTTCTGCGTAATGAGCTACATTTGGTCATTTTTTAAGTGCATAGTCCATACCCTTTTACTTTAGTACATAATGGTAACGCAAGTTTTAACTGTGGCTCAGACACATTCATAAGATTAAACTAAATGTCTCTCTGCTGGATGGAGAACTCAAATGTACGTACATGCATACAAAAGTAGCAGATCTACAAGCCCATTTCTACCGTACAGAGCAACTTGATTTCAACATTAAAGGGCCACTTCACCCCTTTTGCAACCATATCTTATTTGAATGATTTGAGAAAAAAAGTTATCCTCGTTTCTCATCATTTTGGACCATGTGCTATAGCCCATATCGTACGGCATACTATAGCACGCCGTTTTTCATCATTTTTGAGGATTCGAAAAAATAAAAAAACGATGGGTTATAGCCCATGTTTTTAGATTTTTTTGAGGATTTGAAAAAAATGAAAAAAAAAAAAAAAACGATGGGTTATAGCCCATGTTTTTTGAAATTTCATCATCCAAAATCATCATTTTGGACCATGGGCTATAGCCCATATCGTACGGCATACTATAGCAAGCCATTTTTCATCATTTTTGAGGATTTGAAAAAAATGACGAAATGACAAAAACGATGGGTTATAGCCCATGTTTTTTGAAATTTTGAAAAAAAAAGTTATCCTCGTTTCTCATCATTTTGGACCATGGGCTATAGCTCATATCGTACGGCATACTATGGCATGCCGTTTTTCATCATTTTTGAGGATTTGAAAAAAATGAAAAAACGATGGGTTATAGCCCATGTTTTTTGAAATTTTGGGAAAAAAAGTTAGCCTCGTTTCTCATCATTTTGGACCGTGGGCTATAGCCCATATCGTACGGCATAATATGGCACGCCGTTTTTCATCATTTTTGAGGATTTGAAAAAAAATAAAAAATGAAAAAAACGATGCGTTATATCCCATGTTTTTTGAAATTTTGAAAAAAGAAAGTTAGCCTCGTTTCTCATCATTTTGGACCGTGGGCTATAGCCCATATCGTACGGCATACTATGGCACGCCGTTTTTCATCATTTTTGAGGATTTGAAAAAAATGAAAAAAACGATGAAATTTGAACGATGTTTTTTGAAATTTTGGAGAAAAAAAATCCAGGCCCATGAATTAGAGGATAAAGCTCACATGTTACCCAAATAGTTGAATACACAAAAGCTAAGGCACTGGTGTCGTACTTCTGGTTTACCGGAACGGGGTTCAACTCCCTGCAGTGCCCTGCTCAATGTGATATTTACCGGAAAAATTGAGTGTTGCGGAAGATGAGAAACATTAGCAAATTACGGACTGTTGCGGAGGATGAGAAACATTAGCAAATTGCGGAGTGTTGCGGAAAAATTGCGGAGTGTTAAAAAAACCAAAAAAAAAACATGCGTTATAGCCCATCGGTTTTAGATTTCTTTTGAAAAATTGCGGAAAAATTGCGGAGGAATTGCGGAGTTTTGCGGAAATTGAAAATTGCGGAAATTGTGGAAATTGCAAATTGCGGAAATTGCGGAAATTGAAAATTGCGGAAATTGTGGAAATTGCAAATTGCGGAAATTGCAAATTGCCGAAATTGCAAATTGCCGAAATTGCAAATTGCGGAAATTGAAAATTGCGGAAATTGTGGAAATTGAAAATTCCGGAAATTGCAAATTGCGGAAATTTCGTAAATTGAAAATTGCGGAAATTGCGGAAATTGAAAATATTGAAAATATAGTCTGACATTATTAAATTATCATTACCGAAACAGACGTTCTCTCTACCGCAACATACTTAAAAGTATAGCGGTGTATGAGAATGGGTGTTGCAGAGGATGAGAAACTTAAACGCCCAATGCATTCTCTATGGCAATAGCACAAACTTTGGCCTGCTACTAGTCCTACATACTTAAACCTACCAACCACATTCTAGCCTACTTAGGTTCATCTTACGGTGGACATTTGCCTGAAAAGGAATCTTTGAAATGTTTAATAGTTTTAGAAATATAGTGCTTTCAAATTTGAGACATTTATAGGCAGATATATAGTGGCATTTCAAAAAATCACTTTCACCTAGAAACTCCATTCACACTTTGTAAAATTCAGCTTACTGTGGAGACACATGCTGGAACTTTTTACTTTGAAATGTTTTGTAGTTTCTGAGTTATTTAACCTAAACGCCCAATGCATTCTCTATGTATAGCCAGTGGTGGAAAAAGTACAAAAATATTTTACTTAAGTAGAAGTACTGATTCTCTACTTGAAAATTACTTAAGTAAAAGTACAAAGTGCCCATTAAGAAAGTTACTTAAGTAAAAGTATAAAAGTACCTCAAATAAAATGTACTTAAGTACAAAAATTTACCCGGCGTAAAATGTACTTAAGTATAAAAGTAAAAATTACAAAGTACAAGTACAAAGTACAAAATACAAAATTATTTTCAAAATGAATACAAAGAAATTAATTTCCAAAATTGTCATCCTGTCAAAAGTGGCTTTATTCCAAAAAATTAAATAGCATACAAATACTGAAAATACAGAACCCCCAACAGCATACATCGTGTTGGGATCGTTTTTAGGAACTATAGTTCAGTTCACAGTTCAACATTTTTAAAATGAACTAGTTCCGTTCATAGTTCATCATTCCAAATTTTGAACTAAAGTTCATCGTTTGAAAAATGAACTATTATAGTTCTTTTTCGTCCTTTTTTTTGCTTTAATTTTTATATATTTTTTACATTTTACAAAAATTGCTCTTTTGCAATGTGAAATGCCACCGAATTATTTTTCCTTCTCTATATGGGCTTTTGCATGCTTTTATTGTGAAGGCAAAAGTTTCTGAACGTTCTCAGAGCCTGCATCTCCGCATGCTGGGGTTGGCTGATCTACAAGCTCACAACGTGTCCGGACGCGACGAGTTGTGAGCTTGTATATCAGCTATTTTCAGCACGGAACACTTTGTACGGCGAAGAATAAATTAGGCATCACTGGGCTTCATTCACTGTGGAAGAGAGATGTCTTTTGTTGGCCGTTCGTGGCGATATTATGGACACGTACCTCCTCGAAGCGATAATAACCAACTAAGCTATTGGAAGCTATTTTTCGTGGCACATTGTGTGTACAACAACAAGTTCCCTCAGTGTTTGTGTTAGGAGTTGGGACAGTGTCTGCTGTCTGCCAGCGTGCATGATCATCATGCAGTAGCTAGATGCGCGCTCCAGTGACGGCTGAGAAAGATTAGTTAATTTGTGTCGGATAGGGACTTATTGGTTGGTTTTCCGCTAAATATTAAGGCATGTGTGTGACAAAACACAGTGTGTGCGTCTTGCCGTCTTCAAAGCAGGCCAGGCAGCAGAACACAACTCCGCCCCCCTATTATCTGAGAGTGGAGCAGCCCTGTTCAATTCTCAACTGCGCATTCCTCCAGTAAGACAAATATAAGATTTTATTATTTAATTTGTAGCGAGTAACGAGGTGTCCGATTTTAAATATAGTGCATTAAAAGTACGATTTTTTCCTTGTAAATGTAACGAAGTAAAAGTAAAAATACAGCAAAAGAAAAGTAGTCAATAAAAGTACAAATTCTCCAAACTTGTACTTAAGTACAGTAACGAAGTAATTGTACTTCGTTATTTTCCACCACTGTGTATAGCACAAACTTTGGCATGTCCTACATACTTAAACCTACCAACCCCATTCTAGCCTACTTAGGTTCATCTTACGGTGGACAGGAATCTTTGAAATGTTTCTATATGTTTAGGTATACTTTAATATTTATTCTGCACCAGGCGGGATGATTCAGATTGTATTATGTATATACTTTATTCTGTGCCCTGTATCTGTGACCTTTGCTGTGGTGCTCTCTCAAAACCCTTTAGAGATCCGCCCCGTCAGCACCTCCTCGTACACCCACATCATCATACTGGTGGTATTCTGTCTCTTCAGCACCTCCTCCTACACCCACATCATCATACTGGTGGTATTCTGTCTCTTCAGCACCTTTTCCTACACCCACATCATCATACTGGTGGTATTCTGTCTCTTCAGCACCTCCTCCTACACCCACATCATCATACTGGTGGTATTCTGTCTCCTCAGCACCTCCTCTTTCACCCACATCATCATACTGGTGGTATTCTGTCTCTTCAGCACCTCCTCCTACACCCACATCATCATACTGGAGGTGTTGTGTCTCTTCAGCACCTCCTCTTTCACCCACATCATCATACTGGTGGTATTCTGTCTCTTCAGCACCTCCTCCTACACCCACATCATCATACTGGTGGTATTCTGTCTCTTCAGCACCTCCTCGTACACCCACATCATCATACTGGAGGTGTTGTGTCTCCTCACTGGGTGCAGCTTCATCACCTCCTTGTGGACCTGGCTCTTCATACTGGTGGTAATCTGGCTCCTCACTCAGTCCGGCTTCAACATCGGAACGAGCAAATTCGTTATAATAAACTATCTCAACGCTCTCCCGTCTGACATCATAATAAACAACGCTGATGTCCTGCGCTCCCGCACGACGCCTTCTGATGACCTGGAGAAACACAGCAGTGCCCGGCTTTAATCAACCGGCTCTCTTAAATGAAAAATGTCTGACTAAACGGCTGCATCTACATTGCAGTGTTATGTTGAAAAAAGTAGTATAATTACCTTCCAGAGACGATAGAGGACAGCGATTATCAGGATGGAGAGCAGCAGCACCATGACTGTACATTTGAGAACGTTAGATGTCAGATGAGAAGCTGTGAGGGAAATATGTTAGATATGTTAGAACATCAAACATCATGCAAAAGAACAGCGTAAAGATTGCTTTGCTTGAGTTTCACATTGTGACTTGAAAAGACCACATTTCATGTTACCTGTGACAGTGATAGAGAGGACCTTGCTCTTAGAGGAGAAGTAGTGAGAGAAAACGTAGATGTGATAAACACAGATGTAACTTCCCTGGTGGGTGTGGTTTGCTGCAGGAAACAGGAATGTGGCAGAGTGATTGACAGCTGTCTGGGTATGGCTCTGAGTTTCGCTGCATCCAGAGATGTTGTGTGTTGCATTCAGTGGTGTTGTGTGTTGTGTTGAATTCAGTGGTGTTGTGTGCTGTGTTGTATCCAGTGGTGTTGTGTGTTGTGTTGTATCCAGTGGTGTTGTGTGTTGTGTTGTATCCAGTGGTGTTGTGTGCTGTGTTGTATCCAGTGGTGTTGTGTGCTGTGTTGTATCCAGTGGTGTTGTGTGCTGTGTTGTATCCAGTGGTGTTGTGTGCTGTGTTGTATCCAGTGGTGTTGTGTGCTGTGTTGTATCCAGTGGTGTTGTGTGCTGTGTTGTATCCAGTGATGTGTTGGATGCAGTGACGTTGTGTGTTGTGTTGGATACAGAGTGATTGTCCGCTGGCTGGGTGTAGTTGCGCGTGGTGTTGGATCCAGTGAAGGTGAGGTGGAAGAAGCCTCCTGGGTATTGTAGCCGGATGGAGCATCTTATGCTGAAGCTGGAACCCTCCATCACCTGCAGCCCCTGCTGATGGCTTTCAGAAATGGAGTGTACTAAGGTACGCACTGATGTTGTGTGTTGTGTTGGATCCAGTGATGTGTGTTGTGCTGTATCCAGAGATGTTGTGTGTTGTGTTGTATCCAGTGGTGTTGTGTGTTGTGTTGTATCCAGTGGTGTTGTGTGTTGTGTTGTATCCAGTGGTGTTGTGTGTTGTGTTGTATCCAGTGGTGT
Source organism: Protomyctophum bolini (assembly GCF_963924005.1). Lineage (NCBI taxonomy): Eukaryota > Metazoa > Chordata > Actinopteri > Myctophiformes > Myctophidae > Protomyctophum > Protomyctophum bolini. The sequence continues at coordinate 5,729,704 of NC_137874.1, read as the reverse complement.
TGTGTGTTGTGTTGTATCCAGTGGTGTTGTGTGTTGTGTTGTATCCAGAGATGTTGTGTGTTGTGTTGTATCAAGTGGTGTTGTGTGTTGTGTTCTATCAAGTGGTGTTGTGTGTTGTGTTGTATCCAGTGGTGTTGTGTGTTGTGTTGTATCCAGTGATGTTGTGTGTTGTGTTGTATCCAGTGGTGTTGTGTTGGTGGAGCAGCTGATCACATGCAGCTCCTGCTGCTGGCTTTCAGAAAGGGAGCGTACAAAGGTGATGATTGGCTTAAACAGCAGATCTGGAACAAGACAGAGGTGATTGGCTGAAATTGGTAATACAGTAGATTTGACTGTATGACCAGTTTAATTATAAGATATTGCACTGACAGATAGATGACATCATGTAAAAGTGTCATTGTTGAAGTCATTGTTTTACCTGAACAGATAATCTCCAGTCTGGCAGTGGAATTGCCAGACCTCTTTGTTCCACACTCCCTCAGTGAAGACTCAGAACCAACACAGGAAGCTGAAATCCACCATACAGGTTTATGTGTAGAAGCAGAAGTCCTTTCTCTTGATACAGCAGAGCCACACTCCAGCTGTCGACACACTACAGATGATGACTTCAGGTTCCAGTCAGACCGACCATCCACTGGTCTCCACTCTCCCTGGTGTTTCATCTCCAGTATTCCAATACACTTACTCGTTCCCCTCACCAACCTGACATCGTCAGACTCTGTACAGAGACCAGAGAATAAACAGTAAAGTTTAATATTTATTTATCATGAAATAATAATCCAAAGTTCCAAACCAAAAGTTTATCTTGTCTTTTACCTGAGCAGGTGAGTCCAACAGACTTGTAAGGTGAGCTTGTGTTTCTAGTTGAGTCTGAAGTTCCACAGTCCAGGAGAACAGACTCGTGGCCTTTACACTGGAACTCTTTGGTCCACATTGAAACATTGGCTTCTCCATAGAGCGCCCCCTGGAGGACTGAAGGAGCCTCACACCCAAGCTCCCTACAGACCACCTCTGCAGCCTCCTGGTCAAAGTCACCTTCACACACTGAGACCCAAGACTCATCAGACTTCACCTCAACTCTGCCTGAACACAAAGTAGTCCCATTCACCAACCTCACAGAGTCTGGAGAGAGAGAGAGAGAGAGAGAGAGAGAGAGAGAGAGAGAGGGGGATTTCAAGTCACTGATGATAAAAGCATAATAAAACAAGATAGATTAAAGTAATAACAAGCCCAGAGACATGTGCAAGATGAATGTTACATAGCATAATAGTATAGTGAGGCATAATGCCCTATCAGAACATTCCACACATGTTATTTTCACAAACAGCAAGTAATGGCTCTGAATGGTTGAATTAATCAGGGCCAGTGTTTCCTGTGGCTTGGTCAGACATTACTGTAGTTGAAGTAGTTTGTTACCTGAACAGTTCACCTCCAGTACGTACAAGGAAGTGGAAGACATCTTATTTCCACAGTCACTCAGAGAGGACTCAGGCCCAACACAGTGAGGTGTAATCTTCCATGCAGGTTGATGTGTAACACCAGAACTCCTCTCTGTTGAAACGGCAGAGCCACAGCCAAGGTGTCGACACACTACAGATGAGGACTGCAGGTTCCAGTAAGACCAACCGTCCACTGGCCTCCACTCTCTCTGATGTTTAATCTCCAGTAAACCAGCACAGATACTGGTTCCTCCCACCAACCTGACATCATCAGACTCTGTAGAGACAAGAGAGTAAACGCAATAAACAAACAAACAGACAGACAAACAAATGAATAAATCACACCCATGTGAAGCGAGGGGCACTCTTATCATCATACATCATCATACGTCCTCAAGGCTAATCCTCAAGGCTAATCACTTGTGGCGTCCTCACTTCACACGAAAGGGCTCTCTTATCATCATGCACCATCACACATCACATTCTGTGCTTAGCCAATCAAATCATCACAAATGTAATTCTGGCTAATCACTTTTGGCGTCTTCACTTTTCTGCCCTCACTTTTATCTTCAATATGTACTTTGCTCAGCCAATCAAATCATCACTATGGGGTGATCAGCCAATCAATCATCAGCCAATGTTTGTGTTCACACAGACCCACAGAGCTGGGCATCAAAAATAAAATCACACCCCAGTGTTAAGTGAGCGGTGCCGTTGATGACTTGATCTGCTGCACCCACTATCAAGTACATGAGGGGGAGGGGGGCGACATGTTATTACTCTCATTAAAACATGCTTTTACCTGAGCAGGTCAGTTCAACAGACTTGTCCGATGAGCAGATGTTTCTGGATGAGTTTGAGGCTCTACAGTCCAGGAGAGCAGACTCAGTGCCTTCACACTGGAACTCTTTGGCCCACATTGGAGCCTTGACTTCTCCATAGAGCGCCCCCTTGAGGGCCGAAGAAGCTCCGCAACCAAGCTCCCTACATACCACCTCTGCATCCTGCTGGTCAAAGTCACCTTCACACACTGAGGCCCACGACTGGTTAGACTTCACCTCAACTCTGCCTGAACACACACTAGGACCATCCACCAACCTCACAGATTCTGGAGGGAGAGAGAGAGAGAGAGAGAGAGAGAGTTATGATTATACAATTATGTTAGTTATCTACAAGAGAATGTATGAAAGCATTATGGATGCAAATTGAATCTAATCACATCAGAGGAAAGTCAACATTGTTTTACTGAGAACCTAAACAGATAACAGTGTTGTACCCATTCGAAAATAAAGTAATTCATATGGAACTATCAATAAATCAAAACACAAATCATCATCATCATCATCATCACGAGATCTTCCCCAGTAGCTCATGACACTAGAGGCCATTTCTAGTCACTACACACATAGGCATGCACACACGCATAAACACACGTGCACACACAAGCACGAAGACACTTACAGTACGCATGCACGCACGCGCGCATACATACACAGAGAAAATGAGAGACTGTAAGGACTGCTGTCATTGTGTTACCTGAACAGTTCACAGTGGGTTTGCCTGTAATCAAACCTTTCCGCGTGACATGATTCTCCATTATGACACAGTCGCTCAGTGAAGACTCAGACCCAACACAGTAAGGTGTAATCCTCCATATAGGTTGTCCTGTGAAACCAGAAGTCCTCTCTGTTGAAACGGCAGAGCCACAGCCAAGGTGTCTACACACTACAGAGGAGGAATTCAGGTTCCAGTGAACCCCACCGTCCACTGGTCTCCACTCTCCCTGGTGTTTCATTTCCAGTAAACCAGAACACGTACTGGTTCCTCCCACCAACCTGACATCTTCAACCACTGTAAAGAGACAAAGAGAGTAAACATTTAAACAGTATCACTTTATAATAAACATGAAAGATCACACTTGTGTGAAGCGAGGGGCGCTCTTATCATCATATACATCATCACATTCCGGCCAATCACAATTGGCGTCCTCACTTTTCTGTCCTCACTTTTAGCCTCAATTATGTGGCACACACACAGACACAGAACTATACTCACACACAGCCTATACTCACACACACAGACACAGAACTATACTAGCCTATACTACAACGTACAATCCTATAGCTAGCGCCCCTCTTTACCTGAGCAGGTGAGTCCAATGGTCTTGTCAGGCAAACAGGTGCTTCTGGTTGAGTTTGAGGCTCTACAGTCCAGGAGAGCAGACTCCGTGCCTTCACACTGGAACTCTTTGGCCCACATGGGAGTGTTCACTTCTCCATAGAGCGCCCCCTTGAGGGCCGAAGAAGCTCCGCAACCAAGCTCCCTACAGACCACCTCTGCATCCTGCTGGTCAAAGTCACCTTCACACACTGAGGCCCACGACTCATTAGACTTCACCTCAACTCTGCCTGAACACACACTAGGACCATCCACCAACCTCACAGACTCTGGAGGGAGAGAGAGAGAGGGGTGGGGAGGGGGGGGGGGGGGGTCAGTATTTAGAATAAAGTTGTATTATATCTTGAGCGCAGAATTATTATACTTTCAATAATGGTGGGCTCACGACTAGAGCCCACAATTATTATTATTATTTAAATCACACTTGTGTGAAGCGCCTCACATCCTTAAACAAACATATTGCACTCCAACAAACAGTCTATTTGGCTGCCACATGACATGAGTGGTGCGGTTTTATTGTTGTGTTCACGCCATTAAAACTCATTGCCTGCATAGAACGAGTTAGACAAGATTTTAGTTTTATATTGCATTCAACTTAGTCTCTGTGCTGTACGGCCAACGGCCACTTATAGGACTCTAAACAGTCTCACTCTGCCTGCTTTAACACATCCCTTGTCAGGTATTGATTAATTCTTCCCTAACTGCCTGCATTCTTCAGTGAAACCCTTCTTTTGAAGGTTCCACTGGAACTAACGTATACAAGTACAAGCAGTGAAATGTCTCCTAGTATCTTTTAGGCACTACACGGTTCCCTCTACACTTGTTTCTGCATTTGTGTGATTCTTTAACTTGTTGACTACAGTTCATGCTAGCTCCGTTTGGAACCTCTATATCTACGCTGCTACGCTTTAGCTCCGAGATGAGGTTCCGACAAAAGCTATCCCTGCACTGGTAGAAATGGAGTCTAGCTGTGTATAGAGCCCGTCAACAAGTAGTGGAATAAACCCCTTCCGCAGTATTTATTTCAAAAAGTAAAGGTATCAGAACCAGTGTTGGGACGTAACGTAACGTAAATAACGCGTTACAGTAACGCCGTTACGTTCGGCAGTAACGGTTGCTGTAACGCGTTATTTTTTAAAATTCAGTAACTTGTTACCGTTACTACATGGTGCGTTATTCCGTTACTCTTCCGTTATTTTTCATGTAGTCTCGATCGGGGGAGAATGAGAAGAACTGTCATGCTTGCCTTGCGGGAGAGAAGGGGGAGGAGGAGGAGTGTGTGTGCGTTTGTGTGTGTGTGTGTGTGTGTGCTACACGTGGTGATGCGCAAGTTTGTTTACTCTGACTAGTGTCATGGCGGCGCCCATATCGCAAATGGCTATATTCCTCCTTATTTCCTTCAGCTGCTCCAATCCAGCACAAAGTACAGTCAAAGTAAGTTGTTGAGTCCCAGCAAATTTTGACGATCCCATTCCCACCGGCTATACCACCGTGTGTTTGTTTATGTCGGTCGCGCGCGCGTGTGTGTGTGTGTGTGTGTGTGTGTGTCGTGTGCGCCGTGTATGCACATCATGTGAGCGAGCGAGCGAGAGAAAAAGAGAGAGAGAGAGAGATAGAGAGAGAGACACTGAAAAAGGCTGCGCGTTCGTGTGTGTGTGTGAGACAGTGTGCGTAGCCTAGCTACTTTTGAGCGAGAGAGAGAAACGGACAGATACTGAAAGAGACTTTGCGCGTGTGTTTGATTATCAAATATTAATTCTGGTTTTGGTCTTACTTTGTTTAAAATTTCAGACTCAAATTAGTATTGCCACCACCACCAATAAGAGCAGCTATGAGCTATCTCAGCCTATCTGCACAGTATACAACATTCACTGGAGCAGTGGAACTGGAACCCTCATGTTGTTGGTTGTAGCCTACTTGTATTTAGTTGTTTGCTATAAATATGTATTGATAGGCCTACATAGCATCATCAAAATCACCACCAGTCCCCCCTGCTATTGGTATATTATTATCACTGTACTGAACTGAAGGCATGAATGAATGGCCTGGAAGTGGGAGCCCGTTTTTCTTTTTGAGTGGTGCAACCACTCTATTATAGATAGAACTATGTGTGTCCCTGGTTGGCTGGTTGTGTCCCTGGGTCTGAGCACGGAAATAGCATATTTTCTCCACCAAGTGTTTTGGATGCGGGGCGGCTCGCCGGAACCGGCACCGGCGACCCGAACCGAAAAGTAACGAAAAAGTTACTTTTCGAAGTAACGCTTTACTTTTTGGTTTAAGTAACAGTAAAGTAACTAAGTTACTTTTGAAATGATGTAACTAGTAACTGTAACTAGTTACTTTTTAAAAGTAACGGTCCCAACACTGATCAGAACCAAGATACAGTTGATAAATTTAACATAGGCACCTAACATTTTAACTGAGGCATCAAACAACCAAAGCGGTTGTTTGTCAGCCAGTACGATTTGTTTCCCCGGTTTTCCCAATGCAATCTTCTGATACCTTTACTTTTTTAAATCAATCCTGTGAAAGGGGTTTATTCCACTACTTGTCGACGGGCTCAACCCATTTCTACCAGCGCAGGGATACTGTAGCTTTTGTTGGAACCTCATCTCTGAGCTAAAGCGTAGCAGCGTAGATATAGAGGTTCAAAACGGAGCTAAGTTCATGCTTGCTTTGCGATCACACATGTAAATTGCTCTGTATGGTGTAACTGTTGATGATAACACAACTTTTACATTGTTGATGCATAATGCTGTTTATTCCTTTTACCTGAACAGTTGAGCTTCAGTGTAAGAGTGGAATCATAGGACTTTACTGGTCCACACTCCATCAGTGAAGACTCAGAGCCAACACAGGAAGATGGAATCACCCATCCTGGTTGACGTGTAGAACTAGAAGCAAATTCTGTTGAAAGAGCAGATCCACAATCCAACTGTCTACACACTACAGATGATGACATCCTGTTCCAGTCAAACCAAGCCAACACTGGTCTCCACTCTCCCTGGTGTTTCATCTGCAGTATGCCAGTGCATTTACTGGTTCCTCCCACCAACCTGACATCTTCGGACTCTGTACAGAGAGCAATAAGCAGTCAAAACGGATTACATTCATTGCAATACCTTGGATAATACAATATAAAAACCAGTTTCAATTTTGTTCACCTGTTGAGTTGTGAGTTGGTTTTGGTTGGAGAGCTGAGGAGAAAAATAATGAATGAATTAGTTTCACTCTAACGTTACTCTGGAAATTAAGTCTGTCTTGTCTAATGCATTCATACTGCGTTATTATTATTCTGATAAAGCATTCATCAGTGTTTTTTAGAATACATAGAAGGATTAATTGTAATCAGTGTAAACAGTGATAATAAAGGTAATGGTTCAGTCTCTACTCACGGCAGTCAGCGTGTTCGTCCTCACAGTCACATCTCCACGACAATGGAATGCACGTGTCTTTCTGACAAACAAACTGAAGGGGGAGACAGAGGGTCAGGTCCATAATAATCAGTAATGTGTATATCAAAGACATGTAACCCATTTAGGACTTAGGACCATGCAGATTCTACTAAATGTCTTCTAAATCATGACAGTTGTCTATAAAACCTATATGTTTCTATGTCAGTGATTCTCAAACTATAAAACCTATGTTTCTATGTCAGTGATTCTCAAACTATAAAACCTATGTTTCTATGTCAGTGGTTCTCAAACTATAAAACCTATGTTTCTGTGTCAGTGATTCTCAAACTATAAAACCTATGTTTCTATGTCAGTGATTCTCAAACTATAAAACCTATGTTTCTATGTCAGTGATTCTCAAACTATAAAACCTATGTTTCTATGTCAGTGGTTCTCAAACTATAAAACCTGTTTCCGATTCTCAAACTATAAAACCTATGTATCTATGTCAGTGATTCTCAAACTAAGACCCCAAATATTATAAAACGTTTGCCCTGAAAGAATATACATTCAAAGATTTGCGCCACATTTTCACAATATTTGACAAATAGCACGGCACTCTGAGCTTGTAGATCTGCTATTTGTCAATGGCTAAAGTATATGCTTAAAACAGAAAAAGGGGTTCCTGTCCTTAATGGATAAAGTCAGACAGAGTAACACAAGTGAAGCTGAGGTGAATCACCTGGCTGGCAGTGCAGTTGGACATGCACTGCTTGTTGTCAGCTGACCAGGAGGAGTCGGTGGGACAGGAACACTTGTAGCCTCCTCCAGGTGAGAGCAGACACAGGTGACTGCATCCTCCATTGTTGGTCTGACATGGATGACCAGACACTGCAGGGTGGAGAAAACATGCAACACATGTAAGGAATATGAGAACACACACCTATATGTTACAACAGTGCTTTATAAACCTGTTGTAACCAAGAGACATGCCGATGTGTGTAAGTAAAACAATAATAAGGAACACCTGTATTCATAATGAAAACAGCTGTTCTACAAGTTCACAACACATACCGCCGCGATGCATTGTGAAATTGTACATATGCTGTTGTCACATTTTAAATGTATTTTTTATTTTCCTTTTTTATTTTTCCTTTTATTTATGTATTAACACATTTTGGGCGGGAACCCCTTTTAGTGTTTTAAGCATTATGTTATACTTTAGCTATTGAAAAATAGCACATCTACAAGCTCATATAGCGCGGACGTGCTACGAGCTTGTAGGTCTGCTATTTATTTATTTTTATCGTGAAAATGTGCCTCAAATCTTTGAATATATATTCTTTCAGAGCGAACGTTTTTAAGATGGGGGTCGTGGCATATGTAATTCTGAGGGTCCTTGACATGAAATATGGAGTACCACTGAGGCACTGGCACAGAAACATGAGGTATTTCAGAAAACTGTCAAAACTGTGTGTGTGTGTGTGTGTGTGTGTGTGTGTGTGTGTGTGTGTGTGTGTGTGTGTGTGTGTGTGTGTGTGTGTGTGTGTGTGTGGGGGGTCATTTAAATATGTCCACATGCAACAATAAGCTTGCCTATAATGGCATTATCACAATAGGACCACCAGGTTGTAGGGTTACAACCCTTTTCAAAACATATCAGTTAATACAACAATACAGAAGAAATAAAAGTCATAAAAGATAATGAAGAGTAATAATGAGTGTTACAGCGGGTGGTACAGACCCTCAGGTTGTCTAGAGGGGTGGTAGATGTGGATGTCATTTAGACGGTTCAGCTTGCTGATGATTCTGGTCTTGTCGATACCATGAGTCTTGTTGGCTCTGTAGATGGACATGGTCGTATTGTCTGTCCAATAGATGTGATCCTCAAACACAGTAATAGTCTTGATGCTCTCCTGGCTCACAACTACAGACACACAGAACCCCAAATACAAAGAGTCAGACTGTTATAAAATGCAGGAATAAAGTAGTACAAATACTGCTTTAACATACAATAGAGTATAACAAAGTGAACAATGTTTTCTGTGTGTGTGTGTGTGTGTGTGTGTGTGTGTGTGTGTGTGTGTGTGTGTGTGTGTGTGTGTGTGTGTGTGTGTGCGTGCGTGCGTGTGTGTGCATGTGTTGTGCACCTGTCTTTCTGTTGGTTCCATCCAGGTTGGCAAACTCAATGTGTGTCTTATCGTTGGTCCAGTAGACGTGATCATCGATGTAGTCTAACGTCAGGCCGTAGGGCTTGGAGATCTTCTCCTTCACGATGACTGTCCTGGTGGTGCCGTCCATCCCCATCCTCCCTATGTTGTTCTTCCCCACGTCTGTCCAGTACAAGTATCTGTCAGGGAGACACCGTGTCAGGGTCAGGTGTGTGTGTGTGTGTGTGTGTGTGTGTGTGTGTGAGTGTGTAAATGTATCTGTATTTATTTAACATGTTTTTTTGGAAAGTATACTATTAAATATGTCAGTATATGTCTTTGCATATATTATTGTCATAATCTGTCCTGTGCAATTTTTGATTACGAAGCCTTAAAAGCAATCTGAAATTAAAATCGATTCATATGTTTTAATGTTCAATGTCAAAAACACAATTAAATTGTTGATAGCAATTATTTGTGTGACAATTATCCAACTTAAAAGTGTAAATGTGACAGCCCTATTCACAGGATGGTTGATAAATTCAGTGTGTGGTTCATGATGTCACCACAGTGTTCTTACCCGTAGCGTACATCCACAGCTATGGAGGATAGCAGGTCCAGGTCAGTGTTGAGCAGGACTGTTGGGTACGACCCGTTTAGTTTGGACACCCCTATGGTGTGATGCTTAAGGTCAGTCCAGTATAGGTTTCCTCCTATCCAATCAACAGCCAGACCCAGTGGTGTGATGGTCGAGGTGTCGTGAATGACCTGTTAATGAACCATACATGCACTCTGAATATACTCACCACGACTTCATTCTTATATTATGATAGTTAGAGTTTGGACTGCATGGGGTACGTGCGTGCGTGTGTACACTAACTCAGTGGTTCTCAAAATCAAGAATAACATATTACAGTACATATTATATTACATGTATATTAAACCCCGACCTCCTGCAAAAAAAAAGTACAACAAAACAATCTGTTTAGCCGCAGCTCCTTTAAAACTGAATCAAACAGAGTCAAACTGAATAATATAAAACAAAAATAGTCTCATCTTTTTCTGCTGCATATTCCACATTGTGTACAGTAGATATCTATATGAAATACAGCAATTAAATCTCTCTTGACCTTTTAAACTAAATGTTTTCAAAAGGCAGCCAACACAACTGTTTACTCTGAGAAATATGTGATGTGCTATTTTTTACATATTACATGTTTTTGGGTAAGTAATAGGCCTACCTTACAGTACTCGTTACTGGGTTAAATAATAATATTACAGTAATATACAACAAGTAACTCGTTACTGCCCAACTGGCTATTATAAGTACACTGAGTACTAGTATAAATACAACAAGTATCCTTTATTCATCCTCAGAGTTGTCGTTGTCACACTGACCTGGACGTCACTGCCGTTGATGTTCATGACACTGATCATGCTGTGATAGGAAGGGGTCCTTTCTGTCACATCTATCCAGTAGATCTTCTGCTGCTGATAGTCAAAGTCCAGATACATTCCACGCTTCAAGTCCTGTCACACCACAGCAGTTGTGTTAGTCTCAGACTGGAATTCCAGCATATCAAAAGCATTGCGTGTAGAATATTGTATAGGATTACATAGGATGTGTTGTTAATTATGTCCAATGGTTTTCACCTGTTTGAGCTTTGAGCTGGAGCCGTCCAAGCTGATCCTCATCAGGTTGTCATAGTTGGCTAAGATGAGGAAGGGCTCCACCTCTGGATAAAGTGAGACATTACACTTGAGTTGGTTTACTTTTAGAAAAACACCAATCTGAGAATCCCATCGTCAAATATTATGAACTGGAGACCCCCAAAATGAATCATATTTGAACTGGGGACCCCCAAAATGAATCATATTTGAACTGGGGACCCCCAAAATGAATCATATTTGAACTGGGACCCCCAAAATGAATCATATTTGAACTGGGGACCCCCAAAATGAATCATATTTGAACTGGAGACCCCCAAAATGAATCATATTTAAACTGCAGACCCCCAAAATGAATCAAATTTGAACTGGGGACCCCCAAAATGAATCATATTTGAACTGCAGACCCCCAAAATGAATCATATTTGAACTGGGGACCTCCCACCCCACGCACACACACACTCTTACCTGTGGTGTCATGTGACGGTGTAGCATGGAGAGCTGAGGAGGAACATAACAAAGTAATTGAGCTTCAGTGGAACAACAGCGCATGGTTGGTTGTATCTGAGGTTTATCTGTTGAAATAATTAATACACGTGAAAGATATCCTTTGGTTCTCCTCTTCACTGCTATTTATTTGCCCCAGGATGGGAATCATGAGTAACTACGATTTCTATCAGAGCTCACATGAAATGAAAATAGCCGGTGTTATGATCTGATCGCCCATGGCTGTGTACTTGTACGTGAATACACAATGTACTATATGTATTGTGTACTGCCTGAACTGTAGCATACTTTATAGTTAGCTACTGGAGACATACCAAAGGAATAATTCAACTGGATTGTCACACACCACCCAGCCTGCACACACACTACCGGTCTGCCAGAACCAGACGAGGCTCCAATTAGAGTTTACAACAGCCGGCAAGCAATATTTTGTTGTAAATTAACTGGTTGGCTCGCATTTTAGTCTAGTATTCCTCTACACTATCGTATACTTGCCAGCCCATTGTGAACCCGGACATGTTGCATGAGTACACCAACGTTTTATGTTACATGTGTTGAGTATGGGCCCCCAGCATTTAGACACTGATGTTAGATGTGTTGAGTATTGGCCCCCAGCATGCAGAAACAGTTTTATGTTAGATGTGTTGAGTATGGGCCCCCAGCATGTAGAAACAGTTTTATGTTAGATGTGTTGAGTATGGGCCCCCAGCATGTAGAAACTGTTTTATGTTAGATGTGTTGAGTATGGGCCCCCAGCATGTAGAAACTGTTTTATGTTAGATGTGTTGAGTATGGGCCCCCAGCATGTAGAAACTGTTTTATGTTAGATGTGTTGAGTATGGGCCCCCAGCATGTAGAAACTGTTTTATGTTAGATGTGTTGAGTATGGGCCCCCAGCATGTATAGAAACTGTTTTATGTTAGATGTGTTGAGTATGGGCCCCCAGCATGTAGAAACTGCCGGATGCTAACTTGCATATGTTGAGCAATTTTCATAATTGGCATAACATGTGACCATACCATTAACAACCTATAGAAGGCAAAATGTCATCAGGCTTTATGTGTCAAACTAGGGGGTTTTCATGATGCTGAATCCATTCAAAGCGTAAAAAAAAAAAAGAAAGTGAATGGTGCAACTCCGAGTGGGGGTGTGGGTGCCAGACCCACAGGAACGCACCCAGGGTGCCGGCCCGATTCTGGCGAGCCGCCCCGCGTCCGAAACGGTTGAGAAATGACCGTTGAGTTACCGTGTGGGGGTCCCTCTACTTACCCCCTACTGTACTGTACTGTACTGTACTGTACTGTACTGTACTGGCACCATACAGTTAATATGTGTGTGTGTGTGTGTGTGTGTGTGTGTGTGTGTGTGTGTGTGTGTGTGTGTGATAGGTTGCACACAGGTGGTGGAAAACAACCATGCTGTTTTCGTGCTCAGATGCACACATCCACCCACCCACCCACCCAGCCAGCCACACACACAGCTCCGTAAGGGAGTGGTTGCACCACTCAAAAACACTCATTGGGCTAAAAACGTCGGAGGCGGACCAGAACATAATAAAAGTATATTAAAAAATATATATATATATACACAGTATGTTGTTTTTATATCCGTTTAACATAATTGTGAATAATGAATCAATGGACTGATGAACTCATTCTAATAATAATAATTTGCATAGGCTATTTATTTATTCTCATAATTATAAACCCACGTCCTCACAGACATGGAACACATCTCATTTTTAAGCATAACTTATACAACGGCGTCAGTGATACAGATCTACAATCTCACATGTTGCTGATCAACTCGCATCGAACAACACTGTTACAACTCGTTGCGCTAAAAACAGCCACTTTTCACGGTGACACCCCCCCACACACAGACACACATGAGGCGCCCCACACACAAAAACAACAGTATAGCTTAATTGCACCACACACTCAACCCTTCCCCCCGGTCCCCCCCCCCCTCCCTCTGCCCACTGTATACCCCCCCCCTCCCCCCCTCCCCCTCCGCCACAAGCCTCACAGCCTGTGTGTGTTGATAGCCGTACAGACCACTGTGGAGAAATGGATTGATTCAATAATGATGTTCAATAGATGAGCGATCACAGCCACACCCAGCCTATAGCCTATCCTGGCTCAACAGCTACATGATTGACAGTTACAGTTGGAACCAAAATGGGCCCTTACGGATCAGTACCTCTGAGAGTGTACAAATGGAACCAAACCGGTCCATTTGGTTGCATGTGTACTGTACGCTCTCAGAGTTATGGGCCGGGGTCCCTGAAATAAAAACCTTTGAAACCTCAACTCACACACTGTAGAGCAGTGGTTCCCAAAGTGGGGTCCGGGGACCGCCAGGGGGTCCTTGAGGGAGTTCCAGGAGGTCCCCAGCTAAATGATAGTTTGGAACCATGTGGACCCTTATGGGTCTGTAACTCTGAGAGTGTCATGTCAAGGAATACACTATTGCATGTACTGTATGTACACACGCGTGCAGGCACACACACGCACGCACGCACACATACACACACGCACGATGGTGCGTTCACGCAATGGTGCGTTCACATTCACACGATGGTGCGTTCACACGATGGTGCTTCACACTATGGTGCGTTCACACTATGGTGCGTTCACACGATGGTGCGTTCACACGATGGTGCGTTCACACGATGGTGCGTTAACACTATGGTGCGTTAACACTATGGTGCGTTCACACGATGGTGCGTTCACACGATGGTGCGTTCACACGATGGCAGATGAAACGATGCAAAGACTGTTGATTTGGAGCAGCTGAGCTACATGCATGTTGCTGGATCCATTGACAATGAATGGATATGCATCATTTAATCTGCCCCGTGTGAACGCAGCATAACCCTGACCGCCCGTGGAAGCCACGTAGTCTGAATGGCGGTGCGTCAGAATGCCACTCTGTCCCCGGGAATGAGGATCTATGGAATCTCACATTGCTGACAAGCAATAGTTTGTCGTCATTTAGTCACAGACACCTTCACCACCAACAAACTACTACAATTATCCTTCCAACTCAACAGACTGTGGAACACTCCTAACAATTTGCACAATAACAAGAAAATGACATTTGGGCTGCAGAGCTCCCTGTGAGAGCTAACAGTGACTACAGAGCTCACATGTATTTGATGTCATCCTAGATTGAACACTCACTGATGAAGACAATGAGCAAGAGGAAGATTCCACAAGACTGGCAGACATGATGTCATCCTAATAAATGTATGACCTCTGACCCCAGTCCATAGCAGAGCACTGGAAAAAGTACTAAATGTTTTACTGAAATATAGAAATAAGTAAAAGTCCGGAAATCAAAATGTACTAGAGTAAAATGTCAACTTTTCAAAACAATCTTTTGAAAATAGCAGATCTAAAAGCTCACAATGTGTCGCATCGTGTGTGTGTATGTATGTGTGTGTGTGTGTGTGTGTGTGTGTGTGTGTGTGTGTATGTATGTATGTGTGTGTGTGTGTGTGTGTGTGTATGTGTATGTGTGTGTGTGTGTGTGTGTGTGTATGTGTGTGTGTGTGTGTGTGTGTGTGTGTGTGTGTGTGTGTGTGTGTGTGTGTGTGTGTGTGTGTGTGTGTGTGTGTGTGTGTGTGTGTGTGTGTGTGTGTGTGTGTGTGTGTGTGTGTGTGTGTGTGCGCGTGTGTGCGTGCGTGCGGACACATGGTCATTTTTCAGTCTTTACTCACGACAATCTGCAGGTTCGTCTGACCGGTCCCCACAGTCATCTACTGTGTCACATTTCCATGACAATGGAATGCACTTGTAGTTCTTACAAACAAACTGATGGGGGAGACAGAGGATTCTGTTTAGAATCAGTAAACAAATAATGTACAACACAAAATACATTATTATAATTTATTACCAAACAATATCCAACTTTTCTTTTCAAGTGAGAGTCAACACAATTTGAGAAGAATCTGAATGTTCACAGTTATTGAGGAGGACCAATATAAAATATAATTGTGTTTCTGTTAGAGGAGTTACTGTACTCTGTGGAACAAAGTATGGCAGGAATGAGTTCAAACAAATGTTTAAAATGTACATATTAAATAGAATAGCTTGGTACGGGAGTTGTAGGTTTTGTTTTGGTGCATCATTCTGACTGTATTGTGTTGTTTGTATTGCTTTCACTGTGATTCACTGAGTGTGTAAACACTGGGACGGATGTAGTTTGAGATGAACAAAGAAAGACCGGATAGATACGTTACTTTTTATACACACAACTTCTTACTACTTTTTTTTTCAAACATGTAACATAATTTACTGAAAACTAAATGAAATGAAAATGAAGTAATGTTTAAAATGCAGACAAGAGACATGAATTCAGATAGAGTAACACAAGTGAAGCTGAGGTGAATCACCTGGCTGGCAGTGCAGTTGGACATGCACTGCTTGTCGTCAGCTGACAAGTAGGAGTCGGTGGGACAGGAACACTTGTAGCCTCCTCCAGGTGAGAGCAGACACAGGTGACTGCAGCCTCCATTGTTGGTCTGACATGGATGACCACCAGACACTGCAGGGTGGAGAAAACATGCAACACATGTAAGGAATATGAGAACACACTATATGTTACAACAGTGCTTTATAAACCTGAAAACAGCTGTTCTACAAGTTCACAACATATCCCGCCGTGATGCATTGTGAAATTGTACATATGCTGTTGTCACATTTTAAATTAATTTTTTTATTTCCTTTTTTAAATTTTCCATTTATTTATGTATTAACCCATTTTGGGCGGGAACCCCTTTTATTGTTTTAAGCATTATGTTATACTTTAGCTATTGAAAAATAGCACATCTACCAGCTCATAGCGCGGACGTGCAACGAGCTTGTAGGTCTGCTATTTTTTTTTTATCGTGAAAATGTATGGGGGGGGGTGTCCCTGGAACAACATATTTTCAGATGGGGGATTGGGGGTCGTGGCATTATGTAATTCTGGGGGTCCTTCACATGAAATATGGAGTACCACTGAGGCACTGGCACAGAAACATGAGGTATTTCAGAAAACTGTCGAAACTGTGTGTGTGTGTGTGTGTGTGTGTGTGTGTGTGTGTGTGTGTGTGTGTGTGTGTGTGTGTGTGTGTGTGTGTGTGTGTGTGTGTGTGTGTGTGGGTGGGGTCATTTAAATATGTCCACATATAATGCAACAATAAGCTTGCCTATAATGGCATTATCACAATAGGACCACCAGGTTGTAGGGTTACAACACTTTTCAAAACATATCAGTTAATACAACAATACAGAAGAAAT
Source organism: Protomyctophum bolini (assembly GCF_963924005.1). Taxonomy (NCBI): domain Eukaryota; kingdom Metazoa; phylum Chordata; class Actinopteri; order Myctophiformes; family Myctophidae; genus Protomyctophum; species Protomyctophum bolini. The sequence continues at coordinate 5,713,079 of NC_137874.1, read as the reverse complement.
AAAAGTCATGAAACATAATGAAGAGTAATAATGAGTGTTACAGCGGGTGGTACAGACCCTCAGGTTGTCTAGAGGGGTGGTAGATGTGGATGTCAAATGGACGGTTCAGGTTGCTGATGATTCTGGTCTTGTCGATACCATGAGTCTTGTTGGCTCTGTAGATGGACCTGGTCGTATCGTCTGTCCAATAGATGTGATCCTCAAACACAGTAATAGTCTTGATGCTCTCCTGGCTCACAACTACAGACACACAGAACGCCAAATACAAAGAGTCAGACTGTTATAAAATGCAGGGATAAAGTAGTACAAATACTGCTTTTAACATACAATAGAGTATAACAAAGTGAACAATGTTTTCTGTGTGTGTGTGCGCGCGCGTGCGAGTGTGCGTGCATGCGCGTGCCTGTGTGTGTGTGTGTGTGTGTGTGTGCGCGTGCGTGTGTGTGTGCATGTGTTGTGCACCTGTCTTTCTGTTGGTTCCATCCAGGTTGGCAAACTCAATGTATGTCCTATCGTTGGTCCAGTAGACGTGATCATCGATGTAGTCTAACGTCAGGCCGTAGGGCTTGGAGATCTTCTCCTTCACGATGACTGTCCTGGAGGTGCCGTCCATCCCCATCCTCCCTATGTTGTTCTTCCCTCTGTCTGTCCAGTACAAGTATCTGTCAGGGAGACACCGTGTCAGGGTTAGGGGTGTGTGTGTGTGTGTGTGTGTGTGTGTGTGTGTGTGTGTGTGTGTGTGTGTGTGTGTGTTTAAATGTATCTGTATTTATTTATCTTTTTTTGGAAAGTATACTATTAAATATGTCAGTATATGTCTTTGCATATATTATTGTCATAATCTGTCCTGTGCAATTTTTGATTACGAAGCCTTAAGAGAAATCTGAAATTAAAATGGATTAAAATGTTTTTAATGTTCAATGTCAAAAACACAATTCAATTGTTGATAGCAATTATTTGTGTGACAATTATCCAACTTAAAAGTGTAAATGTGACAGCCCTATTCACAGGATGGTTGATAAATTCAGTGTGTGGTTCATGATGTCACCACAGTGTTCTTACCCGTAGCGTACATCCACAGCTATGGAGGTTGGCTGGTCCAGGTCAGTGTTGAGCAGGACTGTTGGGTACGACCCGTTTAGTTTGGACACCCCTATGGTCTCATGTACCGGATCAGTCCAGTATAGGTTTCCTCCTATCCAATCAACAGCCAGACCCCGTGGTGTGATGGTCGAGGTGTCGTCAATGACCTGTTAATGAACCATACATGCACTCTGAATATACTCACCACGACTTCATTCTTATATTATGATAGTTAGAGTTTGGACTGCATGGGGTACGTGCGTGCATGTGTACACTAACTCAGTGGTTCTCAATATCAAGAATAACATATTACAGTACATATTATATTACATATTAAACCCCGACCTCCTGCAAAAAAAAAGTACAACAAAACAATCTGTTTAGCCGCAGCTCCTTTAAAACTGAATCAAACTGAATAATATAAAACAAAAACAGTCTCATCTTTTTCTGCTGCATATTCCACATTGTGTACAGTAGATATCTATATGAAATACAGCAGTTAAATCTCTCTTGACCTTTTAAACTAAATGTTTTCAAAAGGCAGCCAACACAACTGTTTACTCTGAGAAATATGTAATGTGCTATTTTTTACATAGAGCGCCCCCCGGACCCCCCCCCCCCTGCCCTGCCACACGGGGGGGGGCGCACTAAAGGCCTAGAACCGGCACTGGTACACTGAGTACTAGTATAAATACAACAAGTATCCTTCATTCATCCTCATAGTTGTCGTTGTCACACTGACCTGGACGTCACTGCCGTTGATGTTCATGACACTGATCATGCTGTGATAGGAAGGGGAGGTCCATTCTGTCAAATCTATCCAGTAGATCTTCTGCTGCTGATAGTCAAAGTCCAGAGACACTGCAAGCTTCAAGTCCTGTCACACCACAGCAGTTGTGTTAGTCTCAGACTGGAATACATTCCAGCATATCAAAAGCAGTGCGTGTAGAATATTGTATAGGATTACATAGGAGGATGTGTTGTTAATTATGTCCAATGGTTTTCACCTGTTTGAGCTTTGAGCTGGAGCCGTCCAAGCTGATCCTCATCAGGTTGTCACGGTTGGCTAAAATGAGGAAGGGCTCCACCTCTGGATAAAGTGAGACATTACACTTGAGTTGGTTTACTTTTAGAAATACACCAATCTGAGAATCCCATCGTCAAATATTATGAACTGGAGACCCCCAAAATGAATCATATTTGAACTGGGGACCCCCAAAATGAATCATATTTGAACTGGGGACCCCCAAAATGAATCATATTTGAACTGGGGACCCCCAAAATGAATCATATTTGAACTGGAGACCCCCAAAATGAATCATATTTGAACTGCAGACCCCCAAAATGAATCAAATTTGAACTGGGGACCCCCAAAATGAATCATATTTGAACTGCAGACCCCCAAAATGAATCATATTTGAACTGGGGACCTCCCACCCCACGCACACACACACTCTTACCTGTGGTGTCATGTGACGGTGTAGCATGGAGAGCTGAGGAGGAACATAACAAAGTAATTGAGCTTCAGTGGAACAACAGCGCATGGTTGGTTGTATCTGAGGTTTATCTGTTGAAATAATTAATACACGTGAAAGATATCCTTTGGTTCTCCTCTTCACTGCTATTTATTTGCCCCAGGATGGGAATCATGAGTAACTACGATTTCTATGAGAGCTCACATGAAATGAAAATAGCCGGTGTTATGATCTGATCGCCCATGGCTGTGTACTTGTACGTGAATACACAATGTACTATATGTATTGTGTACTGCCTGAACTGTAGCATACTTTATAGTTAGCTACTGGAGACATACCAAAGGAATAATTCAACTGGATTGTCACACACCACCCAGCCTGCACACACACTACCGGTCTGCCAGAACCAGACGAGGCTCCAATTAGAGTTTACAACAGCCGGCAAGCAATATTTTGTTGTAAATTAACTGGTTGGCTCGCATTTTAGTCTAGTATTCCTCTACACTATCGTATACTTGCCAGCCCATTGTGAACCCGGACATGTTGCATGAGTACACCAACGTTTTATGTTACATGTGTTGAGTATGGGCCCCCAGCATGTAGACACTGATGTTAGATGTGTTGAGTATTGGCCCCCAGCATGCAGAAACAGTTTTATGTTAGATGTGTTGAGTATGGGCCCCCAGCATGTAGAAACAGTTTTATGTTAGATGTGTTGAGTATGGGCCCCCAGCATGTAGAAACAGTTTTATGTTAGATGTGTTGAGTATGGGCCCCCAGCATGTAGAAACTGTTTTATGTTAGATGTGTTGAGTATGGGCCCCCAGCATGTAGAAACTGTTTTATGTTAGATGTGTTGAGTATGGGCCCCCAGCATGTAGAAACTGTTTTATGTTAGATGTGTTGAGTATGGGCCCCCAGCATGTATAGAAACTGTTTTATGTTAGATGTGTTGAGTATGGGCCCCCAGCATGTAGAAACTGCCGGATGCTAACTTGCATATGTTGAGCAATTTTCATAATTGGCATAACATGTGACCATACCATTAACAACCTATAGAAGGCAAAATGTCATCAGGCTTTATGTGTCAAACTAGGGGGTTTTCATGATGCTGAATCCATTCAAAGCGTAAAAAAAAAAAAAGAAAGTGAATGGTGCAACTCCGAGTGGGGGTGTGGGGGAGGGGGGGGTGCCAGACCCACAGGAACGCACCCAGGGTGCCGGCCCGATTCTGGCGAGCCGCCCCGCGTCCGAAACGGTTGAGAAATGACCGTTGAGTTACCGTGTGGGGGTCCCTCTACTTACCCCCTACTGTACTGTACTGTACTGTACTGTACTGTCACCATACAGTTAATATGTGTGTGTGTGTGTGTGTGTGTGTGTGTGTGTGTGTGTGTGTGTGTGTGTGTGTGTGTGTGTGTGTGTGTGTGTGTGTGTGTGTGTGTGTGTGTGTGATAGGTTGCACACAGGTGGTGGAAAACAACCATGCTGTTTTCGTGCTCAGATGCACACATCCACCCACCCACCCACCCAGCCAGCCACACACACAGCTCCGTAAGGGAGTGGTTGCACCACTCAAAAACACTCATTGGGCTAAAAACGTCGGAGGCGGACCAGAACATAATAAAAGTATATTAAAAAAAATATATATATATACACAGTATGTTGTTTTTATATCCGTTTAACATAATTGTGAATAATGAATCAATGGACTGATGAACTCATTCTAATAATAATAATAATTTGCATAGGCTATTTATTTATTCTCATAATTATAAACCCACGTCCTCACAGACATGGAACACATCTCATTTTTAAGCATAACTTATACAACGGCGTCAGTGATACAGATCTACAATCTCACATGTTGCTGATCAACTCGCATCGAACAACACTGTTACAACTCGTTGCGCTAAAAACAGCCACTTTTCACGGTGACACCCCCCCACACACAAACACACATGAGGCGCCCCACACACAAAAACAACAGTATAGCTTAATTGCACCACACACTCAACCCTTCCCCCCGGTCCCCCCCCCCCCTCCCTCTGCCCACTGTATACCCCCCCCTCCCCCCCTCCCCCTCCGCCACAAGCCTCACAGCCTGTGTGTGTTGATAGCCGTACAGACCACTGTGGAGAAATGGATTGATTCAATAATGATGTTCAATAGATGAGCGATCACAGCCACACCCAGCCTATAGCCTATCCTGGCTCAACAGCTACATGATTGACAGTTACAGTTGGAACCAAAATGGGCCCTTACGGATCAGTACCTCTGAGAGTGTACAAATGGAACCAAACCGGTCCATTTGGTTGCATGTGTACTGTACGCTCTCAGAGTTATGGGCCGGGGTCCCTGAAATAAAAACCTTTGAAACCTCAACTCACACACTGTAGAGCAGTGGTTCCCAAAGTGGGGTCCGGGGACCCCCAGGGGGTCCTTGAGGGAGTTCCAGGAGGTCCCCAGCTAAATGATAGTTTGGAACCATGTGGACCCTTATGGGTCTGTAACTCTGAGAGTGTCATGTCAAGGAATACACTATTGCATGTACTGTATGTACACACGCGTGCAGGCACACACACGCACGCACACATACACACACGCACGATGGTGCGTTCACGCAATGGTGCGTTCACATTCACACGATGGTGCGTTCACACGATGGTGCTTCACACTATGGTGCGTTCACACGATGGTGCGTTCACACGATGGTGCTTCACACGATGGTGCTTCACACGATGGTGCGTTCACACGATGGTGCGTTCACACGATGGTGCGTTAACACTATGGTGCGTTAACACTATGGTGCGTTCACACGGTGCGTTCACACGATGGTGCGTTCACACGATGGCAGATGAAACGATGCAAAGACTGTTGATTTGGAGCAGCTGAGCTACATGCATGTTGCTGGATCCATTGACAATGAATGGATATGCATCATTTAATCTGCCCCGTGTGAACGCAGCATAACCCTGACCGCCCGTGGAAGCCACGTAGTCTGAATGGCGGTGCGTCAGAATGCCACTCTGTCCCCGGGAATGAGGATCTATGGAATCTCACATTGCTGACAAGCAATAGTTTGTCGTCATTTAGTCACAGACACCTTCACCACCAACAAACTACTACAATTATCCTTCCAACTCAACAGACTGTGGAACACTCCTAACAATTTGCACAATAACAAGAAAATGACATTTGGGCTGCAGAGCTCCCTGTGAGAGCTAACAGTGACTACAGAGCTCACATGTATTTGATGTCATCCTAGATTGAACACTCACTGATGAAGACAATGAGCAAGAGGAAGATTCCACAAGAGGGAATCACTGGCAGACATGATGTCATCCTAATAAATGTATGACCTCTGACCCCAGTCCATAGCAGAGCACTGGAAAAAGTACTAAATGTTTTACTGAAATATAGAAATAAGTAAAAGTCCGGAAATCAAAATGTACTAGAGTAAAATGTCAACTTTTCAAAACAATCTTTTGAAAATAGCAGATCTAAAAGCTCACAATGTGTCGCATCGTGTGTGTGTGTGTGTGTGTGTGTGTGTGTGTGTGTGTGTGTGTGTGTGTGTGTGTGTGTGTGTGTGTGTGTGTGTGTGTGCGTGTGTGCGCGTGAGTGCGTGCGTGTGGACACATGGTCATTTTTCAGTCTTTACTCACGACAATCTGCAGGTTCGTCTGACCGGTCCCCACAGTCATCTACTGTGTCACATTTCCATGACAATGGAATGCACTTGTAGTTCTTACAAACAAACTGATGGGGGAGACAGAGGATTCTGTTTAGAATCAGTAAACAAATAATGTACACAAAATACATTATTATAATTTATTACCAAACAATATCCAACTTTTCTTTTCAAGTGAGAGTCAACACAATTTGAGAAGAATCTGAATGTTCACAGTTATTGAGGAGGACCAATATAAAATATCATTGTGTTTCTGTTAGAGGAGTTACTGTACTCTGTGGAACAAAGTACGGCAGGAATGAGTTCAAACAAATGTTTAAAATGTACATATTAAATAGAATAGCCTGGTACGGGAGTTGTAGGTTTTGTTTTGGTGCATCATTCTGACTGTATTGTGTTGTTTGTATTGCTTTCACTGTGATTCACTGAGTGTGTAAACACTGGGACGGATGTAGTTTGAGATGAACAAAGAAAGACCGGATAGATACGTTACTTTTTATACACACAACTTCTTACTACTTTTTTTTTCAAACATGTAACATAATTTACTGAAAACTAAATGAAATGAAAATGAAGTAATGTTTAAAATGCAGACAAGAGACATGAATTCAGATAGAGTAACACAAGTGAAGCTGAGGTGAATCACCTGGCTGGCAGTGCAGTTGGACATGCACTGCTTGTCGTCAGCTGACAAGTAGGAGTCGGTGGGACAGGAACACTTGTAGCCTCCTCCAGGTGAGAGCAGACACAGGTGACTGCAGCCTCCATTGTTGGTCTGACATGGATGACCACCAGACACTGCAGGGTGGAGAAAACATGCAACACATGTAAGGAATATGAGAACACACTATATGTTACAACAGTGCTTTATAAACCTGAAAACAGCTGTTCTACAAGTTCACAACATATCCCGCCGTGATGCATTGTGAAATTGTACATATGCTGTTGTCACATTTTAAATTTATTTTTTTATTTCCTTTTTAAAATTTTCCATTTATTTATGTATTAACCCATTTTGGGCGGGAACCCCTTTTAGTGTTTTAAGCATTATGTTATACTTTAGCTATTGAAAAATAGCACATCTACCAGCTCATAGCGCGGACGTGCTACGAGCTTGTAGGTCTGCTATTTTTTTTTTATCGTGAAAATGTATGGGGGGGGGGGGGGGGGGGGTCCCTGGAACAACATATTTTCAGATGGGGGTCGTGGCATATATAATTCTGGGGGTCCTTCACATGAAATATGGAGTACCACTGAGGCACTGGCACAGAAACATGAGGTATTTCAGAAAACTGTCGAAACTGTGTGTGTGTGTGTGTGTGTGTGTGTGTGTGTGTGTGTGTGTGTGTGTGTGTGTGTGTGTGTGTGTGTGTGTGTGTGTGTGTGTGTGTGTGTGTGTGTGTGTGTGTGTGGTGGGGGGGGGGGGGTCATTTAAATATGTCCACATATAATGCAACAATAAGCTTGCCTATAATGGCATTATCACAATAGGACCACCAGGTTGTAGGGTTACAACACTTTTCAAAACATATCAGTTAATACAACAATACAGAAGAAATAAAAGTCATGAAACATAATGAAGAGTAATAATGAGTGTTACAGCGGGTGGTACAGACCCTCAGGTTGTCTAGAGGGGTGGTAGATGTGGATGTCAAATGGACGGTTCAGCTTGCTGATGATTCTGGTCTTGTCGATACCATGAGTCTTGTTGGCTCTGTAGATGGACATGGTCGTATCGTCTGTCCAATAGATGTGATCCTCAAACACAGTAATAGTCTTGATGCTCTCCTGGCTCACAACTACAGACACACAGAACGCCAAATACAAAGAGTCAGACTGTTATAAAATGCAGGGATAAAGTAGTACAAATACTGCTTTTAACATACAATAGAGTATAACAAAGTGAACAATGTTTTCTGTGTGTGTGTGCGCGCGCGCGAGTGTGCGTGCATGCGCGTGCCTGTGTGTGTGTGTGTGTGTGTGTGTGTGTGTGTGCGTGTGTGTGTGCATGTGTTGTGCACCTGTCTTTCTGTTGGTTCCATCCAGGTTGGCAAACTCAATGTGTGTCTCATCGTTGGTCCAGTAGACGTGATCATCGATGTAGTCTAACGTCAGGCCGTAGGGCTTGGAGATCTTCTCCTTCACGATGACTGTCCTGGAGGTGCCGTCCATCCCCATCCTCCCTATGTTGTTCTTCCCTCTGTCTGTCCAGTACAAGTATCTGTCAGGGAGACACCGTGTCAGGGTCAGGGGTGTGTGTGTGTGTGTGTGTGTGTGTGTGTGTGTGTGTGTGTGTGTGTTTAAATGTATCTGTATTTATTTATCTTTTTTTGGAAAGTATACTATTAAATATGTCAGTATATGTCTTTGCATATATTATTGTCATAATCTGTCCTGTGCAATTTTTGATTACGAAGCCTTAAGAGAAATCTGAAATTAAAATGGATTAAAATGTTTTTAATGTTCAATGTCAAAAACACAATTCAATTGTTGATAGCAATTATTTGTGTGACAAGTATCCAACTTAAAAGTGTAAATGTACAGCCCTATTCACAGGATGGTTGATAAATTCAGTGTGTGGTTCATGATGTCACCACAGTGTTCTTACCCGTAGCGTACATCCACAGCTATGGAGTATGGCAGGTCCAGGTCAGTGTTGAGCAGGACTGTTGGGTACGACCCGTTTAGTTTGGACACCCCTATGGTCTCATGTACCGGATCAGTCCAGTATAGGTTTCCTCCTATCCAATCAACAGCCAGACCCCGTGGTGTGATGGTCGAGGTGTCGTCAATGACCTGTTAATGAACCATACATGCACTCTGAATATACTCACCACGACTTCATTCTTATATTATGATAGTTAGAGTTTGGACTGCATGGGGTACGTGCGTGCATGTGTACACTAACTCAGTGGTTCTCAATATCAAGAATAACATATTACAGTACATATTATATTACATATTAAACCCCGACCTCCTGCAAAAAAAAAGTACAACAAAACAATCTGTTTAGCCAGTTCATTTAAAACTGAATCAAACTGAATAATATAAAACAAAAACAGTCTCATCTTTTTCTGCTGCATATTCCACATTGTGTACAGTAGATATCTATATGAAATACAGCAGTTAAATCTCTCTTGACCTTTTAAACTAAATGTTTTCAAAAGGCAGCCAACACAACTGTTTACTCTGAGAAATATGTGAGGGGGGGGGGGGGGCGCGCACTAAAGGCCTAGAACCGGCACTGGTACACTGAGTACTAGTATAAATACAACAAGTATCCTTCATTCATCCTCATAGTTGTCGTTGTCACACTGACCTGGACGTCACTGCCGTTGATGTTCATGACACTGATCATGCTGTGATAGGAAGGGGAGGTCCATTCTGTCAAATCTATCCAGTAGATCTTCTGCTGCTGATAGTCAAAGTCCAGAGACACTGCAAGCTTCAAGTCCTGTCACACCACAGCAGTTGTGTTAGTCTCAGACTGGAATACATTCCAGCATATCAAAAGCAGTGCGTGTAGAATATTGTATAGGATTACATAGGAGGATGTGTTGTTAATTATGTCCAATGGTTTTCACCTGTTTGAGCTTTGAGCTGGAGCCGTCCAAGCTGATCCTCATCAGGTTGTCACGGTTGGCTAAAATGAGGAAGGGCTCCACCTCTGGATAAAGTGAGACATTACACTTGAGTTGGTTTACTTTTAGAAATACACCAATCTGAGAATCCCATCGTCAAATATTATGAACTGGGGACCCCCAAAATGAATCATATTTGAACTGGGGACCCCTAAAATGAATCATATTTGAACTGGGGACCCCCAAAATTAATCATATTTGAACTGCAGACCCCCAAAATGAATCATTTTTGAACTGCAGACCCCCAAAATGAATCATATTTGAACTGCAGACCCCCAAAATGAATCATATTTGAACTGGGGACCTCCAAAATGAATCATATTTGAACTGGGGACCTCCCACCCCACCCCCCCCCCCCCCCCCACACACACACACACACACACACACACACACACACACACACACACACACACAGTCTTACCTGTGGTGTCATGTGACGGTGTAGCATGGAGAGCTGAGGAGGAACATAACAAAGTAATTGAGCTTCAGTGGAACAACAGCATGGTTGGTACGTTGTATCTGAGGTTTATCTGTTGAAATAATTAATACACGTGAAAGATATCCTTTGGTTCTCCTCTTCACTGCTATTTATTTGCCCCAGGATGGGAATCATGAGTAACTATGATTTCTATCAGAGCTCACATGAAATGAAAATAGCCGGTGTTATGATCTGATCGCCCATGGCTGTGTACTTGTACGTGAATACACAATGTACTAGATATGTATTGTGTACTGCCTGAACTGTAGCATACTTTATAGTTAGCTACTGGAGACATACCAAAGGAATAATTCAACTGGATTGTCACACACCACCCAGCCTGCACACACACTACCGGTCTGCCAGAACCAGACGAGGCTCCAATTAGAGTTTACAACAGCCGGCAAGCAATATTTTGTTGTAAATTAGTTCAGGTTGGCTCGCATTTTAGTCTAGTACTCCTCTACACTATCGTATACTTGCCAGCCCATTGTGAACGCGGACATGTTGCATGAGTACACCAACGTTTTATGTTACATGTGTTGAGTATGGGCCCCCAGTATGTAGACACTGATGTTAGATGTGTTGAGGATTGGCCCCCAGCATGTAGAAACAGTTTTATGTTAGATGTGTTGAGTATGGGCCCCCAGCATGTAAACACTGAGGTTAGATGTGTTGAGTATGGGCCCCCAGCATGTAGACACTGTTAAATGTGTTGAGTATGGGCCAACAGCATTTAAACACTGATGTTAGATGTGTTGAGTATGGGCCCCCAGCATGTAGAAACTGTTTTATGTTAGATGTGTTGAGTATGGGCCCCCAGCATGTAAACACTGATGTTAGATGTGTTGAGTATGGGCCCCCAGCATGTAGAAACTGTTTTATGTTAGATGTGTTGAGTATGCCAGACCTGGCAACCCAGTGCTGTCAACTCAGTGCTGTCACTTGGACGCTGTTTGTCGCTCATCTCGACGCGCTTGCTACTACGTTTTTTAACAGTTTCCACTCATCTATTTTATACCAAACTTCTGGATTTTAGCCTGGTGACCTACATCTTTGTACTAACCCTGCAATCCCAGCGATCGGCACTGCTGATCACTCAATTTTACGCAAGTATCAGACTGTGTTGTTGCTGCCTGCTAGCTGGCGGAGGTTTGTTTGTAGCCTTCGTGCCAGCTAGTTTGGTGGCTTGTTTAGCTGGCTCGTTTTTTGAGCCTAGATGCTATCATCTCAACAGTCTGTTGGTGGTTATAGTGGACAGTCAGTACTCACCACTTCCATCAAAATGCCTGTCATGACAGAGGAATTATCCGCCATCAAAAGTGAGCTCCGATCCATATCGAGCCTGGTTAAAGACCTAATCCAGCGGCAATCATTCCTCCAGGGCCGCTTAAAATCCTTGGATCCCCCGGGTGCCGGCGCTGTACCCGGGATGTCTGCCACGGCTGCTACCATGCCGGGGAGCAGTGCTTCGCACGCCGGTAAGCGCAAACCGCGGCCCGTATGCGCTGACTCCTGGGCCTCCGTGATGAAAGGAAAACATCCGAGGCTGGCGTTTCCTCTTTTCGACCCGTCTGGGTCGGAGGCATGTAGCATGGCCGACATTTTCCCGTGCTCAAACTCATTCGCACCATTACAGGAGTCATTGGCAAACTCCCCCAGGAATCCTCGGCACCCGGACTCGCTGCTACCCCGGCCGTTGAAGCGCGCGGGACCGGACTCCTCCTCGGGCTCTTCACCTGGCTCCACCTCCACTCCCATCCACAGAGACAATGGTGGTCGTGTGACTCGTGTTGGAAAGCGGCCCCGACGACTCTCACCCAGTGTGCACAGGCCAGATATCTCCCAGTCCCTCTCAATCATTCACCCAGCACGAGGAGCAGTGCCCACCGCTCCCAGTCGTGCACCCTCTCCCCCCCTCTCATCAGATCCTGCCGTGTCCCCCCCGCTGTCATTGCACACTAGATCTGCTGCATCAATCTCAGCTAATAACAGCAACTGCCCCCGTACCCCTCCATTGGAATATTTAATTTTGGGTGATTCCATAGTTCGTGGACTTTCTGTGCCCCATTGTGTTACTTTTTCCTTCTCCGGTGCGAAAATAATTGATTTGATCCCTCACATTCCTGTCATTCTCAAACGTCACTCCTCCATTCACACAGTAATTATCCATATAGGCACAAATGACATCAGACGGCAGCAATCCTTCCAGATGTGGTCCGACTACGAGACCCTAGTAGGTGTTATCAATTCATTAAATAAAACCTGCATCTTCCTTGGACTAATTCCCACCCTCCTCCGTGGTCCCGAAAACTTTAGCCGCATCATGGGCGCAGACAATTGGCTGCGTAATTTCTGCCATGCCTGCGGGCTTGGCTATATCAATAACTTTGATGACTTTTGGAAATCCCCATCACTATATCGTGACCAAATACACCCGAATCACAAAGGTATTAAAATCCTGGCAAAAAACATCACGCAGCACCTCTCTGTATGACATCAGTTAAACCCTGCACCTAGTCACATAGCCCACACATTTTCCATTCCTGTTATTATTTCCCATAGATTAACACCAGTCATAGATGCATCACCAGTTAACAGCAAGCCTGTAGGAGCAAGCCTCAGCAATATCACACCACTCATTTCATCCCACCAGCTGCACCCACCCCCAAACCATGGGCCCCCCAGATCTATAAACTCAAACTTATTATCCATCCCAATGGCCCCCACCACAGTTAATCTGTCACCACCAGTCCAGCTAAACCTTGCCCTATTTAACATAAGATCAATAACTAACAAGCTCTCCTCAGTTAATGATATCATTATAAAAGAAAAACTTGATATCATCTTTCTAACAGAGACATGGCTTGGCTCCGACGGAGCTATACTATTAGCAGCAGCTTGCCCCTTAGATTACAGTTTCATTCACTCTGTTCGCAAGGCTAAGAAAGGAGGTGGACTGGCAAAGAAAGGAGGTGGACTGGCAATAATTTTTTCAGACACGCTAAAATTCAAGGCTCTGACCCTTGGCAGCTATACATCCTTTGAATACCAGGCCACTATACTACTTGGTCAATCCTCTATGCCAATGATTAGCATTTATCGCCCGCCAAAATGCAGTAAAGCAATATTTCTAACAGAAATATCAGAACTTTTATCTATCTGCTCCACTAACTATGATAGAACTCTTATCTCTGGCGATCTTAATCTTCATCTGGATGATGTTACAGATACTGTGGCTATGGGCTTCCTAGAGTTATTGCACTCCTTTGAGTTTATCCAACATGTTGTTGGGCCTACTCATAAACATGGGCAAACTCTGGACCTGGTAATTTCTAAAGGGCTGAACATCATTGTGGAAAGGACTATTGAAAGGCCTGAGCTATCAGACCACTATTTGCTGTGTTTTAATATGACTGTCACTGAACTAGAGAAAAACATCACTGAATATACTATAAAAAAGCGTTTTTTTAGCCCTTCTGCAGCCGACGAGTTCTCTCGTCATCTGGGCCCCCCCCTGCCCGATACCCCCCCAGTGAATGATATGGTTCAAAATTTCAATCTTAAACTAGAGTCAGCTCTTGATATAGTGGCTCCTTTTAAAACAAAAAAGAAACATAACACCAGAATAACACCTTGGATAAATGAGCATACCCGCTCACTGAAGCAAGAGTGTCGTAGAGCCGAGCGAGCCTGGAGAAAAAACAAACTCACCAGCAAACTAGAAATTCTTAAAAAATCAACAGCCGCCTATAACAAAGCCCTGCGTCTAGCAAGGCAGGCATATTTCTCTGGCATTATAAATGAGAACAAGAAAAATGCCAGAGTCCTTTTCTCTACCATTGAACGACTTATAAACCCCCCCCAGTCCTACAAGCAGTCATTCCCGGCCTCTAAAGCTAAGTGTAATGAGTTTGCATGCTTTTTTGATAACAAAATATTTAACATTAGAGCCGATATTATGAATGGTGCTGCTGCTAGCACAAACCTTCAAACAGCAGCTAATGGTCCCAGGGTAGATCTCCCCAGGGGGAGCCTATTAACGTTCTGCGAAATTGATGAAGACGAACGCAAAACCATATCACAGATGACATCATCCTCCTGTTCATTGGATACAATTCCCACCACCTTTCTCAAAGAGGTCTTGGACAGTGTGATTGGAGATATACTAAAAATTGTAAACAGCTCTCTACAATCAGGTATCTTCCCAGACTCACTGAAGACTGCTGTAGTTAGGCCCCTACTCAAGAAACACAATCTTGATCCCTCCGTTTTGGGTAACTATCGACCCATTTCAAATCTACCCTTTCTGGGCAAGGTTTTGGAAAAATGCATCTTTCATCAATTGGATGTATTTCTACAGAATAATAATGTGCACAACAAATTCCAATCTGGCTTTAGGAAAGGCCATAGCACAGAAACAGCACTTGTAAAAGTAATGAACGATCTTAGGGTGTCTGCCGACAAGAAACATGTATCTGTTCTCTTACTTCTAGATCTAACGGCTGCATTTGACACGATTGATCATTCAATTTTAATACAGCGTCTGGAGCACTGGATAGGCCTGTCTGGTACGGCCCTGTCCTGGTTTTCCTCCTACCTATCAAACAGAAGTTACTTTGTCAATCTAGCCGAGTTTGACTCAGACAACCACGACATCAGCTCTGGTATTCCACAGGGCTCGATTCTTGGCCCCTTGCTTTTTTCCTTGTACATACTGCCATTGGGCGAACTCATTACCAATCACGGAGTCAATTTTCATTTCTATGCTGATGATACCCAACTTTATCTTTCTGTTGCTCCAGATGATCCCTGTGCTTTAGACCCGCTGTTGACCTGTTTGTCTAGCATTAAATGTTGGATGAGTGAGAACTTTCTCAAGCTAAATGAGGATAAGACAGAAGTTCTCATAATCGGTTCTAGTGAGCAGAAACAATTAATAATAAGCAGACTTGGTAACCTGACTGTAGAAAGTAACAGTACAGTAAAGAACCTGGGGGTTATTATTGATTCTGAATTGAATTTTAATTCTCACATTAATCATGTTACCAAGATTGCCTTTTTTCACCTTAGAAATATTGCACGAATCAGAGCCTATTTGTCCTTGGACGATGCAAAAACGCTAATCCACGCCTTCGTTTTCTCTCGGCTTGACTACTGCAATGCACTTTATTCAGGACTGCCTAAGAAAACAACTGACAGATTACAACTCGTCCAAAATGCAGCAGCCAGAGTTTTAACTAGAACTAAGATGAGAGAACATATTACTCCAGTTTTGGCATCACTGCACTGGCTTCCGGTTGTTTTTAGGATTGATTTTAAAATTCTTTTACTTGTCTATAAAGCTCTCAATGGCCTCGCACCTTCCTACCTAAATGACTGCCTGCCTAAATATGTCCCAAACCGCCCCCTAAGGTCTTCCACTGCTGGCCTGCTCGCGCTGCCGAAAAAAATGGCAACTAAAAAATACGGGGAAGCAGCTTTTTGCTTCTATGGGCCGTCGGCATGGAACAAACTCCCACTGTACCTTCGTCAGGCAGCCTCTGTAGACATTTTTAAAGCTCAGCTCAAGACCCACTTCTACAACATTGCTTTTAATTGAGTTTTAATTTGCACGTTCCCACCCTGCCCTGACTGATTTGCTGCATGTGGTGTTTTTATTATTATTTTATTTGTTTTTATTTGTTTTTATTTATTTTATGTTCTTATATTCAATTTTGTTCTTTGCCATTGTTTTATCATTTTAACTACTTATTTTTATTGTATTCTATTTTTGCCCTGTGAAGCACTTTGCGCTACATTTATGTATGAAAGGTGCTATACAAATAAAGTTTATTATTATTATTATTATTATGGGCCCCCAGCATGTAGACACTGTTTTATGTTACATGTGTTGAGTATGGGCCCCCAGCATGTAGAAACTGTTTTATGTTAGATGTGTTGAGTATGGGCCCCCAGCATGTAGACAGTGACACTGATGTTAGATGTGTTGAGTATGGGCCCCCAGCATGTAGAAACTGTTTTATGTTAGATGTGTTGAGTATGGGCCCCCAGCATGTAGACACTGATGTTAGATGTGTTGAGTATGGGCCCCCAGCATGTAGACAGTGACACTGATGTTAGATGTGTTGAGTATGGGCCCCCAGCATGTAGAAACTGTTTTATGTTAGATGTGTTGAGTATTGGCCCCCAGCATGTAGACACTGATGTTAGATGTGTTGAGTATGGGCCCCCAGCATGTAGAAACTGTTTTATGTTAGATGTGTTGAGTATGGGCCCCCAGTATGTACAAACTGTTTTATGTTAGATGTGTTGAGTATGGGCCCCCAACATGTAGAAACTGCCTGATGCTAACTTGCATATGTTGAGCAATTTTCATAATTGGCATAACATGTGCACATCATACTATAATTCAGCGAATGTCTGAATGTCTGAATGTCACTGACAGCGCGTTATCTCATCATTGAATGCACCAATCACTCCCAGTTCACACAGGCATTGACCATATGAATATGGAGGTCTTAACGGAGCCCTTTTTTCGATTTGACACATTAATGATTAATAATGAATTTAAAACAGCCGTTTACAGCCAGTTTATTTGTGGTCTATCTCCGACCGAGCCACACTATTAGCACACATCTCTCCATGCCAAAAAAAACCTGCACGCTCCCAGAAACCGGCTAGGCTACTTTTCACAGACGCAACTGTCATATTTACTGTACAAATATTGTTTTTACATCACCACACCATCCCACGGGCAATGCGCCCGGGCACAGTACCCCCTGTGGCCACAAGAGGGGGGCAAATATCTCACAACGGGTAAGGGCTATACCATTAACAACCTATAGAAGGCAAAATGTCATCATGCTTTATGTGTCAAACTAGGGGGTTTTCATGATGCTGAATCCATTCAAAGCATACAAAAAAAGAAATAAGTGAATGGTGCAACTCCGAGTGGGGGTGTGGAGGGGTGCCAGACCCACAAGAACGCACCCAGGGTGCCGGCCCGATTCTGGCGCGTCCGAAACGGTTGAGAAATTACCGCTGAGTTACCGTGTGGCCTGGGGGTCCCTCTACTTACCCCCTACTGTACTGTACTGTACTGTACTGTACTGTACTGTACTGTACTGTACTGTACTGTACTGTACTGTACTGTACTGGCACCATACAGTTATTATGTGTGTGTGTGTGTGTGTGTGTGTGTGTGTGTGTGTGTGTGTGTGATAGGTTGCGCACAGGTGGTGAAAAACAACCATGCTGTTTTCGTGCTCAGATGCACCCACCCACCCACCCACCCAGCCAGCCAGCCACACACACAGCTCCGTAAGGGAGTGGTTGCACCACTCAAAAACACTCATTGGGCTAAAAACGTCGGAGGCGGACCAGAACATAATAAAAGTATATTAAAAAAAATATATATATACAGTATGTTGTTTTTATATCTGTTTAACATAATTGTGAATAATGAATCAATGGACTGATGAACTCATTCTAATAATAATAATAATTTGCATAGGCTATTTATTTATTCTCATAATTATAAACCCACGTCCTCACAGACATGGAACACAGTCAGTGATACAGATCTACAATCTCACATGTTGCTGATCAACTCGCATCGAACAACACTGTTACACACACACACACACACACACACACACACACACACGAGGCGCCCCACACACAAAAACAACAGTATAGCTTAATTGCACCACACACCAACCCTCCCCCCAGGACCCCCCCCCCCCCACCTCTGCCCACTGTATACCCCCCCCTCCCCCTCCGCCACAAGCCTCACAGCCTGTGTGTGTTGATAGCCGTACAGACCACTGTGGAGAAATGGATTGATTCAATAATGATGTTCAATAGATGAGCGATCACAGCCACACCCAGCCTATAGCCTATCCTGGCTCAACAGCTACATGATTGACAGTTACAGTTGGAACCAAAATGGGCCCTTACGGATCAGTACCTCTGAGAGTGTACAAATGGAACCAAACCGGTCCATTTGGTTGTGTGTGTACTGTACGCTCTCAGAGTTATGGGCCGGGGTCCCTGAAATAAAAACCTTTGAAACCTCAACTCACACACTGTAGAGCAGTGGTTCCCAAAGTGGGGTCCGGGGACCCCCAGGGGGTCCTTGAGGGAGTTCCAGGAGGTCCCCAGCTAAATGATAGTTTGGAACCATGTGGACCCTTATGGGTCTGTAACTCTGAGAGTGTCATGTCAAGGAATACACTATTGCATGTACTGTATGTACACACGCGTGCAGGCACACGCACGCACGCACGCACACATACACACACGCATGATGGTGCGTTCACGCGATGGTGCGTTCACACGATGGTGCTTCACACTATGGTGCGTTCACACTATGGTGCGTTCACACGATGGTGCTTCACACGATGGTGCGTTCACACGATGGTGCGTTCACACGATGGTGCTTCACACGATGGTGCGTTCACACGATGGTGCGTTCACACGATGGTGCGTTAACACTATGGTGCGTTAACACTATGGTGCGTTCACACGATGGTGCGTTCACACGATGGCAGATGAAACGATGCAAAGACTGTTGATTTGGAGCAGCTGAGCTACATGCATGTTGCTGGATCCATTGACAATGAATGGATATGCATCATTTAATCTGCCCCGTGTGAACGCAGCATAACCCTGACCGCCCGTGGAAGCCACGTAGTCTGAATGGCGGTGCGTCAGAATGCCACTCTGTCCCCGGGAATGAGGATCTATGGAATCTCACATTGCTGACAAGCAATAGTTTGTCGTCATTTAGTCACAGACACCTTCACCACCAACAAACTACTACAATTATCCTTCCAACTCAACGGACTGTGGAACACTCCTAACAATTTGCACAATAACAAGAAAATGACATTTGGGCTGCAGAGCTCCCTGTGAGAGCTAACAGTGACTACAGAGCTCACATGTATTTGATGTCATCCTAGATTGAACACTCACTGATGAAGACAATGAGCAAGAGGAAGATTCCACAAGAGGGAATCACTGGCAGACATGATGTCATCCTAATAAATGTATGACCTCTGACCCCAGTCCATAGCAGAGGTCACCCTGTGTGTCTCACCCAGTGGTGGAAAAAGTACTCAATGTTTTACTGAAATATAGAAATAAGTAAAAGTCCGGAAATCAAAATGTACTCGAGTAAAATTTCAACTTTTCAAAACAATCTTTTGAAAATAGCAGATCTAAAAGCTCACAATGTGTCGCATCGTGTGTGTGTGTGTGTGTGTGTGTGTGTGTGTGTGTGTGTGTGTGTGTGTGTGTGTGCGTGCGTGAGTGCGTGCGTTGTGCGACTCGTGCGTGCGTGCGGACACATGGTCATTTTCCAGTCTTTACTCACGACAATCTGCAGGTTCGTCTGACCGGTCCCCACAGTCATCTACTGTGTCACATTTCCATGACAATGGAATGCACTTGTAGTTCTTACAAACAAACTGATGGGGGAGACAGAGGATTCTGTTTAGAATCAGTAAACAAATAATGTACAACACAAAATACATTATTATAATTTATTACCAAACCTTATCCAACTTTTCTTTTCAAGTGAGAGTCAACACAATTTGAGAAGAATCTGAATGTTCACAGTTATTGAGGAGGACCAATATAAAATATCATTGTGTTTCTGTTAGAGGAGTTACTGTACTCTGTGGAACAAAGTACGGCAGGAATGAGTTCAAACAAATGTTTAAAATGTACTTCACTATCAAGGACCACACCACCAATGGAAACATTTAACCATTTATTGAAATGTAGGAGGGAAGGAAGAGCATGGTTATGGTTACGACAGATGGCCCGCGGCGACATCGAGGATAAAGCAGAGGTGGGGAAGCTTCGGGGATCCGGCATGCTCCCGAGGCACGTCAGACCCCCCTTAGGGATCTGTTAGGATATGTTAGAGGGAGTAGGATGAGAATTAGGGTGGGGGGGTGGGACGACGAAAGCGAGAACGGGAGGAGAACCAGGGGTAGGATGGGTTGGTTATATATGGGTGGAGGTGGCTTGATTGGGGATGGCTGATAGGAGATAGGAGATGGGGGCGGCTGCATTGGGGGTGTGGTCCTGCTCCTGAATTTCAGTTATCTCTAACTCCATTTCACTATCAAGGACCACACCACCAATGGAAACATTTAACCATTTATTGAAATGTAGGAGGGAAGGAAGAGCATGGTTATGATTAGACAGATGGCCCGCGACGGGCCGGCGGCGACATCGAGGATAAAGCAGAGGTGGGGAAGCTTCGGGGATCCGGCATGCTCCCGAGGCACGTCAGACCCCCAAAAGCTTCATTAAGGGAGACAGGATGGGGCGGCCTTCGGATCTTGCGGATCTGGTCTGATGTAGCGGAGGTATGCCTGGGAGGGCCAGTGGCCCGTGATTTGGATCAGGTGGTCGGGGATGCTGTTACGGGATGCGGGGGTGGCTGCGCCGATCCTGAAAGAATGGCCTGAGTAGTGTGTCGGGGAGATACCGGAGAGGGCAGGTATGTGCGGAGTTGTTGGATGAACCACGTCTGGAAGCAGCGCGTCCGGACTCGGAAGTGAGAGCGGCTCTGAAGGAGAATAACTCTGGGACTTCTGGTCTGAACTTTGTGTCGGTGAAGGCATGGAATGACCGGAACGTGAGCGACGTGGGGGTGGAACTGATGGGAACCTGCATGGGTGCCAGATGAGATGGCCTGTGAATGGCACGATAAACGGAGTGGGAGCGGCCTGTGATGACGATATTGCCGACGGCTGTGTTGTCCGAGTGGATTGGGATCGATTGGTGAGACCGTTCGTGGCTCCTGCGAGCTCCGGGGTTCGTCCGGCAGCAGAACATCTGGTGCTGTAGAGACCCCCAAAATCGGCATAAAGGACGGCTTCTGTGGACGGGTTAATGTCTTGCGGGTGGGTGAGGTGATCTTCTTGGAAGGGGATGCCGTTCCGGAGGCGAAGAGACGGAGCCGGAGTTGAACCTTGTGATGGCGCTGGCGTAATTAGGATGGCACGGGGAGAAAAGACGCTTGGCGTGGCTCGGGTAGATGAGGGTTTGGGCGGGGGAGACGGGTCCAGATGGGCATCGCACCACGGTGTGGGCTGATTGAGGGATACCGGAGGGTGGAGGATCCGATGGACGTGAGACGAAGCTGTTCGAGGGACGACCTGGAGGTGATGGTTACGGGTGGGCGAGTGGCATCGAATGCTTGGGAAATGACCTGGAGGTGATGGGTCCAGGTGGCGTTGGAGTGTGGTGTCGGATGCTTGGGGCGTGGCCTGTAGGTGTCGGGTCCCTATGAGCATCTGGTGGGACCTGCTTGAGGTGATAGCTGGGGTGATGGGTCCGGGTGATCCTGGGAGGGGGGAAGGCACGCTGCACGGAGGGAGAGAGGAGTGTTGTGTTGAGGGAGACGATGCTGACCCGAAGGAGATTCACGCTGTGCCGGGGGAGACGACGCTGGCCCAGGGGAGAGGCACGCCGTGCCGGGGGAGACGACACTGGTTGGGAGGAGAGGCACGCTGTGCCGAGGAGACGACGCTGGTTGGGAGGAGAGGCACGCTGTGCCGGGGAGACGACGCTGGTTGGGTGGGTTGAGGCACGCTGTGCCGGGGAGACGGCACTGTGGGTGGGTTGAGGCACTCTGTGCCGAGGAGACGACACTGTGGGTGGGTTGAGGCACGCTGTGCCGAGGGGACGACGCTGTGGGTGGGTTTCGGCTCGCTGTGCCGAGGAGACGACGCTGTGGGTGGGTTGAGGCACACGTGCTGAGGAGACGGCGCTGTGGGTGGGTTGAGGCACGCTGTGCCGAGGGAGACGACACTGACTGGGGGAGAGGCACGCTGTGCAGGGGAGACGACGCTGGTTGGGGGGGAGGCACGCTGTGCCGAGGAGACGACAGTGGTTGGGAGGGGAGGCGCGCTGTGCCGAGGGAGACGATACTGGTTGGGAGGGGAGGCACGCTGTGCCGAGGAGACGACACTGGTTGGTAGGGAAGGCACGCTGTGCCGAGGAGACGATGCTGGCTGGGAGGAGAGGCACGCTGTGCCGGGGGAGACGACGCTGGCCCGGGAGAGAGGCATGCTGAGCAGAGGGAGACAACGCTGGCTGGGAGGAGAGGCATGCTGTGCCGAGTGGGGCGGCGCTGTGCCGGGGGAGGAGGAACTCTGGGCCGAGATGAACGGCAGGGGGTAGTGGCATCTCGGTGCCTGACTCCCCGTACTGTGGCGAGCTGTCTGTGTAGACTGAGGGGGGGTGGCATCTCAGTGCCTGACTCCCCGTACTGTGGCGAGCTGTCTGTGTAGACTGAGATGAGGGCAGGGGGTGGCATCTCGGTGCCTGGGATGGGGACGAGGGGTGGTGGCATCTCGGTGCCTGGGATGAGGGCGAGGGGTGGTGGCATCTCGGTGCCTGGGATGAGGGCGAGGGGTGGTGGCATCTCGGTGCCTGGGATGAGGGCGAGGGGTGGTGGCATCTCGGTGCCTGGGATGAGGACGAGGGGTGGTGGCATCTCGGTGCCTGAGATGAGACGAGGGGTGGTGGCATCTCGGTGTCTGAGATGAGACGAGGGGTGGTGGCGTCTCGGTGCCTGAGATGAGACGAGGGGTGGTGGCGTCTCGGTGCCTGAGATGAGGACGAGGGGTGCTGGCGTCTCGGTGCCTGAGATGAGGACGAGGGGTGGTGGCATCTCTGTGCCTGAGATGAGACGAGGGGTGGTGGCATCTCTGTGCCTGAGATGAGGACGAGGGGTGCTGGCGTCTCGGTGCCTGAGATGAGACGAGGGGTGGTGGCATCTCTGTGCCTGAGATGAGACGAGGGGTGGTGGCGTCTCGGTGCCTGAGATGAGACGAGGGGTGCTGGCATCTCGGTGCCTGAGATGAGGACGAGGGGTGCTGGCGTCTCGGTGCCTGAGATGAGGACGAGGGGTGCTGGGGTCTCGGTGCCTGAGATGAGACGAGGGGTGCTGGCGTCTCGGTGCCTGAGATGAGGACGAGGGGTGCTGGCGTCTCGGTGCCTGAGATGAGGACGAGGGGTGCTGGGGTCTCGGTGCCTGAGATGAGACGAGGGGTGCTGGCGTCTCGGTGCCTGAGATGAGGACGAGGGGTGCTGGCATCTCGGTGCCTGAGATGAGGACGAGGGGTGCTGGCGTCTCGGTGCCTGAGATGAGGACGAGGGGTGCTGGCGTCTCGGTGCCTGAGATGAGGACGAGGGGTGCTGGCGTCTCGGTGCCTGGCTCCCCGTACTGTAGCGAACTGCCTGTGTAGGCTGGGATGGGGGGCAGACGGCGTCTCGTTGCTGGCGTCCCTTGCGGGGGCTGATGGCTGTCTGCGGCTTCTGTGGGCAGTGGGGGGCGCCGGCGTCTCGGTGCCGGCGGCCCTTTTTGGGGCTGGCTGGCGTCTGTGGCATCTGCGGGCAGTAGGGGGCGCCGGAATCTTGGTGCCGGCGGTCCCTGCTGAGGCTGGCTGACAGTAGTGGGCGCTGGCGTCTCGGTGCCGGCGGCCCTTGTTGGGGCTGACTGACGTCTGTGGCCTCTGCGGGCAGTAGGGGCGCCGGCGTCTCGGTGCCGGCTGTCCCTGCTGAGGCTGACTGATGTTGCATTCTGTGAACGGTAGGGGGCACCGGAATCTCGGTGCCGGCGGTCTCTGCTGGGCTGACTGATGTCTGGGGCTTCTGCGGTCAATAGGGGGCGCCGGCATCTCGGTGCCGGCCGTCTCTGCCGAGGCTGGCTGATGACGGCCTCTGCGGACGGTAGGGGGCGCCGGCATCTCGGTGCCCGACTGTGATACCTGCAAGACAGGAATGGGCTCGGGGGAGAAGAAGAAGGCATTACGTGCTGCCACCAAAATAGGGGCCTGACAGTGACAGTTTCCTTGTATTTTAGCGATGATGGTGAAAGAATACCGGTCTTTAGTAGAAACTTTAGTTGAGCCTGGGCCCCGACCTGCAGCTGCGGGGGGGTACTGGAGATCCGGTGCCGATGGCACCACCGTTTATGTGTTTGCTTTTAATTACATTTAATTGATTTTATTTTTATTGATTTATTAGTTTATTTTAATTTGAGGTGTGAGTCGAGCACGTAACGTGGGCCAAACGAGTCCCTGTTGGACGAATGAGTGTGAAGTGTGATGACTGTTTTGGTGAATTGAACATGGTGGACCCTGTTGTAAACGAGTGTAATGCTTAATTGGGTCGTCCACTCACGGTTAACAGTCTTGTATTGAGTTTGTGCTTGAAATGTACTGTAATCCTGCAAGCCGTTAATGAATATTTCGATCAATCAATCAATGCTGCTTTTACAAGCTTTCCCTGTGCTGGGTGAACTGTCCCTTTAACGGGGGCGTGTACGTCACGACATGCAATTGTAGTTTTTCGTGGGATGGTGGGAATGACACCCGGAAGCGCTGGACTACAGCTGCGGCCAAATGAAGTGAAAGAAACTTAACTTCTAAGTGGGATCGAATCCCTCGTCTTTCTCTTAAGTGTTAGTCTCACTGACAGCTGTTTGATGATGCTGCACTCATTGCATGTTCCTGTGTTGCCTTGTGATGATTGGGGGGGATTATCTGGGATCTAGTGCTTGAGCCTGGGATACAACATGTGTGTGATGTTGACGCTTCTCCCGTTGTTATTATTAGGAGTTTGAAAGTAAAGAAGAGTTGTGTTAACCTGTGTCGTGGTCCAACTTTCACAAACACGATGGAATACGATAACAATCGCTGGCGCGCGATCCGCGGAGAATGGGGACAGCTGCGTGCTGTCTGCCGATCAATCAATCGAACCAACAAACAAATGATGACGATACGAACCATGCGGGGACCTGGGACGATGCGAACCATGCGAGGAGAAGGACTGTTTGGAGCGCCGACGTTGGTACGGCCGTGACGGATGACGGGAACGGGGAGAACGCATTCCTTCCGTGGATTTATCTATACCTGGCCTGGGACTTAATCTGAAAGCTACGACTGATGGGTAGAAGGAGAAATCGGCTTGAGGTGAGATGAATGAGCCGCCGGTCGAGTAGTTGTGTATGCCGCTGCACTGTCACATATTTCTGTTGTTGAGTTGGCGTTGCCGTTGCGTGTTCTCGCGACGAAAACGAGAACGGGGGGAGAACGAGGGGTAGGATGGGTTGGTTATATATGGGTGGAGGTGGCTTGATTGGGGATGGCTGATAGGAGATAGGAGATGGGGGCGGCTGCATTGGGGGTGTGGTCCTGCTCCTGAATTTCAGTTATCTCTAACTCCATATATTAAATAGAATAGCTTGGTACGGGAGTTGTAGGTTTTGTTTTGGTGCATCATTCTGACTGTATTGTGTTGTTTGTATTGCTTTCAATGTGAGTCACTGAGTGTGTAAACACTGGGACGGATGTAGTTTGAGAACACAAAAATAATGGAACATGGAACATAATTTACTGAAAACTAAATGAAAAGAAAATGAAGCAATGTTTCAAATGCAGACATGAGACATGAATTCAGACAGAGTAACACAAGTGAAGCTGAGGTGAATCACCTGGCTGGCAGTGCAGTTGGACATGCACTGCTTGTCGGTGGGACAGCAACACTTGTAGCCTCCTCCAGGTGAGAGCAGACACAGGTGACTGCAGCCTCCATTGTTGGTCTGACATGGATGACCAGACACTGCAGGGTGGAGAAAACATGCAACACATGTAAGGAATATGAGAACACACACCTATATGTTACAACAGTGCTTTATAAACCTGTTGTAACCAAGAGACATGCCGATGTGTGTAAGTAAAACAATAATAAGGAACACCTGTATTCATAATGAAAACAGCTGTTCTACAAGTTCACAACACATCCCGCCGCGATGCATTGTGAAATTGTACATCTGCTGTTGTCACATTTTAAATGTATTTTTTATTTTCCTTCTTAAAAATTTCCTTTTATTTATGTATTAACCCATTTTGGGCGGGAACCCCTTTTAGTGTTTTAAGCATTATGTTATACTTTAGCTATTGAAAAATAGCACATCTACAAGCTCATAGCGCGGACGTGCTACGAGCTTGTAGGTCTGCTATTATTTTTTTTATCGTGAAAATGTGCCTCAAATCTTTGAATATATATTCTTTCAGAGCGGACGTTTTTAACTCAAATCTTTGCTTCGGGGGGGGGGGGGGGTCCCTGGAACAACATATTTTCAGATGGGGGTCGTGGCATATGTAATTCTGGGGTCCTTGACATGAAATATGGAGTACCACTGAGGCACTGGCACAGAAACATGAGGTATTTCAGAAAACTGTCAAAACTGTGTGTGTGTGTGTGTGTGTGTGTGTGTGTGTGTGTGTGTGTGTGTGTGTGTGTGTGGGTGGGGGGGGGGGGGTCATTTAGATATGTCCACATATAATGCAACAATAAGCTTGCCTATAATGGCATTATCACAATAGGACCACCAGGTTGTAGGGTTACAACACTTTTCAAAACATATCAATTAATACAACAATACAGAAGAAATAAAAGTCATGAAACATAATGAAGAGTAATAATGAGTGTTACAGCGGGTGGTACAGACCCTCAGGTTGTCTAGAGGGGTGGTAGATGTGGATGTCATATGGACGGTTCAGCTTGCTGATGATTCTGGTCTTGTCGATACCATGAGTCTTGTTGGCTCTGTAGATGGACATGGACCCGGTCGTCGAGTCTGTCCAATAGATGTGATCCTCAAACACAGTAATAGTCCAGATGCTGTCCTGACTCACAACTACAGACACACAGAACCCCAAATACAAAGAGTCAGACTGTTATAAAATGCAGGGATAAAGTAGTACAAATACTGCTTTAACATACAATAGAGTATAACAAAGTGAACAATGTTTTCTGTGTGTGCGCGTTTGCGTGCGCGTGCGTGCGCGTGCGTGCGCGTGCGTGCGCGTGCGTGTGTGTTTGCATGTGTTGTGCACCTGTCTTTCTGTTGGTTCCATCCAGGTTGGCAAACTCAATGTGTGTCTCATCGTTGGTCCAGTAGACGTGATCATCGATGTAGTCTAACGTCAGGCCGTAGGGCTTGGAGATCTTCTCCTTCACGATGACTGTCCTGGTGGTGCCGTCCATCCCCATCCTCCCTATGTGGGGGTTGTTCTGCCCTACGTCTGTCCAGTACAAGTATCTGTCAGGGAGACACCGTGTCAGGGTCAGGTGTGTGTGTGTGTGTGTGTGTGTGTGTGTGTGTGTGTGTGTGTGTGTGTGTGTGTGTGTGTGTGTGTGTGTGTTGAGAAGGATTTTCCATGTAGTACCATGGTAATTTGAATACATTTAAATGAGCCTATACAGACCGAGCTTTGAAGCCCGGAGCCATACTGTGATAACAACAGAACTTAACACTTTGGCTGTGTATTCCCCCATCCCCGTCTGGGAGAGCAACAGTCCTCATCCTGTCCTCATCCTGCGCCCCCCCCCCCCCCCTTTTCACCTCACACCTCCCACCATCTGTAAACAAGACCCATTCTGCTCCACCTTATGGGTGGGATCTATCTACTGTATATAAAGTGTACTTCTGTGATTGTATTGTCATGCTTACTTGGGAGAACGGCCTGCGAGCCAGTAGCGTCCGTGTATGCTGGAGTTGCACGTTAAATAAAGATCTACAAAGGGAACTTGGTCTCACGCGTTTAGTGTCCGAAATCCTGCCATAACATTTGGTGTCTGAAGTGGGATCCTGTGTCGTCTGAGCTCCAGAAGATCAAGCTCCATCAACGGCATCTACTGGAGAGTCAAGGCTGCATTTTACGGAGTTCAGCGCCAGGATTTCAACAAAAAACACTGAAAACGGTGAGAACCTTCCGAATTCCAGACAATTGAAGTGCTAATTATAAATTCTAAAGACCATATTTTGCCAACCTACCTATTGTAATAGTCAGGTATGCTTAAAGCACAAAATACAGAAATCTAGCCTAGTGGACAGAAAAGAAAAGAGACCTTGAATTAACGTCAAGATTGTAAAACATAAAGACACCTTGTTTGCATTAAGTCAGCTGCAGCACAAAGAACCGTGCTTGCCAGATAAGTCAAGCCAAAGAACCTTGTTGAAACAACATAAAGAAAGGTGCTTGCAAAGAAAGTTAAGTTGAAAGCACAAAGACAACATGTTTAAGGTGAGACACCCCAGGTGAAATCATGATTTTTCATTTTTTTTTTTTTTTGCTATTTTGCTTCCTAAACATGTTTTCTTTCAAACTAAAGCAAAATACACATTAAAAATACAGATTTAGATGTTTAGTTGGATAGTTTATTTTAGCCAATGACAGCTCGTTTTTCGGGGTGAAAAGCCACCATCTCTATTTTCATGATTCGTTGTTGGTACAAAGGAAGTGACCATATTTGGATCAGACCACAGTCAGCTTGAGGTCCAGACCTTTCCAATGATATATGCCATTATATGTTGTTGCCAAGGTTTGGATGAGATATTTTGTCTCAAAATAGTGGCTTCAAATAAAACATTTTGGAATTTTACAATACAAATCTTTAAAGGCCGTTTTCTCAAAATGAGTTTTCCTCATACTTGGGACAAAGAATCTCCACTTCAGTTGAACTCACATACACCAAACTTTCCAGTCTTATTCCTAACTATATTCCGCAGACATTTACACATGGATTTGTTGATATATCATTCACAGCCTGATTTACATCACATTTTATACCAAAAAAATGCAGAAAATTGGGTTTTTTATGCCTGTTGACACTATTTTCTGATTTGTGGAGTGATAATTAGAGATATAAAAAATCCCATGTGTAATTTTCTTTGTCTCTAATGTGTCAACAAAATGAAATGATGATTTTGAACCTGGCTTTATCCGATCTTCAGATTTATCGTCCCGAAATGTATGCAAATTAGCGCATATAATGCCTAATTTGCATATTTAAACATATAATTTCAGAAAACTTGTAATACAAAAAATCTTAGTTTTAATATAAGTAATCAACTGGAGAAGTTTCATTGTGATAGCTATTATTTAACTTTTTTTCCCTATTCACCTGGGGTGTCTCGCCTTAACTGTTACAATACAACATACAATTTGTTGTCGTCACAGAATGACATAAAGATACAGTGCTTGCTTTAAGTAAAGAAAAGAACGTCAAGCAAGACAACACAATACCGTGTTGCATTTAAGAAAACCGTGTTAAATAGACTAGATCTCTGTATGTATTGTAAAGCATTTATCTGACAGTATTTCAATATGGGGAATAAAAAAAGTGCCCCTTCGGCCACAGAGAACAAAGAGAGATGGTCTTCGGTTATGCAAGACATGTTTGCAAAATATGGTACAGAAGCGCTATGCTGCATTGATGAGTGGAAACGCATGGGCTTTCCGGAACAAGGCTCTTTGAGTATAATAAGATTGCTTGCCTTAGAGCGACTGCTAAAAGAAGCGGAGAAGAAACTGAGAAAGAAAAAATCAGTAAAGACACACAAACTTGACAGATGTGACCGCCACAAAAAGGTATTTTCACTGTGGATGGAGGAAGCACAATTTAGACAACGAGAAAGTGATATGAGACAACTACCAAACTTTGATTCTTTGTGGGAAGAGAGCCAGCTACTTGCTCCCCCTGAATATTCTTTGAGGGAAGAGGACAGACCACTGGCTCCTCAGAATTCTTTTTTGTCTCCCTCACAGCAGTCCCCCATGCAAGCCAGTCGGGGTCTACAGGCCTCTACTCCAATTCTGGTGTCCGCTGCGCTGAGCCTGGAGAATGTTACTACAAGCCTGACTACTCCAACGACGATCCTGGTTTCTGCTGCACTGGGCCTATTGAAAGAAGCTCCATCCTGCACTGGCATCTCTGGCCCAGAGCTGGCCAACAGTGGCGATGCGGGCACGACACAGCCAAGATCTCGAAAACCACAGACCTTGCTCCCATCTATGCATCTGTCCACCCCTGGCCAACATAGGGGGACAACGCCTCATCGCAGCAGTGCCACCATCACCCAGGGCAGCACACCGCCACATAGAAGAGGGCCTGGGACAGCGAGACGTACACAGGGTGCATCAGAGTACTGTCGCCTGCCGGGCGGGGTCCCCACCCCAAATGGACTTTATTCTGACCCATGGATGGACCAGGAGGACGGGGACAACATACTGCTGGCTGACATACAGTGCCCCATGATAGAAGTAGCCAATCCGTACGGCGATGTAATGATGGTACAACGCCTGTGGTCTCCAGACGACATAGGCCAATACGCAGCTACACTGAAAACGCCTACTGAAGTGGGAGGATGCCGCTGGACTAAAGAACTGCAGGCCTTTTGTCGTACATACAGACCTACAATGAAAGAGGTACTTGACATCTGTGCCAAGAATATGGAACCTTCGAAAATGCAAGCAGTCCTAGATGTCGCCCAAACGTATCAAGATGAGAGGCCTGTCCTTGTAAAATTTGAGGACAATCGCAGATACATGACTGCTGTGGATGCAGTGTGTGAGAAGGTTATGACACTCTTCCCAACGATATTAAATCTGACTGAAGTGCAGAACTGTAAGCAGGGCAAAGATGAAACGATCAGTCAGTTCCGCCACCGCCTGGAGGAATACATTCTGACCTACGGGGGAGGGGAAAACCCCAACGACCCGTTTGCAAAAGCATTCCTGGTCAGCCAGCTAATAAGCAACATGCATGACAAACTCTCTAAACATGTGAAACAATCTCTCATTGGCTACAGAACCGCTGATCCGGCAGAAATCATCAAGCATGCAATTCATGCAGAGGACATCGAAAACGAGATGAAAGAAAAAGAGAAGAAACAGGATAAAAACAAGGCAGAAGTCCTTCAGCTTGCAATGATTAGCGCGGTTACTATGCTGTCAGAAAGACATCACATGCAAAGAGTGGACAGTAGAGACTATTCAGACTCCGAGGGGGACCACAGGGATGACGAAGATTATGACTCTGAGGGGGACCACATGGATGAAGAAGATTATGACTCCGAGGGGGACCACAGGAATGAACCAGGGGGAAAGGTGTCCCATTGCAGCTGTCGAGAACAGTGAGTGGCAGCGGGATTCCTGCAGCATGCCAGTTTGATATCATTGCTAAAAAAGCTAAATGCAATACCTGGAAAGAAAATGTTGTTTGGAATATATGATATTTTCTGGTTTATTTGTTATGTAATAGTTTGCTGTGCTAAATCAACAGGGTACTGTATTAGTATCATTTTTAGGGATTTCTTGGATCCTTTGTACACTGATAATTTGTGGTATCTGATGGTTATCTGTTGATGGGTATTGCTGTATGCGTAGGCCTTTGTGTCATCCCTTTGCTTAAACCATGCTTACAATATATTTTCGTCAATTATGATATTATGATGTAGTATTTTGATGATGAATGTTTTGATATTAATGGAAAATGTACGATTATTGTTTAATTAAGTTGTTTTAAATTAACAAAACGAGGGATTTGAGAAGGATTTTCCATGTAGTACCATGGTAATTTGAATACATTTAAATGAGCCTATACAGACCGAGCTTTGAAGCCCGGAGCCATACTGTGATAACAACAGAACTTAACACTTTGGCTGTGTATTCCCCCATCCCCGTCTGGGAGAGCAACAGTCCTCATCCTGTCCTCATCCTGCGCCCCCCCCCCCCCCCCCCCCCCCCCCCCCCCCCTTTCACCTCACACCTCCCACCATCTGTAAACAAGACCCATTCTGCTCCACCTTATGGGTGGGATCTATCTACTGTATATAAAGTGTACTTCTGTGATTGAATTGTCATGCTTACTTGGGAGAACGGCCTGCGAGCCAGTAGCGTCCGTGTATGCTGGAGTTGCACGTTAAATAAAGATCTACAAAGGGAACTTGGTCTCACGCGTTTAGTGTCCGAAATCCTGCCATAACAGTGTGTGTGTGTGTGTGTGTAAATGTATCTGTATTTATTTAACATGTTTTTTTGGAAAGTATACTATTAAATATGTCAGTATATGTCTTTGCATATATTATTGTCATAATCTGTCCTGTGCAATTTTTGATTACGAAGCCTTAAAAGCAATCTGAAATTAAAATCGATTCATATGTTTTAATGTTCAATGTCAAAAACAGATAGCAATTATTTGTGTGACAATTATCCAACTTAAAAGTGTAAATGTGACAGCCCTATTCACAGGATGGTTGATAAATTCAGTGTGTGGTTCATGATGTCACCACAGTGTTCTTACCCGTAGCGTACATCCACAGCTATGGAGTCTGGCAGGTCCAGGTCAGTGTTGAGCAGGACTGTTGGGTACGACCCGTTTAGTTTGGACACCCCTATGGTCTCATGTACCCAGTCAGTACAGTATAGGTTTCCTCCTATCCAATCAACAGCCAGACCCCGTGGTGTGATGGTCGAGGTGTCGTCAATGACCTGTTAATGAACCATACATGCACTCTGAATATACTCACCACGACTTCATTCTTATATTATGATAGTTAGAGTTTGGACTGCATGGGGTACGTGCGTGCGTGTGTACACTAACTCAGTGGTTCTCAATATCAAGAATAACATATTACAGTACATATTATATTACATATTAAACCCCGACCTCCTGCAAAAAAAAAGTACAACAAAACAATCTGTTTAGCCGCAGCTCCTTTAAAACTGAATCAAACTGAATAATATAAAACAAAAACAGTCTCATCTTTTTCTGCTGCATATTCCACATTGTGTACAGTAGATATCTATATGAAATACAGCAGTTAAATCTCTCTTGACCTTTTAAACTAAATGTTTTCAAAAGGCAGCCAACACAACTGTTTACTCTGAGAAATATGTAATGTGCTATTTTTTACATAGAGCGCCCCCCGGACCCCCCCCCCCCTGCCCTGCCACACGGGGGGGGGGGGGGGGGGACAGAATATTATGTTGCTTGGGGCCACTAAAGGCCTAGAACCGGCACTGGTACACTGAGTACTAGTATAAATACAACAAGTATCCTTCATTCATCCTCATAGTTGTCGTTGTCACACTGACCTGGACGTCACTGCCGTTGATGTTCATGACACTGATCATGCTGTGATAGGGAGGGGAGGTCCATTCTGTCAAATCTATCCAGTAGATCTTCTGCTGCTGATAGTCAAAGTCCAGAGACACTGCACGCTTCAAGTCCTGTCACACCACAGCAGTTGTGTTAGTCTCAGACTGGAATACATTCCAGCATATCAAAAGCAGTGCGTGTAGAATATTGTATAGGATTACATAGGAGGATGTGTTGTTAATTATGTCCAATGGTTTTCACCTGTTTGAGCTTTGAGCTGGAGCCGTCCAAGCTGATCCTCATCAGGTTGTCAAGGTTGGCTAAAATGAGGAAGGGCTCCACCTCTGGATAAAGTGAGACATTACACTTGAGTTGGTTTACTTTTAGAAATACACTAATCTGAGAATCCCATCGTCAAATATTATGAACTGGGGACCCCCAAAATGAATCATATTTGAACTGGGGACCCCTAAAATGAATCATATTTGAACTGGGGACCCCCAAAATTAATCATATTTGAACTGCAGACCCCCAAAATGAATCATTTTTGAACTGCAGACCCCCAAAATGAATCATATTTGAACTACAGACCCCCAAAATGAATCATATTTGAACTGCAGACCCCCAAAATGAATCATATTTGAACTGGGGACCTCCAAAATGAATCATATTTGAACTGGGGACCTCCCACCCCCCCCACACACACACACACACACACACAGTCTTACCTGTGGTGTCATGTGACGGTGTAGCATGGAGAGCTGAGGAGGAACATAACAAAGTAATTGAGCTTCAGTGGAACAACAGCATGGTTGGTACGTTGTATCTGAGGTTTATCTGTTGAAATAATTAATACACGTGAAAGATATCCTTTGGTTCTCCTCTTCACTGCTATTTATTTGCCCCAGGATGGGAATCATGAGTAACTACGATTTCTATCAGAGCTCACATGAAATGAAAATAGCCGGTGTTATGATCTGATCGCCCATGGCTGTGTACTTGTACGTGAATACACAATGTACTAGATATGTATTGTGTACTGCCTGTACTTTATAGTTATAGCTACTGGAGACATACCAAAGGAATAATTCAACTGGATTGTCACACACCACCCAGCCTGCACACACACTACCGGTCTGCCAGAACCAGACGAGGCTCCAATTAGAGTTTACAACAGCCGGCAAGCAATATTCTGTTGTAAATTAACTGGTTGGCTCGCATTTTAGTCTAGTATTCCTCTACACTATCGTATACTTGCCAGCCCATTGTGAACCCGGACATGTTGCATGAGTACACCAACGTTTTATGTTAGATGTGTTGAGTATGGGCCCCCAGCATGTAGACACTGATGTTAGATGTGTTGAGTATTGGCCCCCAGCATGTAGAAACAGTTTTATGTTAGATGTGTTGAGTATGGGCCCCCAGCATGTAGACACTGATGTTAGATGTGTTGAGTATTGGCCCCCAGCATGTAGAAACAGTTTTATGTTAGATGTGTTGAGTATGGGCCCCCAGCATGTAGAAACAGTTTTATGTTAGATGTGTTGAGTATGGGCCCCCAGCATGTAGAAACAGTTTTATGTTAGATGTGTTGAGTATGGGCCCCCAACATGTAGAAACAGTTTTATGTTAGATGTGTTGAGTATGGGCCACCAGTATGTAGACACTGATGTTAGATGTGTTGAGTACTAGAATTTCGCCGGCCGAACCTAGTTACATTGCAGCGCAATATGGGAAGAAGGAAATTGCGGGAGGTGACAGACTCCACTTCATGTTTCAGCTGTGTTTTTAAACTCAGTAGTGTGCCCTGCACATGTAGTAACGGATGGGTTATAAATTATTATAATAACAGAAAGTGTTTTTTATTTCTCATAAATACGCAAACATGGTGAAACAACTACAGTCACAGAGAGCAGTGCCAAGGTAGCTGCTGCCTGCTAACGATGCAAACAACAGCCTTGCCTGTCGTGTGTGTGTGTGTGTGTGGGGGGGGGATAGCACTAATTTTCGACATTTTACTGTGTCATAAATATTTACATCTGTAGCCTATATTGTGATTACATTTGACCGTACATTTGACTCTTGTGTTATATTCTTGTGAAATATTCAGTAAAGTATTGTGGTGAAATATTCACCCCAAGTTGATAAGATATGCAGAGAATATAATACCAAGAACCCCCAGTTTGAAATGCATTAGGCCACAGACCCCCATTTGATACCATTTGCTCTCTGGGAAAATCAGGGTCCATTTGGTTCCATTTGTATGCTCTTGGAGTATGATGACTGTGCTAACAGTATTATCATAAAATATGTCTCAGTTTGAAGATTAAAAAAAACATATTTCATATGTGTGAGCTTGTAAAGTAGAACGTTCAACCTAGAGACAGTGTTGCCAAGTCTGATCATTATAAGCTACTTTGGACTTGTTTATCTATTGGTAGTCCTTGACATGGAAATGTTTGAGTTCCACTGCTCTGAAACAACATTAGACAACAAAGTTTGACAGTCAACACTATAATTGATTATTTTAAGACTAATTTCCGGACCATTTCTGATTTACCTACTTTGAACTGGCCTATTAACATTTTTATAGACCTGGTTGCTTGTTTCACTCTCAAATCCACGATATGTGGCAACCCTGGTCCCTGGTTTGTTTTGGTTTGCGTGTGGATGTTTTTTTGTGTTGCTTTAGCATCTTTAGCACAGTAGCTATCAGAGGCTGCAGCAGCTGCTGCTGTCATGAAAACGCAAGTTTCTGTCCCAGAAGCTCACGTTAGGTCTGCGCACACTGTACGTTGCTATGGCAACCTGTCATCAAATGCTGCTAACGTTGTGGTCAGCACTGTTAGCATGTGTGCTATCAGGCAAAAGCTGAGATAGATATGAAACTACTGGCCAAAATGTCATACAAAACACAACACCTAAAATCGGAATGTTATTGTGACCTACAGACCATCATGATTTGCTTGCTGGACCTATAATTAATTTATTTGCATTAAATTGCCACTCGCCCATATAAATAAAAAGCAAGATGGCTGCCGATTGCGAGCGGAGAGACGGAGAGAGTAGTGACGTGTGAGCCGGGGGCGGGCCTCTGACAACAGCATGAACACAGGGCAGTGTTGCCAGGTTTGCGAATTGTAAGCGAGTTGTAAGTAGCCTGGTTAAAAGGCCTTGTTTCTGCCCCTGTTGGGGCAACAATGTCCACAGCATAATGTCGACCAGTTTCTGTCCACCGCTTTTGGCACGTGACCAACTTAAGCAATGTTATATTAGATTGGCCCCCAGCATGTAGAAACTGTCTTATGTTAGATGTGTTGAGTATGGGCCCCCAGCATGTAGAAACTGTTTTATGTTAGATGTGTTGAGTATGGGCCCCCAGTATGTAGAAACAGTTTTATGTTAGATGTGTTGAGTATGGGCCCCCAGCATGTAGAAACTGTTTTATGTTAGATGTGTTGAGTATGGGCCCCCAGCATGTAGACACTGTTTTATGTTAGATGTGTTGAGTATGGGCCCCCAGCATGTAGAAACTGCCGGATGCTAACTTGCATATGTTGAGCAATTTTCATAATTTGCATAACATGTGACCATACCATTAACAACCTATAGAAGGCAAAATGTCATCATGTTTTAAAGTTTATGTAGATGTGATGTGTCAAACTAGGGGGTTTTCATGATGCTGAATCCATTCAAAGCATACAAAAAGAAAATAAGTGAATGGTGCAACTCCGAGTGGGGGTGTGGGGGGGGGGGGGGGGGCAGACCCACAGGAACGCACCCAGGGTGCCGGCCCGATTCTGGCGAGCTGCCCCGCGTCCGAAACGGTTGAGAAATGACCGCTGAGTTACCGTGTGGGGGTCCCTCTACTTACCCCCTACTGTACTGTACTGTACTGTACTGTACTGTACTGTACTGTACTGTACTGTACTGTGCTGTACTGTACTGTACTGTACTGTACTGTACTGGCACCATAAATACAGTTAATATGTGTGTGTGTGTGTGTGTGTGTGTGTGTGTGTGTGTGTGTGTGTGTGTGTGTGTGTGTGCGTGTGTGTGTGTGTGTGTGATAGGTTGCGCACAGGTGGTGAAAAACAACCATGCTGTTTTCGTGCCCAGATCATAGACTGTAAAAAATATGGACAAAGCGTTCCCCGGATCTAACATGAACGTAAATTGAAGCCTGTCAGTCCTTGCAATGGAAGTCGCCATCTTTCTAGATCCGTTTTGGCCCAGCTAGCCATTGGCTGGCCCAGACAACGAGGCGGGACTTCCCCCCTTCTTCTCCGTTGGTTTTTATTTTGACTCGAGTGGGAGGGGAATCCCTATCATAGACTGTAACGGTAGCCACGCCCCTCAGAACATACGCGACTTTATGGTCATTTTTTAAATTAATGGGACCATAATTTTCCAAAAAGAATATTATGACATTAGAAATTAGACTTTAAACTAGTGACTGGAAGAAGAAAGTATTCATGACCATGTTTATTAAGGTAATACAGTCTAGGTGAAGTTGGGCCCAAATACATGGACTTCTATGGGGTTATGGGTTTTTCTGGGTCCAATGACAGCGCCACAACAGGTCATTATATGAACTTTCATTTCCTTAGTGGCTTCACAAAATATCTGTCTGACTGACCCCCTGGCTCAGATGCACCCAGCCAGCCAGCCACACACATAGCTCCGTAAGGGAGCGGTTGCACCACTCAAAAACACTCATTGGGCTAAAAACGTCGGAGGCGGACCAGAACATAATAAAAGTATATAAAAATATATATATATATATATACAGTATGTTGTTTTTATATCTGTTTAACATAATTGTGAATAATGAATCAATGGACTGATGAACTCATTCTAATAATTTGCATAGGCTATTTATTTATTCTCGTAATTATAAACCCACGTCCTCACAGACATGGAACACATCTCATTTGTAAGCATAACTTATACAACGGCGTCAGTGATACAGATCTACAATCTCACATGTTGCTGATCAACTCGCATCGAACAACACTGTTACAACTCGTTGCGCTAAAAACAGCCATATCCACTTTTCACGGTGACACCCCCCCCACACACACACGTGAGGCGCCCCACACACAAAAACAACAGTATAGCTTAATTGCACCACACACCAACCCTCCCCCAGGACCCCCCCCCCCCCTCCCTCTGCCCAATGTATACCAACCCCCCCCCCTCCCCCTCCGCCACAAGCCTCACAGCCTGTGTGTGTTGATAGCCGTACAGACCACTGTGGAGAAATGGATTGATTCAATAATGATGTTCAATAGATGAGCGATCACAGCCACACCCAGCCTATAGCCTATCCTGGCTCAACAGCTACATGATTGACAGTTACAGTTGGAACCAAAATGGGCCCTTACGGATCAGTACCTCTGAGAGTGTACAAATGGAACCAAACCGGTCCATTTGGTTGCATGTGTACTGTACGCTCTCAGAGTTATGGGCCGGGGTCCCTGAAATAAAAACCTTTGAAACCTCAACTCACACACTGTAGAGCAGTGGTTCCCAAAGTGGGGTCCGGGGACCCCCAGGGGGTCCTTGAAGGAGTTCCAGGAGGTCCCCAGCTAAATGATAGTTTGGAACCATGTGGACCCTTATGGGTCTGTAACTCAGAGAGTGTCATGTCAAGGAATACACTATTGCATGTACTGCATGTACACACGCGTGCGTGCACACACACGCACGCACACATACACACACGCACGATGGTGCGTTCACGCGATGGTGCGTTCACACGATGGTGCGTTCACACGATGGTGCTTCACACTATGGTGCGTTCACACGATGGTGCGTTCACACGATGGTGCTTCACACTATGGTGCTTCACACTATGGTGCGTTCACACTATGGTGCGTTCACACAATGGTGCGTTCACACGGGCAGATGAAACGATGCAAAGACTGTTGATTTGGAGCAGCTGAGCTACATGCATGTTGCTGGATCCATTGACAATGAATGGATATGCATCATTTAATCTGCCCCGTGTGAACGCAGCATAACCCTGACCGCCCGTGGAAGCCACGTAGTCTGAATGGCGGTGCGTCAGAATGCCACTCTGTCCCCGGGAATGAGGATCTATGGAATCTCACATTGCTGACAAGCAATAGTTTGTCGTCTGAACGGATTGTGGAACACTCCTAACAATTTGCACAATAACAAGAAAATGACATTTGGGCTGCAGAGCTCCCTGTGAGAGCCAACAGTGACTACAGAGCTCAAATGTCTTTTGAAAATAGCAGATCTAAAAGCTCACAATGTGTCGCATCGTGTGTGTGTATGTATGTGTGTGTGTGTGTGTGTGTGTGTGTGTGTGTGTGTGTGCGTGTGTGTGTGTGCGTGTGTGCGTGCGTGCGTGCGTTGTGCGTGCGGACACATGGTCATTTTTCAGTCTTTACTCACGACAATCTGCAGGTTCGTCTGACCGGTCCCCACAGTCATCTACTGTGTCACATTTCCATGACAATGGAATGCACTTGTAGTTCTTACAAACAAACTGATGGGGGAGACAGAGGATTCTGTTTAGAATCAGTAAACAAATAATGTACAACACAAAATACATTATTATAATTTATTACCAAACAATATCCAACTTTTCTTTTCAAGTGAGAGTCAACACAATTTGAGAAGAATCTGAATGTTCACAGTTATTGAGGAGGACCAATATAAAATATCATTGTGTTTCTGTTAGAGGAGTTACTGTACTCTGTGGAACAAAGTATGGCAGGAATGAGTTCAAACAAATGTTTAAAATGTACATATTAAATAGAATAGCTTGGTACGGGAGTTGTAGGTTTTGTTTTGGTGCATCATTCTGACTGTATTGTGTTGTTTTTATTGCTTTCAATGTGAGTCACTGAGTGTGTAAACACTGGGACGGATGTAGTTTGAGAACACAAACATAATGGAACATGGAACATAATTTACTGAAAACTAAATGAAATGAAAATGAAGTAATGTTTCAAATGCAGACATGAGAGATGAATTCAGACAGAGTAACACAAGTGAAGCTGAGGTGAATCACCTGGCTGGCAGTGCAGTTGGACATGCACTGCTTGTCGGTGGGACAGCAACACTTGTAGCCTCCTCCAGGTGAGAGCAGACACAGGTGACTGCAGCCTCCATTGTTGGTCTGACATGGATGACCAGACACTGCAGGGTGGAGAAAACATGCAACACATATAAGGAATATGAGAACACACACCTATATGTTACAACAGTGCTTTATAAACCTGTTGCAACCAAGAGACATGCCGATGTGTGTAAGTAAAACAATAATAAGGAACACCTGTATTCATAATGAAAACAGCTGTTCTACAAGTTCACAACACATCCCGCCGCGATGCATTGTGAAATTGTACATCTGCTGTTGTCACATTTTAAATGTATTTTTATTTTTCCTTCTTAAAAAATTTCTTTTATTTATGTATTAACCCATTTTGGGCGGGAACCCCTTTTAGTGTTTTAAGCATTATGTTATACTTTAGCTATTGAAAAATAGCACATCTACAAGCTCATAGCGCGGACGTGCTACGAGCTTGTAGGTCTGCTATTTTTTTTTTTATCGTGAAAATGTGCCTCAAATCTTTGAATATATATTCTTTCAGAGCGGACGTTTTTAACTCAAATCTTTGCTTCGGGGGGGGGGGGGGGGGGTCCCTGGAACAACATATTTTCAGATGGGGGTCGTGGCATATGTAATTCTGGGGGTCCTTGACATGAAATATGGAGTACCACTGAGGCACTGGCACAGAAACATGGGGTATTTCAGAAAACTGTCAAAACTGTGTGTGTGTGTGTGTGTGTGTGTGTGTGTGTGTGTGTGTGTGTGTGTGTGTGTGTGTGTGTGTGTGTGTGTGTGTGTGTGTGTGTGTGTGTGTGTGGGGGGGGGGGGGGGGGGTCATTTAAATATGTCCACATATAATGCAACAATAAGCTAGACTATAATGGCCTATAATGGCATTATCACAATAGGACCACCAGGTTGTAGGGTTACAACACTTTTCAAAACATATCAGTTAATACAACAATACAGAAGAAATAAAAGTCATGAAACATAATGAAGAGTAATAATGAGTGTTGCAGCGGGTGGTACAGACCGTCAGGTTGTCTAGAGGGGTGGTAAATGTGGATGACATGTGGACGGTCCAGCATGCTGATTCTGGTCTTGTCGATACCATGAGTCTTGTTGGCTCTGTAGATGGACCTGGTCGTCCAGTCTGTCCAATAGATGTGATCCTCAAACACAGTAATAGCCTCGATGCTGTCCTGGCTCACAACTACAGACACACAGAACCCCAAATACAAAGAGTCAGACTGTTATAAAATGCAGGGATAAAGTAGTACAAATACTGCTTTAACATACAATAGAATATAACAAAGTGAACAATGTTTTCTGTGTGTGCGCGCACGCGCGTGCAAGCAAGCGTGTGTGCATGCGCGTGCCTGTGTGTGTGTGTGTGTGTGTGTGTGTGTGTGTGTGTGTGTGTGTGTGTGTGTGTGTGTGTGTGCATGTGTTGTGCACCTGTCTTTCTGTTGGTTCCATCCAGGTTGGCAAACTCAATGTGTGTCCCATCGTTGGTCCAGTAGATGTGATCATTGATGTAGTCTAACGTCAGGCCGTAGGGCTTGGAGATCTTCTCCTTCACGATGACTGTCCTGGTGGTGCCGTCCATCCCCATCCTCCCTATGTTGTTCATCACCATGTCTGTCCAGTACAAGTATCTGTCAGGGAGACACCGTGTCAGGTGTGTGTGTGTGTGTGTGTGTGTGTGTGTGTGTGTGTGTGTGTGTGTGTGTGTGTGTGTGTGTGTGTGTGTGTGTGTGTGCGCGCGCGTGCGCGCGCGTGTGCGTGCGAGTGCGTGTGTGTGTTTAAATGTATCTGTATTTATTTATTTTTGGAAAGTATACTATTAAATATGTCAGTATATGTCTTTGCATATATTATTGTCATAATCTGTCCTGTGCAATTTTTGATTACGAAGCCTTAAGAGCAATCTGAAATTAAAATGGATTAAAATGTTTTTAATGTTCAATGTCAAAAACACAATTAAATTGTTGATAGCAATTATTTGTGTGACAATTATCCAACTTAAAAGTGTAAATGTGACAGCCCTATTCACAGGATGGTTGATAAATTCAGTGTGTGGTTCATGATGTCACCACAGTGTTCTTACCCGTAGCGTACATCCACAGCTATGGAGTTTGGCTGGTCCAGGTCAGTGTTGAGCAGGACTGTTGGGTACGACCCGTTTAGTTTGGACACCCCTATGGTGTGATGTACCCAGTCAGTCCAGTATAGGTTTCCTCCTATCCAATCAACAGCCAGAGCCCGTGGTGTGATGGTCGAGGTGTCGTGAATGACCTGTTAATGAACCATACATGCACTCTGAATATACTCACCACGACTTCATTCTTACATTATGATAGTTAGAGTTTGGACTGCATGGGGTACGTGCGTGGGTGTGTACACAACTCAGTGGTTCTCAATATCAAGAATAACATATTACAGTACATATTATATTACATATTAAACCCCGACCTCCTGCAAAAAAAAAGTACAACAAAACAATCTCTTTAGCCGCAGCTCCTTTAAAACTGAATCAAACCGAGTCAAACTGAATAATATAAAACAAAAATAGTCTCATCTTTTTCTGCTGCATATTCCACATTGTGTACAGTAGATATCTATATGAAATACAGCAGTTACATCTCTCTTGACCTTTTAAACTAAATGTTTTCAATGAGCTATTTTTTACATATTACATGTTTTTGGTT
Source organism: Protomyctophum bolini (assembly GCF_963924005.1). Taxonomy (NCBI): domain Eukaryota; kingdom Metazoa; phylum Chordata; class Actinopteri; order Myctophiformes; family Myctophidae; genus Protomyctophum; species Protomyctophum bolini. The sequence goes on along the minus strand of NC_137874.1, from coordinate 5,669,924 downwards.
AAGTAATGCCTTACAGTAGCCTACTCGTTATTGGGTTAAATAATAATATTACAGTAATATACAACAAGTAACTCGTTACTGCCCAACTGGCTATTATAAGTACACTGAGTACTAGTATAAAATACAACAAGTATCCTTCATTCATCCTCATAGTTGTCGTTGTCACACTGACCTGGACGTCACTGCCGTTGATGTTCATGACACTGATCATGCTGTGATAGGAAGGGGTCCATTCTGTCGCCTCTATCCAGTAGATCTTGTGCTGCTGATAGTCAAAGTCCAGAGACTTTTTACGCTTCAAGTCCTGTCACACCACAGCAGTTGTGTTAGTCTCAGACTGGAATACATTCCAGCATATCAAAAGCAGTGCGTGTAGAATATTGTATAGGATTACATAGGAGGATGTGTTGTTAATTATGTCCAATGGTTTTCACCTGTTTGAGCTTTGAGCTGGAGCCGTCCAAGCTGATCCTCATCAGGTTGTCAAGGTTGGCTAAAATGAGGAAGGGCTCCACCTCTGGATAAAGTGAGACATTACACTTGAGTTGGTTTACTTTTAGAAATACACCAATCTGAGAATCCCATCGTCAAATATTATGAACTGGGGACCCCCAAAATGAATCATATTTGAACTGGGGACCCCCAAAATTAATCATATTTGAACTGGGGACCCCCAAAATGAATCATATTTGAACTGGAGACCCCCAAAATGAATCATATTTGAACTGGGGACCCCCAAAATGAATCATATTTGAACTGGGGACCCCCAAAATGAATCAAATTTGAACTGGGGACCCCCAAAATGAATCATATTTGAACTGGAGACCCCCAAAATGAATCATATTTGAACTGGGGACCTCCCACCCCACACACACACACACACACACACACACACACACACACACACACACACACACACACACACACACACACACACACACACTTACCTGTGGTGTCATGTGACGGTGTAGCATGGAGAGCTGAGGAGGAACATAACAAAGTAAATTAGCTTCAGTGGAACAACAGCATTTTTGGTTGTATCTGAGGTTTATCTGTTGAAATAATGAATACACGTGAAAGATATCCTTTGGTTCTCCTCTTCACTGCTATTTATTTTCCCCAGGATGGGAATCATGAGTAACTACGATTTCTATGAGAGCTCACATGAAATGAAAATAGCCGGTGTTATGATCTGATCGCCCATGGCTGTGTACTTGTACGTGAATACACAATGTGCTAGATATGTATTGTGTACTGCCTGAACTGTAGCATACTTTATAGTTAGCTACTGGAGACATTCCAAAGGAATAATTCAACTGGATTGTCACACACCACCCAGCCTGCACACACACTACCGGTCTGCCAGAACCAGACGAGGCTCCAATTAGAGTTTACAACAGCCGGCAAGCAATATTTGGTTAAATTTGGTAAATTAACTGGTTGGCTCGCAATTTAGTCTAGTACTCCTCTACACTATCGTATACTTGCCAGCCCATTGTGAACCCGGACATGTTGCATGAGTACACCAACGTTTTATGTTAGATGTGTTTAGTATGGGCCCCCAGCATGTAGACACTGATGTTAGATGTGTTGAGTATGGGCCCCCAGCATGTAGAAACTGTGTGGGGTCTCGAGAGCGACACCCCGCGATGGTAAGTGCGTTGCCAGGGCAACCAGACACGCTGTCAGACAGAAGAAGCCTTGGGCCGTTATAGGAACGCCCTCGGCCGTGTGATAGGGAATGTATGTCCCGAATCTCCTCCTCCGCCAGCTGGAGCTGATGGATCGACCGCACCCAAATCAGCAAGCGGCCACACCCGTCATATAAAAAGGAAGACTCAGTCTACGTCTGACAGCGGCTGGTTCACACACATATGCTCACGGAGGCACGCACGGCACACCGTCGGGGGGTAAGACGACACACACACCTCCACCGAACACACATTCATGTGAATAGCTCTGCATGTCTTAACTGTCATTCTCCTCTCAACACAGGCTTTTAGGAACGGTCCAGGGAATGTCCGAGGGACAATCGGACTGTATGACTAAAATATAGAGACGGGAGTTCCAAGTCCGCGTATCGCGCGGCGGGAGGGTGGCAGCCCCGCCACAGTGACAGCGACAAGGACACTACCCAAAATAAGGTCGGAAAGAAACCTATAATTCTTGACAATCCATTGAGTCCTGTCTGGCAAACAGGCGCTCATTATATACGCCGGAGTGTCTGACGGCTAGTGCTCTCTCGGAGCTGGAACCCGCTAGGGGAGAAGACCCGCTACAGTTAAAGATAAAGACCGATGACGTCACGAAGCAAGGCAGCGCCGTCACCTCTTATCGTTATTAAAACCACAGCCCTCCAGTGACTGTAGCCTACCTGAGTTGAAATCTAATCTTCTGTTCTCATCCTTCTCCAGGCTGGCGACGACGCCTGTGAAACTTAAATTGTATGGAATATAATTTATGCTGAACCTACGTGGGGTTTCTCCTGCATGCATTCTGTATACTTTGCTGCTAAACAAATAAAGAGCCGTTTGAAACTGCTGCAATCCCCTGTTCCGCCTGCTCCTTGACCACTGAGACTCCACACAGTTTTATGTTAGATGTGTTGAGTATGGGCCCCCAGCATGTAGACACTGATGTTAGATGTGTTGAGTATGGGCCCCCAGCATGTAGACACTGATGTTAGATGTGTTGAGTATGGGCCCCCAGCATGTAGAAACTGATGTTAGATGTGTTGAGTAGGCTATTGGCCCCCAGTATGTAGACACTGATGTTAGATGTGTTGAGTATGGGCCCCCAGCATGTAGAAACTGTTTTACTGTTTTATGTTAGATGTGTTGAGTATGGGCCCCCAGCATGTAGAAACTGTTTTATGTTAGATGAGTTGAGTAAGGGCCCCCAGCATGTAGAAACTGTTTTATGTTAGATGTGTTGAGTATGGGCCCCCAGCATGTAGAAACAGTTTTATGTTAGATGTGTTGAGTATGGGCCCCCAGCATGTAGAAACAGTTTTATGTTAGATGTGTTGAGTATGGGCCCCCAGCATGTAGACACTGTTTTATGTTAGATGTGTTGAGTATGGGCCCCCAGCATGTAGAAACTGTTTTATGTTGAGTATGGGCCCCCAGCATGTAGAAACTGTTTTATGTTAGATGTGTTGAGTATGGGCCCCCAACATGTAGAAACTGTTTTATGTTAGATGTGTTGAGTATGGGCCCCCAGCATGTAGACACTGTTTTATGTTAGATGTGTTGAGTATGGGCCCCCAACATGTAGAAACTGCCGGATGCTAACTTGCATATGTTGAGCAATTTTCATAATTGGCATAACATGTGACCATACCATTAACAACCTATAGAAGGCAAAATGTCATCATGCTTTATGTGTCAAACTAGGAGGTTTTCATGATGCTGAATCCATTCAAAGCATACAAAAAAGAAATAAGTGAATGGTGCAACTCCGAGTGGGGGTGTGTGGGGGGGGTGCCAGACCCACAGGAACGCACCCAGGGTGCCGGCCCGATTCTGGCGGTTGAGAAATTACCGCTGAGTTACCATGTGGGGGTCCCTCTACTTACCCCCTACTGTACTGTACTGTACTGTACTGTACTGTACTGTACTGTACTGTACTGTACTGTACTGTACTGTACTGTACTGTACTGTACTGTACTGTACTGTACTGGCACCATATATACAGTTAATATGTGTGTGTGTGTGTGTGTGTGTGTGTGTGTGTGTGTGTGTGTGTGTGTGTGTGTGTGTGTGTGTGTGTGTGTGTGTGTGTGATAGGTTGCGCACAGGTGGTGAAAGACAACCATGCTGTTTTCGTGCTCAGATGCACCAAGCCACCCAGCCAGCCACACACATAGCTCCGTAAGGGAGTGGTTGCACCACTCAAAAACACTCATTGGGCTAAAAACGTCGGAGGCGGACCAGAACATAATAAAAGTATATTAAAAAATATATATGTGTATCTGTTTAACATAATTGTGAATAATGAATCAATGGACTGATGAACTCATTCTAATAATTTGCATAGGCTATTTATTTATTCTCGTAATTATAAACCCACGTCCTCACAGACATGGAACACATCTTATTTGTAAGCATAACTTATACAACGGCGTCAGTGATACAGATCTACAATCTCACATGTTGCTGATCAACTCGCATCGAACAACACTGTTACAACTCGTTGCGCTAAAAACAGCCATATCCACTTTTGACGGTGACAACCCCCCACACACAAAAACAACAGTATAGCTTAATTGCACCACACACTCAACCCTCCCCCTGGTCCCCCCCCGTCCCCCTCCGCCACAAGCCTCACAGCCTGTGTGTGTTGATAGCCGTACAGACCACTGTGGAGAAATGGATTGATTCAATAATGATGTTCAATAGATGAGCGATCACAGCCACACCCAGCCTATAGCCTATCCTGGCTCAACAGCTACATGATTGACAGTTACAGTTGGAACCAAAATGGGCCCTTACGGATCAGTACCTCTGAGAGTGTACAAATGGAACCAAACCGGTCCATTTGGTTGCATGTGTACGCTCTCAGAGTTATGGGCCGGGGTCCCTGAAATAAAAACCTTTGAAACCTCAACTCACACACTGTAGAGCAGTGGTTCCCAAAGTGGGGTCCGGGGACCCCCAGGGGGTCCTTGAGGGAGTTCCAGGAGGTCCCCAGCTAAATGATAGTTTGGAACCATGTGGACCCTTATGGGTCTGTAACTCTGAGAGTGTCATGTCAAGGAATACACTATTGCATGTACTGTATGTACACACGCGTGCGAGCACACCAGGGGGGCAGTCAGAGAGATATTTTGTAAAGCCACTAAGGAAATGAAAGTTCATATAATGGCCTGTTGTGGCGCTGTCACTGGACCCAGAAAAACCCATAGCCCCATAGAAGTCCATGTATTTTGGCCCAACTTCACCTAGACTGTATTACCTTAATAAACATGGTCATGAATACTTTTTGCTTCCAGTCACTAGTTTAAAGTCTCATTTCTAATGTCATATTCTTTTTGGAAAATTATGGTCCCATTTATAAAAAAAAATTACCATAAAGTCGCGCATGTTCTGAGGGGCGTGGCTACCGTTACAGTCTATGAACGGGATACCCCACCCACTCGAGTCAAAATAAAAACCCGAAGAAGAAGGGGGAAGTCCCGCCTCGTTGTCTGGGCCAGCCAATGGGCCAGCTGGCCTGAGCTGGGCCAAAACGGATCTAGAAAGATGGCGACTTCCATTGCATGGATTGACAGGCTTCATTTTATGTTCATGTTAGACCCGCGGAACGCTTTGTCCATATTTTTTACAGTCTATGGCGCACACACACGCACGCACGCACACATACACACACGCACGATGGTGCGTTCACGCGATGGTGCGTTCACACGATGGTGCTTCACACTATGGTGCGTTCACACTATGGTGCGTTCACACTATGGTGCGTTCACACGATGGTGCGTTCACACGATGGTGCGTTCACACGATGGTGCGTTCACACTATGGTGCGTTCACACTATGGTGCATTCACACGATGGTGCGCTCACACTATGGTGCGTTCACACGATGGCAGATGAAACGATGCAAAGACTGTTGATTTGGAGCAGCTGAGCTACATGAATGTTGCTGGATCCATTGACAATGAATGGATATGCATCATTTAATCTGCCCCGTGTGAACGCAGCATAACCCTGACCGCCCGTGGAAGCCACGTAGTCTGAATGGCGGTGCGTCAGAATGCCACTCTGTCCCCGGGAATGAGGATCTATGGAATCTCACATTGCTGACAAGCAATAGTTTGTCGTCATTTAGTCACAGACACCTTCACCACCAACAAACTACTACAATTATCCTTCCAACTCAACGGACTGTGGAACAATTGCACAATAACAAGAAAATGACATTTGGGCTGCAGAGCTCCCTGTGAGAGCTAACAGTGACTACAGAGCTCACATGTATTTGATGTCATCCTAGATTGAACACTCACTGATGAAGACAATGAGCAAGAGGAAGATTCCACAAGAGGGAATCACTGGCAGACATGATGTCATCCTAACAAATGTATGACCTCTGACCCCAGTCCATAGCAGAGGTCACCCTGTGTGTCTCACCCAGTGGTGGAAAAAGTACTCAATGTTTTACTGAAATATAGAAATAAGTAAAAGTCCAGAAATCAAAATGTACTCGAGTAAAATTTCAACTTTTCAAAACAATCTTTTGAAAATAGCAGATCTAAAAGCTCACTATGTGTCGCATCGTGTGTGTGTGTATGTGTGTGTGTGTGTGTGTGTGTGTGTGTGCGTGTGTGTGTGTGTGTGCGTGCGTGCGTTGTGCGTGCGGACACATGGTCATTTTTCAGTCTTTACTCACGACAATCTGCAGGTTCGTCTGACCGGTCCCCACAGTCATCTACTGTGTCACATTTCCATGACAATGGAATGCACTTGTAGTTCTTACAAACAAACTGATGGGGGAGACAGAGGATTCTGTTTAGAATCAGTAAACAAATAATGTACAACACAAAATACATTATTATAATTTATTACCAAACAATATCCAACTTTTCTTTTCAAGTGAGAGTCAACACAATTTGAGAAGAATCTGAATGTTCACAGTTATTGAGGAGGACCAATATAAAATATCATTGTGTTTCTGTTAGAGGAGTTACTGTACTCTGTGGAACAAAGTACGGCAGGAAATGAGTTCAAACAAATGTTTAAAATGTACATATTAAATAGAATAGCTTGGTACGGGAGTTGTAGGTTTTGTTTTGGTGCATCATTCTGACTGTATTGTGTTGTTTGTATTGCTTTCAATGTGAGTCACTGAGTGTGTAAACACTGGGACGGATGTAGTTTGAGAACACAAACATAATGGAACATGGAACATAATTTACTGAAAACTAAATGAAATGAAAATGAAGTAATGTTTCAAATGCAGACATGAGACATGAATTCAGACAGAGTAACACAAGTGAAGCTGAGGTGAATCACCTGGCTGGCAGTGCAGTTGGACATGCACTGCTTGTCGGTGGGACAGCAACACTTGTAGCCTCCTCCAGGTGAGAGCAGACACAGGTGACTGCAGCCTCCATTGTTGGTCTGACAGGGATGACCAGACACTGCAGGGTGGAGAAAACATGCAACACATGTAAGGAATATGAGAACACACACCTATATGTTACAACAGTGCTTTATAAACCTGTTGTAACCAAGAGACATGCCGATGTGTGTAAGTAAAACAATAATAATAAGGAACACCTGTATTCATAATGAAAACAGCTGTTCTACAAGTTCACAACACGTCCCGCCGCGATGCATTGTGAAATTGTACATCTGCTGTTGTCACATTTTAAATGTATTTTTTATTTTCCTTCTTAAAAATTTCCTTTTATTTATGTATTAACCCATTTTGGGCGGGAACCCCTTTTAGTGTTTTAAGCATTATGTTATACTTTAGCTATTGAAAAATAGCACATCTACAAGCTCATAGCGCAGACGTGCTACGAGCTTGTAGGTCTGCTATTTTTTTTTATCGTGAAAATGTGCCTCAAATCTTTGAATATATATTCTTTCAGAGCGGACGTTTTTAACTCAAATCTTTGCTTCGGGGGGGGGGTCCCTGGAACAACATATTTTCAGATGGGGGTCGTGGCATATGTAATTCTGGGGGTCCTTGACATGAAATATGGAGTACCACTGAGGCACTGGCACAGAAACATGAGGTATTTCAGAAAACTGTCGAAACTGTGTGTGTGTGTGTGTGTGTGTGTGTGTGTGTGTGTGTGTGTGTGTGTGTGTGTGTGTGTGTGTGTGTGTGTGTGTGTGTGTGTGTGTGTGTGTGTGGGGGGGGGTCATTTAAATATGTCCACATATAATGCAACAATAAGCTTGCCTATAATGGCATTATCACAATAGGACCACCAGGTTGTAGGGTTACAACACTTTTCAAAACATATCAATTAATACAACAATACAGAAGAAATAAAAGTCATGAAACATAATGAAGAGTAATAATGAGTGTTACAGCGGGTGGTACAGACCCTCAGGTTGTCTAGAGGGGTGGTAGATGTGGATGTCATATGGACGGTTCAGCTTGCTGATGATTCTGGTCTTGTCGATACCATGAGTCTTGTTGGCTCTGTAGATGGACATGGACCCGGTCGTCGAGTCTGTCCAATAGATGTGATCCTCAAACACAGTAATAGTCCAGATGCTGTCCTGGATCACAACTACAGACACACAGAACCCCAAATACAAAGAGTCAGACTGTTATAAAATGCAGGGATAAAGTAGTACAAATACTGCTTTAACATACAATAGAGTATAACAAAGTGAACAATGTTTTCTGTGTGTGCGCGCACGCGCGTGCAAGCAAGCGTGTGTGCATGCGCGTGCCTGTGTGTGTGTGTGTGTGTGTGTGTGTGTGTGTGTGTGTGTGTGTGTGTGTGTGTGTGTGTGTGTGTGCATGTGTTGTGCACCTGTCTTTCTGTTGGTTCCATCCAGGTTGGCAAACTCAATGTGTGTCCCATCTTTGGTCCAGTAGACGTGATCATCGATGTAGTCTAACGTCAGGCCGCGGGGATTGGAGATCTTCTCCTTCACGATGACTGTCCTGGTGGTGCCGTCCATCCCCATCCTCCCTATGTTGTTCTTCACTATGTCTGTCCAGTACAAGTATCTGTCAGGGAGACACCGTGTCAGGGTCAGGGGTGTGTGTGTGTGCGTGTGTGTGTGTGTGTGTGTGTGTGTGTGTGTGTGCGTGTGTGTGTGTGTGTGTGTGTGTGTGTGTGTGTGTGTGTGTGTGTGTGTGTGTGTGTGTGTGTGTGTGTGTGTGTGTGTGTAAATGTATCTGTATTTATTTAACATGTTTTTTTGGAAAGTATACTATTAAATATGTCAGTATATGTCTTTGCATATGTCATAATCTGTCCTGTGCAATTTTTGATTACGAAGCCTTAAAAGCAATCTGAAATTAAAATCAATTCATATGTTTTAATGTTCAATGTCAAAAACACAATTAAAATGGTGATAGCAATTATTTGTGTGACAATTATCCAACTTAAAAGTGTAAATGTGACAGCCCTATTCACAGGATGGTTGATAAATTCAGTGTGTGGTTCATGATGTCACCACAGTGTTCTTACCCGTAGCGTACATCCACAGCTATGGAGTAAGGCTGGTCCAGGTCAGTGTTGAGCAGGACTGTTGGGTACGACCCGTTTAGTTTGGACACCCCTATGGTCTCATGTATCCAGTCAGTCCAGTATAGGTTTCCTCCTATCCAATCAACAGCCAGACCCCGTGGTGTGATGGTCGAGGTGTCGTGAATGACCTGTTAATGAACCATACATGCACTCTGAATATACTCACCACGACTTCATTCTTATATTATGATAGTTAGAGTTTGGACTGCATGGGGTATGTGTGTGCGTGTGTACACTAACTCAGTGGTTCTCAATATCAAGAATAACATATTACAGTACATATTATATTACATATTAAACCCCGACCTCCTGCAAAAAAAAAGTACAACAAAACAATCTGTTTAGCCAGCTCCTTTAAAACTGAATCAAACTGAGTCAAACTGAATAATATAAAACAAAAATAGTCTCATCTTTTTCTGCTGCATATTCCACATTGTGTACAGTAGATATCTATATAAAATACAGCAGTTAAATCTCTCTTGACAGAATATTATGTTGCTTGGGGCCACTAAAGGCCTAGAACCGGCACTGGTACACTGAGTACTAGTATAAATACAACAAGTATCCTTCATTCATCCTCATAGTTGTCGTTGTCACACTGACCTGGACGTCACTGCCGTTGATGTTCATGACACTGATCATGCTGTGATAGGAAGGGGTCAATTCTGTCACATCTATCCAGTAGATCTTCTGCTGCTGATAGTCAAAGTCCAGAGACACTGCAAGCTTCAAGTCCTGTCACACCACAGCAGTTGTGTTAGTCTCAGACTGGAATACATTCCAGCATATCAAAAGCAGTGCGTGTAGAATATTGTATAGGATTACATAGGATGTGTTGTTAATTATGTCCAATGGTTTTCACCTGTTTGAGCTTTGAGCTGGAGCCGTCCAAGCTGATCCTCATCAGGTTGTCATAGTTGGCTAAGATGAGGAAGGGCTCCACCTCTGGATAAAGTGAGACATTACACTTGAGTTGGTTTACTTTTAGAAATACACCAATCTGAGAATCCCATCCAAATATTATGAACTGGGGACCCCCAAAATGAATCATATTTGAACTGGGGACCCCCAAAATGAATCATATTTGAACTGGAGACCCCCAAAATGAATCATATTTGAACTGCAGACCCCCAAAATGAATTATATTTGAACTGGAGACCCCCAAAATGAATCAAATTTGAACTGGGGACCCCCCAAAATGAATCATATTTGAACTGGAGACCCCCAAAATGAATCATATTTGAACTGCAGACCCCCAAAATGAATCATATTTGAACTGGGGACCTCCCACCCCACACACACACACACACACACACACACACACACACACACACACACACACACACACACACACAGTCTTACCTGTGGTGTCATGTGACGGTGTAGCATGGAGAGCTGAGGAGGAACATAACAAAGTAAATGAGCTTCAGTGGAACAACAGCATGGTTGGTTGTATCTGAGGTTTATCTGTTGAAATAATTAATACACGTGAAAGATATCCTTTGGTTCTCCTCTTCACTGCTATTTATTTGCCCCAGGATGGGAATCATGAGTAACTACGATTTCTATCAGAGCTCACATGAAATGAAAATAGCCGGTGTTATGATCTGATCGCCCATGGCTGTGTACTTGTACGTGAATACACAATGTACTAGATATGTATTGTGTACTGCCTGAACTGTAGCATACTTTATAGTTAGCTACTGGAGACATACCAAAGGAATAATTCAACTGGATTGTCACACACCACACCACCCAGACTGCACACACACTACCGGTCTGCCAGAACCAGACGAGGCTCCAATTAGAGTTTACAACAGCCGGCAAGCAACATTTTGTTGTAAATTAGTTCAGGTTGGCTCGCATTTTAGTCTAGTACTCCTCTACACTATCGTATACTTGCCAGCCCATTGTGAACCCGGACATGTTGCATGAGTACACCAATGTTTTATGTTAGATGTGTTGAGTATGGGCCCCCAGCATGTAGACACTGATGTTAGAAGTGTTGAGTATGGGCCCCCAGCATGTAGACACTGTTTTATGTTACATGTGTTGAGTATGGGCCCCCAGCATGTAGAAACTGTTTTATGTTAGATGTGTTGAGTATGGGCCCCCAGCATGTAGACACTGATGTTAGATGTGTTGAGTATGGGCCCCCAGCATGTAGAAACTGTTTTATGTTAGATGTGTTGAGTATTGGCCCCCAGCATGTAGACACTGATGTTAGATGTGTTGAGTATGGGCCCCCAGCATGTAGAAACTGTTTTATGTTAGATGTGTTGAGTATGGGCCCCCAGCATGTAGAAACTGTTTTATGTTAGATGTGTTGAGTATGGGCCCCCAGTATGTACAAACTGTTTTATGTTAGATGTGTTGAGTATGGGCCCCCAACATGTAGAAACTGCCTGATGCTAACTTGCATATGTTGAGCAATTTTCATAATTGGCATAACATGTGCACATCATACTATAATTCAGCGAATGTCTGAATGTCAGTCTGAATGTCTGAATGTCACTGACAGCGCGTTATCTCATCATTGAATGCACCAATCACTCCCAGTTCACACAGGCATTGACCATATGAATATGGAGGTCTTAACGGAGCCCTTTTTTCGATTTGACACATTAATGATTAATAATGAATTTAAAACAGCCGTTTACAGCCAGTTTATTTGTGGTCTATCTCCGACCGAGCCACACTATTAGCACACATCTCTCCATGCCAAAAAAAACCTGCACGCTCCCAGAAACCGGCTAGGCTACTTTTCACAGACGCAACTGTCATATTTACTGTACAAATATTGTTTTTACATCACCACACCATCCCACGGGCAATGCGCCCGGGCACAGTACCCCCTGTGGCCACAAGAGGGGGGCAAATATCTCACAACGGGTAAGGGCTATACCATTAACAACCTATAGAAGGCAAAATGTCATCATGCTTTATGTGTCAAACTAGGGGGTTTTCATGATGCTGAATCCATTCAAAGCATACAAAAAAAGAAATAAGTGAATGGTGCAACTCCGAGTGGGGGTGTGGGGGGGGGGGGGGTGCCAGACCCACAAGAACGCACCCAGGGTGCCGGCCCGATTCTGGCGCGTCCGAAACGGTTGAGAAATTACCGCTGAGTTACCGTGTGGCCTGGGGGTCCCTCTACTTACCCCCTACTGTACTGTACTGTACTGTACTGTACTGTACTGTACTGTACTGTACTGTACTGTACTGTACTGTACTGTACTGTACTGTACTGTACTGGCACCATACAGTTATTATGTGTGTGTGTGTGTGTGTGTGTGTGTGTGTGTGATAGGTTGCGCACAGGTGGTGAAAAACAACCATGCTGTTTTCGTGCTCAGATGCACCCAGCCACCCACCCACCCAGCCAGCCAGCCACACACAGCTCCGTAAGGGAGTGGTTGCACCACTCAAAAACACTCATTGGGCTAAAAACGTCGGAGGCGGACCAGAACATAATAAAAGTATATTAAAAAAATATATATATATACACAGTATGTTGTTTTTATATCTGTTTAACATAATTGTGAATAATGAATCAATGGACTGATGAACTCATTCTAATAATAATAATAATTTGCATAGGCTATTTATTTATTCTCATAATTATAAACCCACGTCCTCACAGACATGGAACACATCTCATTTTTAAGCATAACTTATACAACGGCGTCAGTGATACAGATCTACAATCTCACATGTTGCTGATCAACTCGCATCGAACAACACTGTTACACACACACACACACACACACACACGAGGCGCCCCACACACAAAAACAACAGTATAGCTTAATTGCACCACACACTCAACCCTCCCCCCCGGTCCCCCCCCCTCCGCCACAAGCCTCACAGCCTGTGTGTGTTGATAGCCGTACAGACCACTGTGGAGAAATGGATTGATTCAATAATGATGTTCAATAGATGAGCGATCACAGCCACACCCAGCCTATAGCCTATCCTGGCTCAACAGCTACATGATTGACAGTTACAGTTGGAACCAAAATGGGCCCTTACGGATCAGTACCTCTGAGAGTGTACAAATGGAACCAAACCGGTCCATTTGGTTGCGTGTGTACTGTACGCTCTCAGAGTTATGGGCCGGGGTCCCTGAAATAAAAACCTTTGAAACCTCAACTCACACACTGTAGAGCAGTGGTTCCCAAAGTGGGGTCCGGGGACCCCCAGGGGGTCCTTGAGGGAGTTCCAGGAGGTCCCCAGCTAAATTATAGTTTGGAACCATGTGGACCCTTATGTGTCTGTAACTCAGAGAGTGTCATGTCAAGGAATACACTATTGCATGTACTGTATGTACACACGCATGCGGGCACACACACGCACGCACGCACGCACACATACACACACGCACGATGGTGCGTTCACGCGATGGTGCGTTCACACGATGGTGCGTTCACACGATGGTGCGTTCACACGATGGTGCGTTCACACGATGGTGCTTCACACTATGGTGCGTTCACACGATGGTGCGTTCACACGCTGGTGCGTTCACACGATGGTGCTTCACACGATGGTGCTTCACACGATGGTGCGTTCACACGATGGTGCGTTCACACGATGATGCGTTAACACTATGGTGCGTTCACACGATGGTGCGTTCACACGATGGTGCGTTCACACGATGGCAGATGAAATTATGCAAAGACTGTTTATTTGGAGCAGCTGAGCTACATGCATGTTGCTGGATCCATTGACAATGAATGGATATGCATCATTCAATCTGCCCCGTGTGAACGCAGCATAACCCTGACCGCCCGTGGAAGCCACGTAGTCTGAATGACGGTGCGTCAGAATGCCACTCTGTCCCCAGGAATGAGGATCTATGGAATCTCACATTGCTGACAAGCAATAGTTTGTCGTCATTTAGTCACAGACACCTTCACCACCAACAAACTACTACAATTATCCTTCCTACTCAACGGACTGTGGAACAGTCCTAACAATTTGCACAATAACAAGAAAATGACATTTGGGCTGCAGAGCTCCCTGTGAGAGCTAACAGTGACTACAGAGCTCACATGTACTTGATGTCATCCTAGATTGAACACTCACTGATGAAGACAATGAGCAAGAGGAAGATTCCACAAGAGGGAATCACTGGCAGACATGATGTCATCCTAATAAATGTATGACCTCTGACCCCAGTCCATAGCAGAGGTCACCCTGTGCGTCTCACCCAGTGGTGGAAAAAGTACTCTTTTGAAAATAGCAGATCTAAAAGCTCACAATGTGTCGCATCGTGTGTGTGTATGTATGTGTGTGTGTGTGTGTGTGTGTGTGTGTGTGTGTGTGTGTGTGTGTGTGCGTGTGTGTGTGTGCGTGTGTGCGTGCGTGAGTGCGTGCGTGTGGACACATGGTCATTTTTCAGTCTTTACTCACGACAATCTGCAGGTTCGTCTGACCGGTCCCCACAGTCATCTACTGTGTCACATTTCCATGACAATGGAATGCACTTGTAGTTCTTACAAACAAACTGATGGGGGAGACAGAGGATTCTGTTTAGAATCGGTAAACAATATAATGTAATATAATGTAACACAAAATTAAAACATTATTATAATTTATTACCAAACAATATCCAACTTTTCTTTTCAAGTGAGAGTCAACACAATTTGAGAAGAATCTGAATGTTCACAGTTATTGAGGAGGACCAATATAAAATATCATTGTGTTTCTGTTAGAGGAGTTACTGTACTCTGTGGAACAAAGTACAGCAGGAATGAGTTCAAACAAATGTTTAAAATGTACATATTAAATAGAATAGCTTGGTACGGGAGTTGTAGGTTTTGTTTTGGTGCATCATTCTGACTGTATTGTGTTGTTTGTATTGCTTTCAATGTGAGTCACTGAGTGTGTAAACACTGGGACGGATGTAGTTTGAGAACACAAACATAATGGAACATGGAACATAATTTACTGAAAACTAAATTAAATGAAAATGAAGTAATGTT
Source organism: Protomyctophum bolini (assembly GCF_963924005.1). Taxonomy (NCBI): domain Eukaryota; kingdom Metazoa; phylum Chordata; class Actinopteri; order Myctophiformes; family Myctophidae; genus Protomyctophum; species Protomyctophum bolini. The sequence continues at coordinate 5,654,718 of NC_137874.1, read as the reverse complement.
TCAAATGCAGACATGAGACATGAATTCAGACAGAGTAACACAAGTGAAGCTGAGGTGAATCACCTGGCTGGCAGTGCAGTTGGACATGCACTGCTTGTCGGTGGGACAGCAACACTTGTAGCCTCCTCCAGGTGAGAGCAGACACAGGTGACTGCAGCCTCCATTGTTGGTCTGACATGGATGACCAGACACTGCAGGGTGGAGAAAACATGCAACACATGTAAGGAATATGAGAACACACACCTATATGTTACAACAGTGCCTTATAAACCTGTTGTAACCAAGAGACATGCCGATGTGTGTAAGTAAAACAATAATAAGAAACACCTGTATTCATAATGAAAACAGCTGTTCTACAAGTTCACAACACATCCCGCCGCGATGCATTGTGAAATTGTACATATGCTGTTGTCACATTTTAAATGTATTATTTTCCTTTTTAAAAAATTCCTTTTATTTATGTATTAACCCATTTTGGGCGGGAACCCCTTTTAGTGTTTTAAGCATTATGTTATACTTTAGCTATTGAAAAATAGCACATCTACAAGCTCATATAGCGCGGACGTGCTACGAGCTTGTAGGTCTGCTATTTATTTTTTTATCGTGAAAATGTGCCTCAAATCTTTGAATATATATTCTTTCAGAGCGATCGTTTTTAACTCAAATCTTTGCTTCGGGGGGGGGGGGGGGGGGTCCCTGGAACAACATATTTTCAGATGGGGGTCGTGGCATATGTAATTCTGGGGGTCCTTGACATGAAATATGGAGTACCACTGAGGCACTGGCACAGAAACATGAGGTATTTCAGAAAACTGTCGAAACTGTGTGTGTGTGTGTGTGTGTGTGTGTGTGTGTGTGTGTGTGTGTGTGTGTGTGTGTGTGTGTGTGTGTGTGTGTGTGTGTGTGTGTGTGTGTGTGTGTGTGTGTGTGTGTGTGTGTGTGTGGGGGGGGGGGGTCATTTAAATATGTCCACATATAATGCAACAATAAGCTTGCCTATAATGGCATTATCACAATAGGACCACCAGGTTGTAGGGTTACAACACTTTTCAAAACATATCAATTAATACAACAATACAGAAGAAATAAAAGTCATGAAACATAATGAAGAGTAATAATGAGTGTTACAGCGGGTGGTACAGACCCTCAGGTTGTCTAGAGGGGTGGTAGATGTGGATGTCATATGGAAGGTTCAGCTTGCTGATGATTCTGGTCTTGTCGATACCATGAGTCTTGTTGGCTCTGTAGATGGACCTGGACCCGGTCGTATCGTCTATCCAATAGATGTGATCCTCAAACACAGTAATAGTCCTGATGTTGTCCTGGCTCACAACTACAGACACACAGAACCCCAAATACAAAGAGTCAGACTGTTATAAAATGCAGGGATAAAGTAGTACAAATACTGCTTTAACATACAATAGAGTATAACAAAGTGAACAATGTTTTCTGTGTGCGCGCGCGTGCGAGCGTGCGTGTGTGTGTGTGTGTGTGTGCATGTGTTGTGCACCTATCTTTCTGTTGGTTCCATCCAGATTGGCAAACTCAATGTGTGTCCTATCGTTGGTCCAGTAGACGTGATCATCGATGTAGTCTAACGTCAGGCCGTAGGGCTTGGAGATCTTCTCCTTCACGATGACTGTCCTGGTGGTGCCGTCCATCCCCATCCTCCCTATGTGGGGGTTGTTGTTCCCCTCGTCTGTCCAGTACAAGTATCTGTCAGGGAGACACCGTGTCAGGGTCAGGGGTGTGTGTGTGTGTGTGTGTGTGTGTGTGTGTGTGTGTGTGTGTGTGTGTGTGTGTGTGTGTGTGTGTGTGTGTGTGTGTGTGTGTGTGTGTGTGTGTGCGCGCGCGTGCGTGCGTGCGTATCTGTATTTATTTAACATATGTTTTTGGAAAGTATACTATTAAATATGTCAGTATATGTCTTTGCATATATTATTGTCATAATCTGTCCTGTGCAATTTTTGATTACGAAGCCTTAAAAGCAATCTGAAATTAAAATGGATTCAAATGTTTTTAATGTTAAATGTCAAAAACACAATTAAATTGTTGATAGCAATTATTTGTGTGACAATTATCCAACTTAAAAGTGTAAATGTGACAGCCCTATTCACAGGATGGTTGATATATTCAGTGTGTGGTTCATGATGTCACCACAGTGTTCTTACCCGTAGCGTACATCCACAGCTATGGAGGTTGGCAGGTCCAGGTCAGTGTTGAGCAGGACTGTTGGGTACGACCCGTTTAGTTTGGACACCCCTATGGTCTCATGTAACCAGTCAGTCCAGTATAGGTTTCCTCCTATCCAATCAACAGCCAGACCCCGTGGTGTGATGGTCGAGGTGTCGTGAATGACCTGTTAATGAACCATACATGCACTCTGAATATACTCACCACGACTTCATTCTTATATTATGATAGTTAGAGTTTGGACTGCATGGGGTACGTGCGTGCGTGTGTACACTAACTCAGTGGTTCTCAATATCAAGAATAACATATTACAGTACATATTATATTACATATTAAACCCCGACCTCCTGCAAAAAAAAAGTACAACAAAACAATCTGTTTAGCCGCAGCTCCTTTAAAACTGAATCAAACTGAATAATATAAAACAAAAACAGTCTCATCTTTTTCTGCTGCATATTCCACATTGTGTACAGTAGATATCTATATGAAATACAGCAGTTAAATCTCTCTTGACCTTTTAAACTAAATGTTTTCAAAAGGCAGCCAACACAACTGTTTACTCTGAGAAATATGTAATGTGCTATTTTTTACATAGAGCGCCCCCCGGACCCCCCCCCCCCCCCCCCCCCCCTGCCCTGCCACACGGGGGGGGGGGAACAGAATATTATGTTGCTTGGGGCCACTAAAGGCCTAGAACCGGCACTGGTACACTGAGTACTAGTATAAATACAACAAGTATCCTTCATTCATCCTCATAGTTGTCGTTGTCACACTGACCTGGACGTCACTGCCGTTGATGTTCATGACACTGATCATGCTGTGATAGGAAGGGGAGGTCCATTCTGTCAAATCTATCCAGTAGATCTTCTGCTGCTGATAGTCAAAGTCCAGAGACACTGCAAGCTTCAAGTCCTGTCACACCACAGCAGTTGTGTTAGTCTCAGACTGGAATACATTCCAGCATATCAAAAGCAGTGCGTGTAGAATATTGTATAGGATTACATAGGATGTGTTGTTAATTATGTCCAATGGTTTTCACCTGTTTGAGCTTTGAGCTGGAGCCGTCCAAGCTGATCCTCATCAGGTTGTCAAGGTTGGCTAAAATGAGGAAGGGCTCCACCTCTGGATAAAGTGAGACATTACACTTGAGTTGGTTTACTTTTAGAAATACACTAATCTGAGAATCCCATCGTCAAATATTATGAACTGGGGACCCCCAAAATGAATCATATTTGAACTGGGGACCCCTAAAATGAATCATATTTGAACTGGGGACCCCAAAATTAATCATATTTGAACTGCAGACCCCCAAAATGAATCAAGACCCCCCCCCACACACACACACACACACACACACACACAGTCTTACCTGTGGTGTCATGTGACGGTGTAGCATGGAGAGCTGAGGAGGAACATAACAAAGTAATTGAGCTTCAGTGGAACAACAGCATGGTTGGTACGTTGTATCTGAGGTTTATCTGTTGAAATAATTAATACACGTGAAAGATATCCTTTGGTTCTCCTCTTCACTGCTATTTATTTGCCCCAGGATGGGAATCATGAGTAACTATGATTTCTATCAGAGCTCACATGAAATGAAAATAGCCGGTGTTATGATCTGATCGCCCATGGCTGTGTACTTGTACGTGAATACACAATGTACTAGATATGTATTGTGTACTGCCTGAACTGTAGCATACTTTATAGTTAGCTACTGGAGACATACCAAAGGAATAATTCAACTGGATTGTCACACACCACCCAGCCTGCACACACACTACCGGTCTGCCAGAACCAGACGAGGCTCCAATTAGAGTTTACAACAGCCGGCAAGCAATATTTTGTTGTAAATTAGTTCAGGTTGGCTCGCATTTTAGTCTAGTACTCCTCTACACTATCGTATACTTGCCAGCCCATTGTGAACCCGGACATGTTGCATGAGTACACCAACGTTTTATGTTACATGTGTTGAGTATGGGCCCCCAGTATGTAGACACTGATGTTAGATGTGTTGAGGATTGGCCCCCAGCATGTAGAAACAGTTTTATGTTAGATGTGTTGAGTATGGGCCCCCAGCATGTAGAAACTGTTTTATGTTAGATGTGTTGAGTATGGGCCCCCAGCATGTAGACACTGTTAAATGTGTTGAGTATGGGCCAACAGCATGTAAACACTGATGTTAGATGTGTTGAGTATGGGCCCCCACCATGTAGAAACTGTTTTATGTTAGATGTGTTGAGTATGGGCCCCCAGCATGTAAACACTGATGTTAGATGTGCTGAGTATGGGCCCCCAGCATGTAGAAACTGTTTTATGTTAGAGTGTCATGTCAAGGAATACACTATTGCATGTACTGTATGTACACACGCGTGCGCGCACACACGCACACACATACACACACGCACAGTCACACATACACACACACACACACACACACACACACACACACACACACACACACGTCAGCCGTGATGGGCAGATTGGTTCAATGTATATAGGCTAACTATATTAACCCAAAATATATTCAATCATGAATATATTATATAAATACACATTTTATATGTAAATTAATTAATAGTAAATTATAACACATTATTTGTAGCCTATAGCACCTTTTATGACATGCAATGCAACTCAAAGTGCTTCTCATAAAAAGAGCAAAACGTTTAGCATGGTGTTGATAGCAGAGTATAGGCGCGTACCACATTAAATGTTTTCAAAAACATTTTTGAGAGAAATGTTTAGCTGTAAATTACATTGTGTGTTACTGTGTTTACGTGGCTGTCATGTTGGTAAATCAAGCGGGGCGCAGCAGGTGCTCCGAGGGTTTGATTATAGGCATCGGTCTGTTACAGAGCGGAGCGGTCGTTATCCAGAAATAACACACTGCTGAATATTCAGCGATTGACCAATCAGAATCAAGCATTCAACCAAGCCATGTAATAATTAAACCCATACAAATAATTACCCACAAATGGGCCCCGACCTGTTTGGGAAACAGTTGACTGTCAATACATGCAGAAAACCCCCAAAATAGGCTATATATGGCACAACTGCCATTTCACTTGCCATGACGCGCACACACACACACACACACACACACACACACACACACACACACACACACGTCAATTTCTTTATGCGAGTCCACATTTATAAAATACATTATCAAGGGCACAAATATTTTTCAGTTGCTTTTGATATCCACACACTCGAAACATCATGTGTCTCAGCTTGAGACACATGATGGTCACTTCAGTCTGTTATTATTACCAACACCGAAAGAAAAGCATGGGTACAAAAAGCACCTTCTCCAAATAGACCGACTGCCTATAATGGAGGAGATTGAACAGTATGTTGCAAGCTGCTTTGCTTTACACTTGGACAACCCCATAATCCTCAAGCCTCTGACCACTAGCCTGTGGACATGGTCCAGGATGCCAAATATAAAAACAATGAGCTGACACGTATAGCCCAGCCCGCACAACGAAAATATATATGTGATGTAGCCTATATTTATTTCCGTTTTGTTTTGTTTTCTCGTTTTAACCAAATATTTTGTGCAGTTTCTGTGTGGGAACTGGGAAGTGAATGTGATAGTGTATTTATGTTTTTGGTGTCTTATAATCACATTTATGACAATATACGGAAATAAAGATCCATTCATTCATTCATTCATTCAGGGTCCCCCAGAGTTAGTGTCAAAGTGACACTAACACACACAAGTCACACACACACACACACACACACACACACACACACACACACACACACACACACACACACACACACACACACACACACACACACACACACACACACACACACACACACACACACACACACACACACTCACAGTCCATGTAAAGCAATCAGCAGTAGGCTACTAAATGTGTTTAAGCGTCATGGTTCTCTTATAGTCGTACTAATAGGTCATGGTTCTCATAGCTGTACTAATAGATAATGGTTCTCATAGCTGTACTAATAGGTCATGGTTCTCATAGCTGTACTAATAGTTAATACATCATGGTTTTCAGTGTCATTTCACATCCACATCAAGCAACAAGTGTCATTGTAACAGAGTGTTTACCTGAGCTCCAAAGCAGTAGAAACAATATCACCGTCTCGTCCATGTCTGGATTCTCTCACACTGGATTCTCAACTGGAACTTCACCGATCTGCACCGACTGGTTCTGGCTGGGATTCTGGTCGACACTCTCTGACCTTCACCGATCTGCACCGACTGGTTCTGGCTAGGATTCTGGTCGACACTCTCTGAACTTCACCAATCTGCACCGACTGGTTCTGGCTGGGATTCTGGTCGACACTCTCTGAACTTCACCGATCTGCACCGACTGGTTCTGGCTGGGATTCTGGTCGACACTCTCTGAACTTCACCGATCTGCACCGACTGGTTCTGGCTGGGATTCTGGTCGACACTCTCTGAACTTCACCGATCTGCACCGACTGGTTCTGGCTGGGATTCTGGTCGACACTCTCTGAACTTCACCGATCTGCACCGACTGGTTCTGGCTGGGATTCTGGTCTACACTCTCTGAACTTCACCGATCTGCACCGACTGGTTCTGGCTGGGATTCTGGTCGACACTCTCTGAACTTCACCGATCTGCACCGACTGGTTCTGGCTGGGATTCTGGTCTACACTCTCTGAACTTCACCGATCTGCACCGACTGGTTCTGGCTGGGATTCTGATCGACACTCTCTGAACTTCACCGATCTGCACCGACTGGTTCTGGCTGGGATTCTGGTCTACACTCTCTGAACTTCACCGATCTGCACCGACTGGTTCTGGCTGGGATTCTGGTCGACACTCTCTGAACTTCACCGATCTGCACCGACTGGTTCTGGCTGGGATTCTGGTCTACACTCTCTGAACTTCACCGATCTGCACCGACTGGTTCTGGCTGGGATTCTGGTCGACACTCTCTGACCTTCACCGATCTGCACCGACTGGTTCTGGCTGGGATTCTGGTCGACACTCTCTGAACTTCACCGATCTGCACCGACTGGTTCTGGCTGGGATTCTGGTCGACACTCTCTGACCTTCACCGATCTGCACCGACTGGTTCTGGCTGGGATTCTGGTCGACACTCTCTGAACTTCACCGATCTGCACCGACTGGTTCTGGCTGGGATTCTGGTCGACACTCTCTGAACTTCACCGATCTGCACCGACTGGTTCTGGCTGGGATTCTGGTCGACAATCTCTGAAATTCACTGATCTGCACCGACTGGGATTCTGGTCGACACTCTCTGAACTTCACCGATCTGCACCGACTGGTTCTGGCTGGGATTCTGGTCAACACTCTCTGAACTTCACCGATCTGCACCGACTGGGATTCTGGTCGACACTCTCTGAACTTCACCGATCTGCACTGACTGGTTCTGGCTGGGATTCTGGTCAACACTCTCTGAACTTCACCGATCTGCACCGACTGGGATTCTGGTCGACACTCTCTGAACTTCACCGATCTGCACCGACTGGGATTCTGGTCGACACTCTCTGAACTTCACCGATCTGCACCGACTGGTTCTGGCTGGGATTCTGGTCAACACTCTCTGAACTTCACCGATCTGCACCGACTGGTTCTGGCTGGGATTCTGGTCGACACTCTCTGAACTTCACCGATCTGCACCGACTGGTTCTGGCTGGGATTCTGGTCAACACTCTCTGAACTTCACCGATCTGCACCGACTGGTTCTGGCTGGGATTCTGGTCGACACTCTCTGAACTTCACCGATCTGCACCGACTGGTTCTGGCTGGGATTCTGGTCAACACTCTCTGAACTTCACCGATCTGCACCGACTGGTTCTGGCTGGGATTCTGGTCGACACTCTCTGAACTTCACCAATCTGCACCGACTGGTTCTGGCTGGGATTCTGGTCGACACTCTCTGACCTTCACCGATCTGCACCGACTGGTTCTGGCTGGGATTCTGGTCGACACTCTCTGAACTTCACCGATCTGCACCGACTGGTTCTGGCTGGGATTCTGGTCAACACTCTCTGAACTTCACCGATCTGCACCGACTGGGATTCTGGTCGACACTCTCTGAACTTCACCGATCTGCACCGACTGGTTCTGGCTGGGATTCTGGTCAACACTCTCTGAACTTCACCGATCTGCACCGACTGGTTCTGGCTGGGATTCTGGTCAACACTCTCTGAACTTCACCGATCTGCACCGACTGGTTCTGGCTGGGATTCTGGTCAACACTCTCTGAACTTCACCGATCTGCACCGACTGGTTCTGGCTGGGATTCTGGTCAACACTCTCTGAACTTCACCGATCTGCACCGACTGGTTCTGGCTGGGATTCTGGTCAACACTCTCTGAACTTCACCGATCTGCACCGACTGGTTCTGGCTGGGATTCTGGTCAACACTCTCTGAACTTCACCGATCTGCACCGACTGGGATTCTGGTCGACACTCTCTGAACTTCACAGATCTGCACCGACTGGTTCTGGCTGGGATTCTGGTCAACACTCTCTGAACTTCACCGATCTGCACCGACTGGGATTCTGGTCAACACTCTCTGAACTTCACCGATCTGCACCAACTGGTTATGGCTGGGATTCTGGTCAAGACTCTCTGTCGTCTGTGTGTTTTATAAGTGACACATGTCAGCTGGTCTTATCTCTTCATCATTATGTGGTGTTTTCTTTCCTATGTAAATTCACACCTTTCTTGTTTACTAGAAGTTGCAGCTCCTCCTGCCCTACGTAGTGAGTGAGTGCTTCACATACATTAGAATAGGCCTACATCATTATTTAAAGTGTGGCATAGAAATGGTATTCACTCCTTCAAAGATCTTTATATTGATGGGTTATTTCCGACCTTTGAACAAATACGACGCAAATTCAATTTACCCCAATCACATTTCTTTAGATTTTTTTTAACACAACACACTGCTTCATTTCCAAACATACCTCCCAACTCATCAATGGAATCTATATTTCTACCTGACCCATTGCTCAAAGGAGGTGTTTCTATTATTTATAATTCTCTCTCATGTTTAGATAATAATGCCTCCTTGGAGTATTTAAAAACTGCTTGGGAAAACGACTTAGGAATATCTATCAGTGACGAGCAATGGTCTACATCTCAAAAGTTTGTGCACTCTTCTTCAGTATGTGCCAGGTACGGTCTTATACAGTTTAAAATATTACACAGGTTACATTTGTCAAAGGAAAAACTCAACAGAATGTATCCAAATGTGAATCCAGCCTGCGACAGATGTGGCCAGTCGCCGGCCACTCTAGCTCATATGTTCTGGCATTGCACTAAACTAAGATCATATTGGCAAAGTATATTTAAATCACTGTCAGACATTGTTGGAAGACCTTTTGACCCGGATCCACTGACAGCAATTATGGGAGTCACGGGGTCAAACTGTCTACTTTCCAATATAACATGGTAAAATATGTGACTCTACTGGCTCGCAGACTGATACTGTTGAATTGGAAACAAGCACAGGTTCCGACTCACACTTCACTTATGAGAGATGTTATGCACTACTTACAATTAGAAAAGATTAATTGAGAGGGAGTGAAGATAGATTCTACCAGACATGGCAACCCTTCATTGAATATTTCAATAGGTGCACGCTAACCCCTCCTACACAATAGATAGCACAATAGAAAATTGGAAAGAAAGAAAGGGAAAAAAGGAACTTAGTGTTTCTTTATTTTATTTTTTCTTATTTAAAAGAATGTCTGTAATTAACTTAATTTACAACAACATGCTGGAAAAGTTTGAGAGCAAGAGTGGCTGTCCTGTTGTCTGTTTTGTTTGTCTGTTCACACTTGTCATTGTTTAACTGTTTTTTCATGTTTATCACATTTATATGTCTTTTTTATTATGTATTGTATGTGGAACATTTACATTGCCGGTTATTTTTTTCATTTTATTTAACTGAATTACTTATTATCATTGTCGATAATATTCTGAAATTGTCATACAAAAAATGCCTAATAAAAACAGTATTAAAAAAAATGAATAGGCCTACATTCATTTAAACAATATACAGAAACACAAACTGCACAATAGAACTCAGACATACAAGAAAGAAAGTCAAGGATATTCTGAACAGTAGTGTTAAATGCCGCTGTCAGGACCTGTGGCAGGGATTCCACAATCTGGGAGCTACAGCTTGAGAGTCTCTGTCACCTCTGGTTATACAATTGGTGCGAGGGATGACTAATGGACCATATGCAGACCACGGCCATCTTACCATTATAAGTTAATGGCAAGGTGCTCATGTGACCTGGGCCGATTAGAGTCACATAGAACTTGAATGGAATTACTTCATGAGAAACACAATATATATATTTGAAGTGCACTGTTAAAAGTGCAGGGTGCATAATTGTGAAACCCAATAAAGCTGGTTGTTTGCCACTACGCCACCTTTTTTAACGAGGATGGTCCTCTGCATTGACTGCATAACACTCTTAACGTCGATATAAAGATGCACACAGGTTCTAGTCTTATACCAGGTAAATGAGCATTTAAACATAGGAAACCCAGGAATAACTGAAACAGAAACAGTTCTAAGGTACGGCTGGTACAAAACAATGTGGATTTTATTAGGGCACTCTAAGATGGCCGATTAAAAATACAATAGAAACATCTAAAAGCCTAACCTACCTATATCCTATAAACAAACTAACTAATTAACCAAACAACCAAAACAATAATCAACAAATCTTAAAACATTTACTGTTCAAAATGTGCAACTTGCAAGGGGGCAATTAAGGCCTATTCATAGTCTGGATTTTCGGTGATGAGGTGACCACCGCTCCGGTGGTGAGCTGACCACCGGAGCTGAAATAACATTGAGCGGTAGTGAGTAAAAACAGAGAGAAGGGCTGGAGCGGTGGCGGTGGTTTGCTCTTCACCGCGGCTCGTGACGTCATGTTGTAGTTCGGTGGTCACCCCACCACCGAAAATCCAGACTATGTATGAGCCTTTAGTCTCTTGGCAGACAGGTGGGTTCGAGGGAACTTCTCAGCATCACTGTGAACACACAATGGACACACAGCCAGTTCATCCAGTCCCAATAACCTCACTCCACAAGGCAGCAACAGACAGTATACAGTATGTTGTCAAGGTCAACTTGAAGGACACAGAGGGGGTACTTAGCTATGGAGAGGGGCAAGTCGCAAACTTAGCCCCTCTGCTGCGGTGATTTGGCTTCCCCTCTGTCACTGTCTCGTCTGCCGGTCCAGATCCTTGGTTAGTTGCACAACTCCTCCTCGATTACGTCCCATGAACAGCCACGCAAGCCAGTAAGCTCCATGGCTTAGCCTGGGAGCTGTCTCCTCCTTTGTCCTATCGTCCGCACACAACAGACCCACTCCTCCAGGCCTTCTCCCTTTCCTGGGTCTCTTGAATGAATTCTCTGGCCCCATTTATAGCCACTGTAGCTCCACCCCACTCATTGACAGGGCTGGCACTGGTCAGGTAATTAAGGGCTTAAAGGGGACGTTCAAGAACACAACCCTTAATGATATTACACAACACAACAGTACATTAAGACAGTAATATAAAGGACACAAGGGAAAACAATATTACTGATTAACAGGTAAATACTAAGACCATTAGGAAACACAAAAAAATAAAAAGAACACTTGACCCCCGTCACACTCACAACTTCCCATTGACTGCCCATTCATCCAAACAGAAAAGTCCTATCTGATTGTATTACACAACGTCAAACGCACCAACATTGCAGCTGTACGAAAAGCTTGACTTATTCTCTTTCTATCCTCAAAGTGTTTGTTTCCTAAAAATCCACTGTGGACATGTTATTATGAGTTACTTCATTTCTGTCCTTGCAGGTGATTCTTTTTCAAAGTGTTGCAGTTTGGAAGTGCTCGTTAGATATCACTCAACTGCGTACCACCTGTTTTCAATTTGCACATAACGCAGGAGGCAGCATGGACGTTGCTTTACTGAAAACGAGTGCTTCCAAACTCTGATGGCAAGATGGCCGCGGTCTGCAAATGGTCAATAGACCCTGGTGAGCTGACCTAAGGCTCCTGCCAGGCACATACTGCTTTAGCAGGTCAGTCATATATGCTGGTGCTTGACCATGCAGAGCTCTATAAGTGAGCACGAGGACTTATAAATGATCCCTGAAAGCGACAGGAAGCCAATGCAAGGAGGCTCCCTATAGCTAGACTAATAATGTGACACCTTCGGCTGGGCCTGGTTAATAGCCCGGGAGTAGCACTTGGGATACATTGGAGGCGGTCATAAGGATGCTTAATACTGAGGCAGGTGAAAAGTGCATCACAGTAGTCCAGATGACCAGACCTGAGCTTAGGAATGTTCCTGAGGTGGAAAAAGAATGTGCGGGTTCCTGAGGTTGGAGCACACGTTCATGTTCAATACAGTCTGCCAACTTAGGGGCGAATCGGGCGATACAGTCAGAGGCAACAATGAGAACCTCCGTTTTGGCCTTGTTGAGCTGAAGAATGCTTTTTTGCCACACAGTACGTCCTGAACGTCCTTTAACCCTCTTATGGCCACCCTAATTAACAGTGGATTGTGCCTTTAATCTACCTGCACTATTCATACATACACACTATATCTCATTCTAACACAGTAATCCTATAGACGAATTCAGAAACGGGTCTAAAGGCTGCTGTACTTTATACCTCGTAACCAGTGACTGTGTGTGTGTGTGTGTGTGTGTGTGTGTGTGTGTGTGTGTGTGTGTGTGTGTGTGTGTGAGAGAGAGTGTGTGTGCGCGCAACAACACATAATAATAATTAATAACCCATCCGTTTCTACACAATACTGGGTTTACAAACACAGCTGAAACATGAAGTGGACTCTGGGGGGATATAAAAAGCAATACCATAAGATATGCCTCATATAGGCAAAATCTGTGAAAAATGTGGGAATTGTTAACACAATTCCAATCCCGCACCAAAGACCTACTAAGGCAGACACAAGCCAGCCAGGCAGATACAAGCCGGCCAGGTGGTCTTGCACGGCACCATATTAATCCGCCAGCAGCCAGGTGTCTGCACGGCTGTACTGATTCTACTGAATGGGGGTGATTAGGGGGCCGTCGTGTCACATAACTAGGGATACGCAGGGGGGGGAAATAAACTCAATGCACTAATATTACAATAACTATCAATAAAGGCAGAGAAGCCCAACAGATATCTGAAAAGTTTAGCATTTGTTCACCAGATTATAAGTAGCAACATGGTGACGTAATACACGGCATCTACAGTTAATTGACGTATAGAAAACACAACATTGTGTGTGTTTTCAGCGTACGTTTGTACAGAGATCTGCAGAGAAGCAGGTGTTCTTAGCAAGGCTCAGGCTTGTGGTCGGCTTGAAGGTTTCATAAGTGCACCGTGTGTCATTTCTGGTCAATAAGCATGATGTACATCCTGCTCTGTCTGTGACCACATCCTCTGCTCTAGTGCTGCTGTCGTCTATGTGTTGATTAGTGACATGTCAGCTCTTCATATCTCTAAGTGTACATCATCATGTGGTTTTATTCACACCTTTCTTGTTGACAAGAAGCTAAAGTTCCTCCTGCCCTACATAGTGAGTGTTAACTCAACTGTCAGCATTTAGTCAACTGTCATTTCTGGAGAGGAGTGAATTAAATAATGAATGAATTACACTACAGTAAGGGTATGTTCACACTATACCTATCTTATATGAATAAAACAAAAAAAAGTGTTTTTTTTGTTTTTTCTGCTTCGGCCATCATGATTCATGCGGTGGGATGGTTCTGTACACAGTGGGGACCTCATGTTTTTTTGTATTGTCTTGGTGTAATGTGCTCTGTGTTGTTTTTGATGTGCGTGTTGAACAGATTGTGAAGACGAATATCCTTCGGGACAATAAAGATTATTATTATACGCTGGCACGGCGCATAAACACATCAAACAGCGACATACGAAAACTATTTGTGGCCATTTAGCATGCGTGAGCACTTAATTTGTTCACAAGCTACTGCTGTACCTGCCCATCGGCCTACTTGGGAACGATACAATGTCCGTTGTCATAGCACCCGTTTTAACTATCTGTCTGTGTCCCTTTTGTGTCCATACTGTATATGTAGAACTGGCTGGAGGCATGCCCAATGTCCCTCCATCTAGTCTAGGGCAGTGGTTTTCATCCCTTTTCATATCAAGGCCCATTATGAGCCACGGCCCACCATTTGTAAAATGTTATTTCACAGTATGTACAATGGGTACACGACGTACATTTCAAACAAAAGCACAAGTCAATACAAAACTGCTACTTTGGGGATGAAACCATGAAAAGCACAAGACTTGTTTACATCAGGGTCCACCATTTTCAATTCATCATAACAAATTAACAATATAACGACGTACAAATATACACACGAAAAAGAAAAAAAATGAGGGGCGCTCTATCATCGTGCATCATCATACATACTGTAAATTTGTGGCAACAGGCATTCTGATTGGCCAGTATGAGATGATGCATGATGATATACATTATACAATGATAAGAGCAAATTCTGACTGACGAAGGCCTGCGCGGCGAAACGCGTTTGTCTGTTTTATATAGAAGTGTACGTCTCTAAATGTGAATGATGAATTGAAAAGGGTGGACCCTGTTGTAAACAAGTGTAATGCTTTATCAGTGTCGTCCACAGTAACAGTCTTTGTATTGAGTCGTGCTTTCATGTGAAATGTGCCCATTCTGCAAACTGTCAATAAATACTTCAATCAAATCTTTCCTGTGATAAAATGGCTACCAATAAATTATCAAAAAGGTCAACCAAAGAACAAGATTC
This sequence comes from Protomyctophum bolini, assembly GCF_963924005.1. Taxonomy (NCBI): domain Eukaryota; kingdom Metazoa; phylum Chordata; class Actinopteri; order Myctophiformes; family Myctophidae; genus Protomyctophum; species Protomyctophum bolini. The sequence continues at coordinate 5,639,701 of NC_137874.1, read as the reverse complement.
CTGTACATAATCTCCTCAGTGGTCAGCAAAAATACTTTGAAGACCCTAACAGTCATTCAAGGTTTATTCAACTATGCATGCACCTCAAAGGCCCTAAAAACAAGGCTCCAGACAACAAACTAGTCAGGCTTCTACTTGGCCTAACTCCCCGAACCCTCCGAACCCCGCTAATTTTGATCGGTCGTTGGAATGGCTTAGGGTTGGCGACAGAGTATAGCAACTTGCAATGGGCCTCGCCTACAAGATTTGCTACACCTCTCTAAGAGGATACCCATGTACCTGTCAAAATACTTCCTTAATGTCAACAAAGTCCATGATCACAACAACAGAGGGAGTGCAACAAAACACGTTCAACTCCAAGGGGTGAAATTCATTTCGTTCCTATGCCACTACAATGTGGAACGGACTACGAACAGCCATTAATAAATGTGAATCCCTAGAATCCTTCAAAACTGGTCTCAAAGAGCACTTATGGGCAATTCAAAAATGGCCCCTGTAAAAAAGTTTTTATTCAGACAGCAAACAATTATATACAGACCGCAGGTTCTTCAAATTCGACACACACGTTCCGCAGTGCAGTGCCCGTAACTAGTCAGTCGGACCCACGGTTCTCCAGAACCACCGCAAAAGGCTCTGCCAGTGCGCCTAATCAGCCTAAATCCCCTCACCTGTGCAATTTCCAGCCTCAGCCAATTGATTGCCATGGCAACCACACACCTGCCAATTGATTACTTAACCAGTCCACTTTTAACAGTTTGCACTCTTCACACACAGGCAGACAGACACAGAGATCTCCATGTGGTACACAGACAGACAGTTATGGGTGCTATGAGGACAGGTACTGTATTGCATACTACAGATATCTCCATATACAGTATGGGCACAAAAGGGACACAGATAGTTAAAACGGGTGATATGACAAGTTGGCAAACGGGTATTATTAGGTTCCAAAGTTGCACCGTTCCCAAGTAGGCCGGTGGCCAACGGGCACCTACAGGTCTGGTGTCATTAGTAAGAGTTCTTGTGTGGCAATAATACAAAAAAAGTGGTGAAATGGGGAACTTCAGGCGGGCCCCTGAATTATGACGAGGAAACCCCGATAGCTGGGGTTTAACAAACGCTCAATTGCACTTTCCGCATTTGACCATCAAAATTTGGTGGTCAAATGCAGAAGTAGACCGTTCTTCCGGGTGCTTCAAAATGAAACTTCCATCAAAAATGAACCGCTCCGGTTCGGCCTCTATCCTTTTATTACTCTATGGTTTAGCCTAGAACTGGAGGTCTAGAACTTGGGGTCATGTGATCAGTGACATCACAAAGGTGTACACTTTGGCCTTGCAGAGTATTTCAGAAGTAGCACTTCCAGTTAAAAAAAGGTGTGTGTTGGCCTGGGCCGTGGCTCAGTGGTCCAGGCACCTTGGCCGGTAATCCAGTCTGGCAGTGTGCCGCGGGGTTCGACTCCCGATCCCGACGGCCTTTACTGCATGTCTTCCCCCCCCCCCCCCCATCTCTCTCCCCATTTCCTGTCAGCCTACTGTCTGTCGCTCTATAAAAAAATATAAAATAAGGGCGAAAGCCGCAAAAAAATAAAATAAATAAAACATAAAAAAAAAAAAGGTGTGTTCAGTGTGGTCAAGACATAATTGGAAGTTGGAACACAATCAATTTGAAGCTCATAAATGGGTTCTCCGATTAGGTGAAATTGGCAAGCCATGTAAACATTTATTTTTCTGTTCATTAAAATACCTGGACACAGGGACACCCGTTACTGAACAAAACAATCTAGTCTATAGTAATGATTTATCCATCAATGTTTGAACAAACAAACAAAAAAAACGTTTTAACCAAAAAATATAATTTACAACACCTTTAATGGTGGCAAATGGTGAACATGGCAAACATTTATAATTTAAAGCAAGTACAGCAACTTTCTCTTGTGTGACAGGAGGAAGTAGGGTAAGAGACACGATCAAAGTGACACACTAAGAAAACTATTATTTATTGTTTTTAAAAAAGCATACACTCGAGTACAGCAGATAAAAACTCCAAATGGTCATTTCAAAACAGTTGTATTTGGAGTACAGAACTTTAGATTATTTTTTTTTGTTTGTTTTTTGTTTCATTTTGTTGTCTTTACAATTCTATATTTGCATCAAGGGTGAACTGGCAATTTATAAATTATGTAAAAACTTGAAAACACAAAAGGACATGACATAAAAAAAGTGACATGAATTACATGTTACCATCTTTATTATTGTACACATAATATACAAACTGGTCCTTTGTATCATTTTGCTCACCTCTGCCTAAATTCTTGCTTGGATTAAAAGGTAAAGAGAAATAAATAGACAACTCTAAGGGGCATGAGGTAAGTGAATATGGAAAGCCTGCTAATTCCAATAAAAGAAGCAAAAGCGAACTCTGATGACATAAAAAAGGACACATTTTCAACCTAGGGATTATTGAATGCATGAGCCGATGCTACAGTAACCAGATTTCTGAGAAGGATAACATTTCCTGTATTGAATAGCACATTGTGCCCATACTGAATAGGAAAAAAAAAAGAAAAAACTGCTTTCAGCCCACTAGCTGAAATAAATTGAAATGAAAAACAAAAAGTTTTTTTAAAGTTGAATACTACAACTAACATCACTTGCAGGGCAATATATCAAAAACAACACAGGCAGAAATTAAGGAACCGGGGATAACATGATGATACAGATGGGGTTACAGCTGTCTCTGTAACAAAAAGCTCAGCTTCTCCAGTTTTGCTAAAGAGAGGGATAAGGAGGGGTAGATGAGAAATACTACCAAATACTGACCGCAAAGTAACACAAGGAGCTCAAGATAAAATGTTAACGTTTATCAAGAATATCCATGAAAATGATCGCTTACCTTTACTGCACATTATCTGTGCTTCTCAGAAGATTTATGAGTGTGAGTGTTAAGGGAAACAAAGAATAATCCAATATGAGAATAAAAGCCCAGCTTTGAACCGACAATCTATAGAGCCACGTGCCCTGACTAGGGGGTCTACAATCTGCTAATATTGTATACCTACGAATCCTAATAGTTTATTATTTTAGCTGAAAATATTCACAAAAAAATGTGTTCTAATTTTCTCTGAATTCTATTGTCCAATGTCAGCTAAAATAAAAAACTAACATTTAGATGCTAAATATTATGTCATTGTTTTTGTTCAAATTGTCACTGAATTATATGGCTGTTGAAAATAGCACTGCTTAGTAACAAGGATTAGCAACGGAAACGTTTCAACTTTGGCAATATAGTAGACACAATCCCGTAAAGAATTTTAAAAAGGTACATCATTCAGGTGACAATTCTCCGCTAGAGTAATCCGAGTTACTTTCACCACTCAAAATGACATGGGGAAGCAATGGTGCACAGCTATAATGAATGTAGCGATTTAAGAAAAGAATGTAGGAACTGTTGTGCTATGACTTGCACTGCAAGACTGAATGGCAACTAAAAACTAAACTAAAAAAGGTGTGTGCTTGTATTGCTTACAGAATGGTGAAAATAAATCATGCCGAAATCTTTCCGATTGTTGTCATCGTCAGTTTTATCTACGTAGAAAAGTCAGTGTTCAATATACATAACGTGATGAACCACCTTAAATATAGGTTATTCAGCCCCAATTGGACGTTATAAAGTATTCACACTATATAAACGGTAAAACAAAGTGCTCACAGTTTTAGGATTTAAATTCAAGGATATTGTTTCTTCTCTTCTTTCCCACCACTACTGTCCCTCTTGTCTTTCTTCTCAGATTTCTCTTTGTCGTGCCTGGACTCCTGCAGCAGCACAGTCACAGAAAGGACATGTAAACGGAAAAAAATCCATAACTGCAATGATGCAAACCCGTGACTAAAACGGAGCCATACACTTTCTCTAGATTTACTACATATAAAACTGACTAGTGTGCAGTGAGAGCCGTCCCGCTCACCTTTTTCCCTCCAGAGGAGGTCCTCTCGGGTTTCGCCGACTCTCCCTTCTCCTTGCTGGATGACTTGGGCCTCTTCTTCTCCTTCTCAGCTGAAAGGGCAGAGTCTGAGGAAGGACTGGCACTCTTGCTGTTTTTGGAGGAATCTGGGACGAGAAGATAAGAATGCCAATGAGTACACCCCCCGAGCGGGTATTTCATCATTATCATATAGGCAAGAGACACAATAATAAAACAAATGAGTGAGATGTGTGTCATAAGTGTCCTTACTGGTGCCATTCTCATCTTTTCTACGTTTGGTTTCCTGGGTCACTGATTCCCGCTCGGCGACAGTGTGGTCCTAAAACAGATCACAACAGGATAACAACCAGGCAAATAAAGCTCTGAAATAATTCGACTTACTGATTTATTTTTTTATTTTTTATTTTCATGACAATTTATGATGATAGAACAATGATAATAAATTCTCACTCTTTTCCTTTCTTTCCGATCCTTGTCTTCTTTCTTCTCTTTTGATCGGCCTTGTTGTGTGTTCTCAGACTCTTTCTTGTCCAATTCCTTCTCTCTGCTCTTGGATCGCGCAACTGAATTGTAGTTGGTGTGGTGCTGTGAAGATAATGACACACACAAACCAAACCAGAAAAGGGCATTATTTTTTTTTTACCCCCTCATTTCAATTTACCATTCAAAACAGGTCTAACTTCATAACTATCTGACAAATGCAAGTCTGGTATGATACAAGAATAATATCTGTTGGAAAGACTAATTGCACAATAATTAAATAGCCTGGACTAAACACATCTATTGGACATAAAAAATACATACCATCGCTGTCAGACAGAAACTTAACCAAAGAAAGGCACTATCAAGAGCTTGTGAGTGACTAAATTGTAGTGATGAAATGTAAACCCGTTTCCATTTCCTGAAAAGTATTGGACACAAAAGGTTGTCCTCTTTGACAGACAGCGAGAATATATAATTCAACAGATCACCCGTTGAACTTTGAGTTCAGACTGGCAGTACATCAGCACAACTAAGGATGGTCTGGTTGGGATTTGTGCTGAAAGAATGATCCATTCCTTAAAATTAAAACTTGATACTTATCAGATGCTAGTTTCTTAACACAGTATGTTTCATGTTTTGTAAATTGACATCAGGATGCTTAAATATATAAATATTCGAACACTGATCGAATATGATTCATTTTTATATTGTAGTTGAAGGAATGGATTTGGAATGCAACACAATATCTAAGATAAACATCGGGCATCCCTTAACCTGGCACACAACATAAACCTTTGCTTGTGCAGCTTGTTTTCACTTCATGAGAATGCAATATTTGTCCATAAAATGCAAACACAGGCTCTAACCACGTTTGAAAGAGATTAACATGAATAAGTATGATTTAGAATAAAATGGCTAGAACAATTTGTTCTAATAACGCCAATGATCACCATTTGACTATTGTTCCGTTTGGAAATTGGACAATGTTTGAGATAAATAGTCAAACATTATATCAGTCTGTACAGTTAACAGAACCGTTAATAGCCACAGTACAATAGATTAAATGGTTCTCTTTCCAAGGATATTCTGCATGTGAACAAGACAAATTGTCTAAACTTTGTTTAGGCCTCAAGAAATAAATGAATTAAACTGTTTTTAGACAATCAAGACTGTTCTCTAAAAACATTTTCTCCCATTAAGTGTGTGCTATAATGCAGTGGTTCTCAAGTGGAGGTAGGTGTATATCCCCTAGGGGTACGTGAGAGGAAGTGGAAAATGGAGAAAAGAAAACAGGACACAATTTAAAGTAGCTCAGGATGGTCTAATTTCAAGTCTTTCACTCCTTTTCTTATGAGAGGTCTGCCCGACAGCAATGATATGCTTAGATCGGTTTTTATCTGAGCAATATGTATGTCGGGTAAACTACTTTGATACAGAAACCCGGAAAAAGGGGGACACCGAAGCCGTAATAGAACTACTCATTCAAGTGTGTCATTATGAAAGACTGGAAGGATGGGGACAAAACACCCCAAGTGAATTGCATCTATAGGCAACAAACTGGGCAAAAGAAAAACTCAGCTTAAACCCATCGAGGACGGGAACCCCTTTTGGTGTTTTAAGCATTACGTTATACTTTAGCTGCTATTTTCAGAAAAATCGTGAAAATATCGCGCAAATCTTTATGTATTCTTTCAGAGCGTACGTTTTAAACTCATATCTTTGCCCTTGTGGGGGTTCCTGGAACAACATGTTTTCAGATGGGGGTTCGGCAGCCAATTACATATAAATGTTGTGGTCCTTGACATGAAATATTGAGAACTAGAGATGTCCCGATACTGTATCGGTATAAGTATCGGATCGGCCCTTATTCGTCATATCGGGTCATATCGGTATCGGTGAATATGCCAGTCTAACCACCAATCCGACACAGGGGTAAAGGGTTGACACTATGGCAGGTAAATAAAATGTTGAGACATGTGGAGTTTGCTTTTGGAGTTGCAAGTGCACGTTTGAGTGAGGAGTCTGCTATAAACACAACACGAGATATATAGCTAGATAATAGCTATAAACACAACATGAGATCACGACACTGGTATCGGTATTCGGTATCGGCTAACACGAGTAGGCATCGGATCGGAAAGCGAAAAAAGTGTTATCGGGACATCCCTATTGAGAACCACTAACATAGAAAACTGTCAGGATTTAGAATACATTTAGTAGACTATAATCGGTCTAAATGGGTAAATACAATGAGTCGTAGTAGTAGTAGTAGAGTCATTTCAAACCTTGGATGCAGAATCCTTGGGTTCGTTGCTATTGTCCTGTAGGAATGAATGGAGATGACAGATGAGCTGGGAGGGGGGTGGGGGAGGTTGTCAGACAGCAGTAGAGTTTGAAGGAAGGAGGGTAGTGGGGGAGGGGTGGGGGGGTGGGGGTCTGTCCCGGGCCGACAGCAAACTTCTCCCCTGATCGCTGACCTTCAAGAACTAAGGCTTTGACAAGGTTATCACATAGAGGAGAATTAATAAGGCTCAACATCTGGAATGTCAATATTTAAAAATGGACAAAAAGGAGAAAAAAAAGTGAATGCAATAAATAAATAAGAGTCTCAGGTACTTTAAAAAAAGTGTCTGGAATTTTATCACATTATTAAACCTTGGCCTACAGTGCAGCTGGGTAAGTAACTATGCCTAAAGTGCAAGTGCTGTAGTGTAGTGTAAATAACAAGTGTGTTCGTGTTCGTGTGTGTGTGTGTGTGTGTGTGTGTGTGTGTGCATGTGTGTGTGAAATCTTGTGTGCTTTGAGCTGCATCCCTACATAGGAAATTGTCGCTGTCACTTACAGTTCTGGAATGGATAAGACTCAGGGGGAGCCTATTTCTCTGGTGGAAGAGTATAATTTAGACCTATCACAAGCCACCTTCCAGTGGTTTGGGGGCAATGCTCCAGTCGATTCCAAAGGGTTCGCCCCCGCACCTTCCCTCCCTCTCTCTCTCTCTCTCTCTCTTTGTAGGGGGGGGGGGGGTAGGCGTGTTTTATATTGTGGCCCATTCAAAACAGCGACATCGGACGTTCTCCGTCTCCGCCCCCGACCTCTCAGGTGCTGGTGGCTTTGATTCCCGCTGTGCGTGCGTTTGGAGGTAGTAGTGACAGAAGCTGGTCAGCTGGTGGGTTTGGGCCGTGTGGCTGTTGTGGGCCCAGCAGGAACGCCTGGGCGCCGACCCGTCTCGACTCGAAGTGCAGGCTTGCATGCAGACCGTTTTGAAACAAACTGAGGTGAAAGGGCTGGGGCTGGAGGGTAGACGAGGGTAGATGATGATGCCGCTTCCGCAGGAAAGTGCCTCTGTGCCACGAAGAGGCTCGCTGGAGACACCCGAAGCCCTCTTGTTGTTCCCGGCATGACGAGGGACGAACCGATGTGTGACAGCATTTTGACCGGGGAATCTTCAGCTCGCCAAAGTGTACGAGCAGGGGGAGGGGGGAAAAAAAATCTCAACTTGGGCCTCCATTTTAATTCTTAAAATACAGCTCTTTGAGGGGTAAAAAAGAAAAAAAACATTTTCAGCTTGCCAGTGGAAAGGGGCAGACATCTGATATGGCAAAGCCAATATGTTTCAGGCAAATATTTCTTTCTCCAAAAAAAGAAAAAAAAAAACAGCACAAGGAACGTAGAAATGCGTTAAAAAAAAAAATCTTCTCAAGGCACTATAACTGCTTTCCTTAATATAAAAAAAATATATATAAATATCTCAATATAAAAATAATATTTACATTATTCTCTCGGGCTAAGTCCTCGATTTCTCTCCCAATTCAGGAAAATAATATACTAGTGTTCATGGAATGCTTTTCCAACTCCCATGGTGTTTTTGGATGGGGGAATTCCAGATGCCACGCCTGCCATGTACGAGATCTCTCCTTTGGGGTTCTTGAGGGTCGATGGAATGGGCAACAGATGGGGAACGCTCCGGTAGACAGAGAAGAAACACGGGCCACAGCTTTCCTCAGGCCATACTAACCTTTACAGATGAGGAGTGCGCTGGTGAAGAGTGGCTCTCGACCTTTCGCCGTTTGTGATCTGTGCACATGTGGGAAATGAAAAGTGAAACTTAATTGGCGTGGTAATTTTTTTGTCAAGACACACGTTCAACACATTTGTTACATTCAAAAAGGTCACTTATATAACTCCACCTCACAGCTTGTGACAGGATTTGGAGACTATGTTTAATATTATGCCAAAGAGAAACTAAAAGCCATGCTTAAAAGAGCAACATTACAGTACAAGAAGTCCATTAAAGGAGAATTCCATGCTAGAATGCTTTCTTATCTTTCTTACCTTTCTTTGTAGTCGTTACGTCCCCACCAAAGAGGTCCAGGTGTTTTTTTGTGCAAAAACTCCTTATTGGCTATTTTCCCTATACCATAAGCCCTCAATTGCATTGCATGGAATGGGAATTGAATGGGGCTATGGGGCGTTATGCTAGTTAGCTTATTTCCATCGAAAGAAGTAGTAAAGTGTGCCGCTTGGGATATTATTTACATTATGAAGAGAGGATATATACAAAGAAATTATCATTTTGAGCGATGGAAATAAGCGAATTAGCACAACACCCCATAGCCCCATTCAATTCAATGCAATTCATTTAGGGCTTATGGTAGGGGAAAAACAGCCAATAAGGAGCTTTTTGCACAAAATAACACCTGGACCTCTTTGGTGTGCAGGGGACGCAACAACTACAAAGAAAGTTTTAGTATGGAATTCTCCTTTTAAAAAAATGTTGAAAATCTTTACCCCTCTCAGACTCGGCAGACTCGGATCTGGGAACTGGCGACTTGAGGGACCCAGATGCGGCGGTCCGGTCTCCCTTCTCCTTGCCCTTGGACTCCTTGACGGCGTCCCGGTCCCTGGACGTCTCCTGGGACTCCCCGTTGTTGCCGGCCTTGGCCTTGTTGTCCTCCTTGCTGCTGCCCTTGTCGTCGGCGGCCGCCTTCAGCTTGTCCCCCCGGTCGGCCTTGGGCGTCTTCTCCTTACCCTCGCGTGCGGCCCGCTCCTCCTTTCCGCCGCCTCCTCTCTCCTCCCGCTGTTTGTCCCGTCGGGTCTCCCCCTTTGCCTCCGGAGTGCTGCCTGGCGTCGTCTTCTCCTTCTTGTCTTTCTTCTCCTTCCCACTCTTCTCTTTGTCGTCCCTCTCTTTGATGGGCTTGGTGCTGAAAGGGGGAAAAAAACGGAGGATTGCTTTTTTGGTTTGTTTGTTTGGGGATTTTTCGAAACGCCTTCGGTTCAACAGATAATGACCAAAAAACCTTACTAAGTGTGACATCAATTCTGACGGGGCAACAAAAAAAACAGTTGTTCCTTAACCCATTCTGACCTGAGATCAGATTCATACGAAGTTTCCACTGGACACACACTGGTCGATTTTTCAAAAATAGCAGACCTACAAGATCGTAGCGCGCCACTCGGTGGCGCGCTATGAGCTTGTAGATCTGCTATTTTTTAATAGCTAAAGCATAACATGATGCGAACACCAAAACGGGTTCCCGTTCAGAATGGGTTAAGACTTTATTGAGAATTTCTTTAAGACCAATATTACCATTATTACCAATTCAACTGTGTTGAGGTATTGTGCTGCTGTCACAGTAAACAGTAGTTTAAACAGCAGTCTACTATCACCCAGGCGGATGCGTGCACACGACCTCGCCTCTTTAGGTTATATTATATTACTGGTAATATTATAATTATACTGCGTCTATTACACAGGTGGCTAAGTGCCTTCCCCTATTTCCACTACAAACGTACCTGTTAAGAGCACCATTGCCATTGCTGGTGGTTACTTTGGCTGCTGTGCTGTTGGCTTTGTTCAAAGGTCCCTTCGCCGTCCCCTGAGATTTATCCTTGCCCCGATCTGTCGAAAAACACAAAAAGCAAGAGCTGGGATGAGCACAACGCAACACAATCACGTAAAATCAAATGTCACCACGCTTTATTACATGTATGTACCATTACCGACTGTCAAACAGGAGACGAGAGGAACCAGAGAGAACCCAGGGGGGGGGGGTGGGAGAAAAACACAGAAAATACTGTCTCAGCCTGCTCCAACTCACCGCCCTCCTCAGAAGTCCCCTCGTCCGTCTTGCTGGCGTTGGCGGTGGGTTTGCCGGTGCTGCCGGGGCCGTTCTGCTGACTGGCCGGGGTGGCGCTGCGCACTGGCTGCTCCTTGTGATGGAACTCGTTCTCTGGGACCATGTGCACCTTCCGGCTCTTCAACTGACCTGAATAACTGCGAGATAACGCATACGACTGGTTTAAACCAGGCACAGGCCATGGGGGGGGAATCAAGAGAACTTTACACAGTGTTTAACGCAACTGTGTGGAAGCGAGTGTCATTTCTCATACAGTGAGGAAATGTTTTTGTCAGTGCGCACATTCGCGTGCGGCGCGCATGGCCGAGTAGCTTTCTTCATAACAGAAGTCATAAAGCTGTACATATATCTCTCTCGAAGCCAATTTAATGTAGGAAAACAGTTTTTTGTCCATAATAAAAAACATGTACACACCCCCCAACAACGCACAGACAAACATTATCGCAAAGTGAAATTAATTTGACACCCCTCTCCCCTACTCCCAGCTAAATCCACAGATTACCTCCACAGAAAAAGGGACATTTATTTGAATGCACACAAGCTTAATGGAACCGGTTCAACCTCTGGAACTATCAAACTGAATGCAAAAAATTACTATCTAAATGTATACATAAAAATCTTAAATTTGAAAAGCAATAGCCACTTATAGCGCGCGCACGCACGCACGCACACACACAATAACATCTCTCTGACTGAAGCAAAAGCGCTTTTGCTTCAGCTAGCACAAACAAACAAACATGATGCATGTTGTATGTGAACAGTGTGGCTCCGCTGAGAGCTGCAGCGCACACACAGGGCTGTTGTTACCCCATGGCCAAGGCATAGAGGTCGGGCCTCTTCTCCTTCTCCTCTAAACAGATCTTGTGGACGCGGCACTCCAGTGCCTGGCCGAGGTTCAGCACCTTGGGGTAACAGGGCAGGATCTTGGTGAGAACGATAAGGATGTTTCGGATGTGGGTGTACTCCCCGGTCTCGAGGCAGTGGACTGACGCCTGGTTGACGGAAAACAATGTTGAAGATGGGGGGGGGAGGGTTAGTTGCCAAATACACACCTTCAATGAACATCTGTAGCAATTAACAGAATATATATATATATATCTAATAACAGACTTAATCATGTAGCTTAACTACTTTGTACAAAAATAGTGAAAATACCCATTAATCATAATTGAAGCAAAAGTTTGAAATACTTAATTTGAAGTCATGTCGTCGCCCACTGTAGGCTACACTTTGGAAATTCTCATCTGAGCAATTTCAACCGACAGGGATGTAAGGAGCATTAGCGGTGGGACTCACTTTAGTCAGCATGTAGTGCCACTTGTGCACCACGTGCCTGAAGTTCTCGTAGTCCAACTGGTCGGCCTTGTTCCCTCCGTCGAAGCCCGTGGCTCTGAAGATGGTCATGAACCCGGGGTAGTTGCCACACTCCTTTCCGAAAAGGAAAAAAAAACAAACGCAAAAGTGAGACATCGATTCAGGAGAAAGCAAGAGAGGACGATACATTCTCGGAGGAGGAGGAGGCGTGAGCCGTGAGGTCACCTTCTCGTAGATGGCGCGGTCGCTGTGCCAGCGAGTCACCGTCTCCAGCATGCAGCAGAGGAAGCGCCCGTAGCGGCGAGACTCGTTCTCCGTGCAGCTGGCGACTGTGTAAATGATTGCGGAGAAAACCTGCGGGGGGGGGGGGGGTGGAAAGACAATGTACAGATCAAATCAAATGCGTTTTACAATATGTGAGGCAGACTTTTTAGGCACACATAGCCAAAAAGAAACGAAAGTACACTAAAATAATCATTATAGCATGACGTAAACTAAACATTCAAATAATTAAGTAGATTAAAAAAAAAAAGAAAACACTAATAGCTGTCATTTTATTTCTCCCTTACAGTACTTCATTAAAAATATTAAATACTTTTTAACCCATTTTGGGGCGGGGAACCCCTTCTGGTGTTAGCATTACGCTATGCTTTAGCTATTGAAAAATAGCAGATCTACAAGCTCATACGAGCTCATACGAGACCTACGAGCTTGTAGGTCTGCTATTTTTGAAAAATCGAAGAACGACTGACACAGAAACATAGCTTTTTCAGAAAACTGTCAGGATGTAGAAGACATTTTTTTAGAATCTGATCTCAGAACAAAATGGGTTAATAACAGTGGTCCGATGCTTACCCTGTCGTAGCACAGGAGGGTGCAGAAGTTGGGCGTCTTCTGTTGGTGCACGAGCTCCACGAAGCGCGCACAGTACACGGCGTCGATGGCGGAGAAGATGCAGCGGGGGAAGATGCAGAGCTGCAGGAACTTGGTGATGGTCTCGTTTTTCGTGGATTCTGTTCGACAAGGAAGCGAAAAAGAGGTTTATTATAATAAAAAATGGCTCCACGACGACAGACAAGAAGAATCCAGGCTGGCCAGAGACACAGCCATAATACATCAAATCTACGCGTGAATAGCAGGCATGGACTTTTTAGCCTGGAACTCACCTATGCTTTCTATGGCATATATAGGCAGCTCCCGGCAGGGGGAAACTATGCGCAACTGCGCGACATGAGACTAATTACTTTGAGCGACAGAGAGACAGAGAGAGGAGTGCGTGTGTGTGTGTGTGTCAATTTAACAAAGGTGCAGACGATCAGAAATCTGCAGAGAGTGAGCGATGTTTGCGCTATACTCTATGTCGTATTGAAGTGGACTCTCGGACCCAGACTTTTTTTCTCTCTCCCTGGAAATAAAAAGGTCTGGGTTTTCCGAGGCTAAAGCCCGTAGTACGTACTAGCCATCAGCCAGCTGTCCTTCTCCAGTTTGAGGCGGTGCAGGACCCTCTGGACGTGCTCCAGTTGCTTCTTCTCCTCCTCCTGCAGCTTGTCCTGCAGGGCCGTGCAACGCTCCTTCTCTTTCTTCTTCTTGTTTAGTTGCTGCAGAGGGGAGGAGGAGAGGAGAGGAAACCACACACCGCAATGAAGTATACCCTTCGTGCATATTAGTACGCAGCCGTGTGTGTTTTATAATAGACTTATTTAAAACAAAAAGGGGACGTATATCTTTTACAGCAGTACGCGTGCATTTGTGAGCGTTACATTAAGGAAAACTTTGACAGGAACAGACTCGCTCAGCGTATAGAAAAATAAGTAAAATTCCTTAGACTGAGACTTAGAAAAATATTTTTTATTTTATTTTATCATGCTCTTGTGGTGCAATTAAAAAAGCAAACGTTTCGGTCCTCAGACCTTCGTCAGTGCCATGTTTCCCTTATGTTTTTGAGACCACCGCTACCGTAGTCAAGTTTGGAAAAGAAAGGACGAAGAAAGGCGCAACAGTTTTCTCAGTGCTTGAGCGTTACATTAACCCATTTTTGGGCGGGAACCCCTTTTGGTGTTAGCATCATGCTATGCTTTAGCTATTGAAAAATAGCAGATCTACAAGCTCATAGCGCGCCAGCTTGTAGGTCTGCTATTTTTGAAAAATCGAAAAAAAACGACCGACACAGAAACATAGCTTTTTCAGAAAACTGTCGGGATTCAATCAGAAGAAATTTTTTAAAGAATCTGATCTCGGGTCAGAATGAAAACCGTCAGGATGTAGAAGACATTAAACATTAACATTATACTCACGATCTCCGGGTTGTCCTCGATGGCCTTGATCTGCACCTTGAGCTTGTTGACCTCGCGCTCGTAGGCGGTGTGCGGCACGGCCAGGTCGTACATGGTCAGGGACCAGAAGGTGGCGTAGAACTGGGGCCGGAGGTCGTCCCAGACCTTGGGCGGGTGGAGGGACACGACGGCCTCGTGCACGGGCGCCATCACCTGCTCACACGCCGCCACGTACTTGTGCACCTTCTGCTGCTGCCGGTTGCCCTTCTCCGCTTTCTTCAGCTCGTCGTACTTTGACTGAAGTAGAAACGGAGAAACTTAGTACACCACGTGTTTTTTTTGTTTTTTTTTAGCATTTCAAAGCCAACTACGATAAAAAATATATATATCATTACCGTCAGGCACAAACCCTGTATCTCCAAATATATATTTATTTCCCTACATAAATTAAATTCCTACTTTGTTGCCCAAGAAGTACTAGTTTTCGACTGCGTGCATAACTACATTGACGCCGTTAAAAACCACAGTTTCCCCCCCCCCCCACTTTCTGAAAATCATGTTTTGAGAACACACAATGTTTCTACGCGACAGTGACGATGTCAGACATCGACTTTTCCAACAAAAAAAAAACTATGTAAGCAATTCATGAAGAGGGGCAACAACAACCAACGGGAGGGACATGACAAAAAGGGTGAATTGTAAAAAAAAAACGGAGCCTACACAATGCCACACACACACACACACACAAAATGGCGGTCGAGTCAACTCACCAGAATCTGATGGGCATACATGGGCCGAGAGAGGAAGAAGGCAGCGTCGTGTGGGGTGTGGAACGTGTTGCACAGGATGTCGATGCTGGGAACTCGCTTGATGTAGTCCTCTGTGCTCAGGTTGGACGCCAGGAAGCCACCGAACTGCACTAGTGTGTCGTGACACTGTGTCACGGGACGGGACGACAGTAGAAGATTGTTATGGGGGCTGTGTATCGTTTCTTTCCATAGAGCCTTGATAGCGTGCGACTAAAAGGGGAATGCCGCTCAACATTAAACCATGTCATTATTATTATTATACCTATTAGTTAGAGCGGTCGTGTGGTAATAAGAACCCCCCACCCTAGAACTGGAGAATGCATTTTTGTGGTCATGTGATCAGTGACGTACGATTAATGTACAGTACTCTTTAACCCATTCTGACCTGAGATCAGATTCAAAGAATGTCTTCTACATCCCGACAGTTTTCTGAAAAAGCTATGTTTCTATGTCGTTCTTCGATTTTTTCAAAAATAGCTAAAGCATAACATAATGCTAACACCAAAAGGGGTTCCCACCCAAAATGGGTTAATCTGGCTCATAGACTATAATGGGGAATGTCGCTTACAAATGAGCACTTATTGGCCGATAGTGCTCCAACAAGTCTTAATCCATTCTGGGTGGGAACCCCTTTTGGTGTTTTAAACATCGTTATGCTTTAGCTATTGAAAAATAGCAGATCTACAAGCTCATAGCGCGCCACCGAGTGGTGCGCTATGAGCTTGTAGGTCTGCTATTTTTTTAAAGTTGTGGAAATGTGGTGGAAATCTTTGAATATATGCAACTGGACACTCAAAAGGAGTAGGGAAAAATAATTAAACTATGTGTGCTATGTATGAACTGTATGTCCTCCATTCAGAAAATAAAACGGAACTGAACTGAACTGAATATATATTTCAGAGCAAACATTTTTAACTAAAATATTGGCTTCTGGGGGGGTCCCTGGAACTACATATTTTGAGATGGGGGTCCGTGGCCCAATAGAGATAATTATGGGGGTCCTTGACATGAAAAAGGTTGAGCACCACTGACATAGAAACATTTTTTCAAATCGACCTCAGTCCAAAATGGGTTAATTTTATATTCAAGTGACGCCGTTTCAGCTGGAAGCTTGATTCCCCGTTTAATCAGTGAGGCACTGGCAGCCTAGACGGCGGACTGTATGTCAATGGACACATGAATGAATTCTCCAGTTCTAGGCAAAAACAGAAGTGGGAGACCGCTTTCTAATTTCCACACAAAAGCCTCCACAACACGGTCGTCTGCAAACCTTTTTTGAAACGAAAAGTGCCATGTTTTTATTTTCCATGTCAACATTAATACACAAATTGCTTCAGTGGCCTGAGCGATGGAAGTGAGCCGTGGTGTCACTAGGCAGATTACGGATGGGGGCAGGGTCGAGTACAGCACTCAAAACTGACATTAGGAAAGTATCAAATGGTCTCGTCTTTCAGAACTCTGTTCATTTGGAGTATGCTGCAACGTTCACAATTGGCCGCAGTAACAGCAAGTAGTTTTCAAACCTTACTACTAAATAAGATAACAATAACAGTATCATGAATACATTAGGTCACTGGTTCTCAACGTCCCAGGAGTAGAAACCAAATGGTTCCGTAATGATCCATTTGGTTTGGTTCCTATGCCTATGGATCCACTTGAACGCTATTGGTTCCATTTTGTACACTCTGCAATATCAAACTGGGGGATCCTTAACATTTAAATGTGAAGAACAACAGCAGTAGGAGACCGGCGTGCATATACCTGGTCGTATAGCTTGCCCACTAGTTTGAGGTGCTTCTCTCCTCCTTCTAAGAAGACCACCCCGTTGCGTTGCTGAGCCATCAGGAGACACAGGGGCAAGGCCAGCTCGTGGTCCAGCAACACGTCCTTCAGACGCTGAGAGGACTTCTTGGTGTTTCTGATCTGGCCAAAGTAGCCACCCTGTGGACAGAAGAAGAAGCCACATCGTTAAAGGCGCAGTGAAACGGAAATGGTGAACAACATGAAAATGGTGTTTCCACATGAAACACCGGTCTGAAATCAATCAGAGTGTCGCATCCCTTCAGGCGATGGGACGGTAGCTAGGGACGGTAGCTATGCTATGCGCTACAGCGTGGTATGTGTTTGTTTACAAATCAGACGGTCGCCCAGCACAACCAGTTTACTGTTATGTGGCTTATTTCTACCCTATAATGTTTTCAGAAACATATTTTAGCGTGATGATTAAGTTGAAACCGAGTAATACACTGTCTGAATGTTATCTTGAATGGAAATAAAAACGGAGTAATCTGTAATCAGAAGCAGCTGTGTTGCATGGATGCGCAGACATGGGGAATTAAACTGGTGAGCTTCATTTTTATTGGCTTTTATCGATGTGTATCTCTACACGTCATCACGCAGCACGTTTTCGTTTTAATAAATAAATAATACAATTGTTTTTATGGACCTTTGATATAAAAACACACAGAAATGAGAATTTTCCCATTTTTTTGGCATCCATTGTTAGGTATGCCCATATGATGACCACGGATATGGTCTAAAAGTGTGAAAAACGTCTTTTTCATTTCACTGCGCCTTTAAAACAGTTCAGAGAGCCTCCTGGAGGAGCATCACATCCAGACGAGGAGCATGTTGGGAGGTGAAAAGACAAAAAGTTGTACTCTGTACCTCGGCTTTAAGTTGTTCCCCACCCGTCATGGCCTCCAGCTGCTCTAACGTCATCTCGTCCGTGATCTCAATGCCCGCCATTTTTTGCACGACCTCCTTGAGGATCAGCAGATCAAAGCTACGGGAGGGGGGAGGGGGGGCAGAGAATACAAGTTGTAATTTAATTTAAAACCATCAAAAAGCAATAATCGTTGTGTACACAATGTGAACCTGACCAGAATAGAAAACGGCTTACCCAACATTTCAGAATGGGTTTTCATACGGTTCTAACCCCTTTTTGTGTTAGCATTATGCTATGCTTTAGCTATTGAAAAAATAGCAGATCTACAAGCTCATAGTGCGCCACCGAGTGGCGCGCTACGAGCTTGTAGATCTGCTATTTTTTGAAAAGAATCGAAGAACGACGGACATAGAAACATATGCTTTTTCAGAATCTGATCTCAGGTCAGAATGGGTAGCAACAGCACATCACACGGACGGGTTTCAGCAGGAGCCTCCCTCCCTCCGCTCACGCCCAAACGCGCCTGTGTGTTGTTGCTGCCGCCAGATGATAAATCATGCCAGATAATAAAACAAGGATTTACAAGGAAGTGCCTAAGAGCTGCTGATCTTGTGATTTTGTGCTTGTGGGAGTAATTTTGCCTGTTAAAAATACAGTGTGCCACTTCCATTTATTTCTTTGCCCTGCATTCGAGACAACTCATTTGAGTAGCCAGATTTCCAGGCCCTAGGACTGAGGCCAATTCTTAAAAAAAAAAAAAAAAAACACCTTCTAAATCCTGACCGTAGTTTTTAATAAATGTTTAGTCAATTCAAATATTACAAAAAAGGTTATGTTGCTATATACTGTACATATTTATATTAACAATTATCCCAAAAGGGGTTCCCGTCTTGAACGGCAAATACCCCAAAAGGGGGTTCCCGTCCTAAAAAGGTTAAATCTAGTCACACGGTGAGACTATTCTCATGGCAGACCCCTGGAGAGGGTTTGTGCCAAATGTGGTGTGGATCGAACCCACAGTGCACCTTTCAAGTCCGGATGTCGAGCTTGTGACGTCCACCCACTGACCACCCACCGTGGACATCCACAAGGTCATTTTATTATGGGAGGATACATTCAGCAGAGTACAGCGAACAGCACTCTTTTCCCACTCCTACTTATAACAGCTTTTGGGTGAGCTGAAATGTTCTCAACCAAGCAGACTCACAACAGACCATAAACAAGCACTTTAACTCTCCAAGCCCAATGTGCCCACGGTTTCACTTGACGTGGAGAATGTTACCTCTTTCCTGCTTTCAGCTGATTGGTCACGTACTGAAGAAGGCCGGCCAATTCGATTGGGTATTTTCGGAACACAGCTCCACACAGACTTGCCAGGCCTTTGGTAGACAAGAGAAATGTCGGCAGGTCAAAAAAAAATGCATTTATTGAAGCACATGAACTGAGACGTACCGCACAGGCCCAGTCATGAAGCAAAAATAAAGACAGCAAATAAAACTTACTCTGAAGCCAAGACGAGATGGTTGTGTCATCGTGCTTCATTTTCTCCTTTTCTGGGTTGGCCAGGGCCTCGATGATGCAATCTGAAGACATAGTTAAGTGGGACATCCCAGAAAGACAGGGCAACCCTCCCCCTCCTCGACTATGCTTTTAATGAATTTACTGCCAGAGTTTCTCTAGAACAGTCTTCAAGCACAGCCAGTATTTTTACTAATATTTGAAGACCAACTGACTATTTTGTTGTAAACACCAAATATCTCTCTACTTTCATCGGGGGGGGGAGGAAATGAGTGTCAGTGCGATGTTCCATTCTTTAGTTATTGGCAGTTGAATATAGCTTGTTTTCACCACAAACTGTGTGGGAACAGAAAGCATCACTCACAGGTTTGCGAGCTATTGTAAACACTGAAAACACCACACGACAATGGTGGTCTGTGCGCTGGATTGAAATGGCGTACATACATACGTCAATGGCAGTCAATAAGTGATATATCTGTGAAGGATACAGGCCAAGACATCGTAGTTGAGAGACGTGAGGTATTTCAGCGAGTCCACGACAGGACCAATAAGGTTGTCGTACCACTGGATCTGAGACAGGATCTAGAGGAGATGCAGCAATGATTTGTTAACACATTTTGTACATAATACGTCCTGAAACGTCATAAGGATTGGAACCGAGAGGTGCCTTAGACGTCTGTGGACGTCCTAGCGACGTCCAAACGACGCGGGCGAGATAATAATATTCAGAATAATTACTTTTTTTTTTTTTGGCATTTCGCTTTTCGCTTGCCGTATGCTAACGCTCTGTGAAACTATTAGCTTGTCATTGACTCCCATGTTAGCGCGGCGGAAAGAATGACTCGTATCTCCTCATCCAGGGCGCTCTCCGTGGTGATGAATGGATCGATATGCTGGCGCTGCGTTTCTGCTCCTCATCCGTCTCTCCCGCAAAATATGAACTCTTTTTGGAGCGTATATAAATATATTAAGATGATCGGAGATTGTGATGGCACTTTGTCAGTCAACTTTTTTAAGAAAGTATTTCCGGTTCATGGCTTTCAAAATAGAAGCGATCACTACTCTGGCGATTACTCTGGCGCAAGCAGCGCCTTTATTTTGATGCAGTTCCGGTACTAAATGTGTTAATGGCGAATGGAGATTACACATTATGTGTAGTAATTATCTTGTGTTTAACGGTTTTACATTGTGAAAGCATAGTGAAAATAAACTCAACTCATCCTATTAAACAATATATGCACTCTGGTTTCATCCTAGGCTTCCGTTCTTCTCTGCACTTAAATTAATACCTGTGCCCCATACGATCGGCTTTTGGCTGAGGAATTTAACAACCAGTTTGGCACATGAGAAACTAACTTATGTAATTAGGAAGAAACCTGAGGTATTCTACAAGATATGGGAGAAGTTCTTGGACTTCATTAAGCGAGGTGATATTGAAGAGGCTTTGGATGTATAGTGGTTAACTGAGTAGTCAGCTGGGGGCCGGTAGGGAACTGTGATGGACATTGTGAATCTGTTTGTTTAACTGTATGTAATTGTAATTTATTTCCGTTTTATTTTTCGTTTTGTCATTATTTATTTATTTTTGTTTTGTATTTATTATTGTCAAATCATTTCGTGATAAGATTTTGTTTGTATTTGTGCTGCCAGGGGGATGTGGGGGGGGAGAAATATATATATGTCAATTGTTGAAAATACTTATGTGCACTATAAAGAAAATGAATAAACATGTTTAAAAAAAATATATAATAAAAAAAAATAAAGATTAATACCTGTACCAGTGATAAAATAGCACATACTCCTGATAAAAACAGCCGCAATACTTACATAATCAAAAACGATGGTGGGGTTGCTGTGGCTAAGCTTGCCAATTTGCCTTCCAGACGGTTTCACACTCTCTTTGGTCAGTCGCCTGGCAAAAAAAAAAGAGATACAAAAGGTGTATCAAATCTATTATGCATCTTGATTAGGTTATAGTCGTCGAGCTAATCGATTACATGTTTTTATCATGTGGAACTTGGGTGATCAATACAGGAACTGCGTCACTCCAATCTTTGTTTCCAGCCTGTGACGTCAGCCGTCTACTCTATCAACATATCTATGATGCATGACAGCCAGATCAGAGCAGATAAAATTAAAGTGAAATATTGGCGGATTTACTTCCGTTGCCTGCTGGCAGTGTGTGCATTTTGCGCTCAACTAGATGGCCAGACTCCAGAGCCATGTGGTAAAAGAATATGGATTTGAATTAAAAAAATTAACAATTTTTGGAAAACAAAAACTCTGCTTAAGACTATATTTGGTTGTCCATCCCATTAGTGACAGTGATTTCACTGAAGCGCACATATTCTTTCAACAGCTGATCTGAAATTGCTGGTGGTGAAGGAAAAAAAACATTCAAGGACGAAAGAGTCCTTTTACGAGTGTCTTACTTCATAATGTATTTGGCCCTTTCCACAGTTTGAGCTTTGACCTTGACCAACAGTGGGTGGCTGAGGTACGTCTCATTCTTCCACTGCCCATATAACCGGTATCTGTAGGAGCATAGATCGGTAGACATCAGTTAGGTGGGATAGTTATGCTGCTGTCAACAACAAAAAAATACATTACCAGCACAAAGCTGAAAAGAGTGCTTCATTCAAACACAAACAAAGATGTCTGAACACGCGCACACGAGTGAATTATGCTTCTCGTTTTGCTTCCATCTGTGTATGTGAATCTCCCACCTGTGCTGGTAGGGGAAGAGTTTGAAGAGGCCCCAGAGTTCTTCAGATATACACGCGTTGCACTCCATCAGAGAGATAGAAGGCAGCAGCACCTGGTCCGCAATGCTCAGGAAACAACTCAGCAATATCTCCTGCAAATTCATTCAAGTACAGCTCTTTAAACAATGTTAACCTGTGATGGTGCATATCTGCTCAGAAACCACAAACATCAACGTCAGACTAATCAAAAAGGTCACAAGCACAGTAAACCAATCCCCATTATCACCAAAATCACTTAAATCAGGACTCAAGAGTTAAATTATTGTTAACCCCTTTTGGTGTTTTAAACATTATGTTATAATTTAGCTATTGAAAAAATAGCAGATCTACAAGCTCATAGCGCGCCACCGAGTGGCACTCTACGAGCTTGTAGGTCTGCTATTTTTGAAAAATCGTGAAAATATTTGTTTCAGAAAACTGGAGGATTTAGAAGATTTTTTTTTTATTTTGAGGTCAGGCCTAAATGGGTTAAATATCTGCATTACTTTATTTACAAGAATAATAATTGTTATTTTGATCATGTCTGAGTCACTCTGAGTGGTCTATGGCTCAAATGGCAAATAATGGACAAATACAAATAGGGTGGAAAACCGCTGACGTAAACCATATATACGCAAATATCAGAAATGAAGATAACAAGGTGCTGGCTATTTGTGACTGTTCGTATATTATGACATGCCCAGAACAGGGTGGAAATGTTTTGTTACTTACCATTTTGTCTTTGACGTCGGACCTCGCATCAATTTGGTACTGAAAAGGCATGAAAGAAACATGTGCGTCAAGATCGCGAACGAGAAGATTCGGCCAAAGACTCGTGCAGTGACAATGTTGTGTGTACCTCTTTCATGAAGCCCTTGCCCAGACGCACTATCTTGGCGAAGAGGATTGGGTCATGGGCGAGGTGGGGGCCCAGGTATCCTAGCATGCTGAACGTGTCCCTCCGCAGGTCCTCGAAGCACTCTGCTGGCCGAGGGGCCCTTTTGTTCCTCAGTGGACATAGCTTACATCCCTTTGCTCCCTTGGGGACCCCAGCTCTGCAAGGTACAGACCAATGAGTAAGCGTGCGCCTCTTGGGTGCTCCACAATGTCTCAGCCATTAGATCCATAATGTGTATTATTGAATGTCCATGCGGTGGAAAGGGCAAATGGTGTACAATCTCGGCGTGTTGTTTGGTAGAAGATGCCTGCTGTTATGTATGGTATGGTGTGGTGTACGTATGGCATGAAGTAAATCCATGATGGTAGCTAGTCACCTTCGGTACACTGGCTCCACTGTCAGGTGCACCAGCTGGCAGAGAGCCAGAGCAATGGCCTTGTGAGAAGTGGCGTAGAAGGAGGGCATCTGGTCCATAATGATCTGGGCATGGTGCCAGTCACCAATTCTGAGCAGCGCTTCCAACAAACCAAGCTTCTGGTTATCTGGTGGCTGAGGGGAGAGGGGAGAGTAGCAGCTTAGTGACCGTTACAAAGTTTAGGAAGGATGGAGCCAGGTGAACCTCTCACTCTCAATAGAAGGATGGCTAAATAAATAACACATCGATGAGCTCAACTGGCAGCGAATAGATCTTTTTTGAGGGTGGACAAATAGTAAACGGCGCCATTATCATCGTACACATATGACGTAAATTCTCCTTTCGTTGTCAATGTGAATTTAATGTTTGTGTAGGACAAAAATACAGATTTGCTCGTCCACATACGTATGACGTAAATTCTCCATCGATTGTCAATGTGAATTTGATGTTTGTGTAAGACAAAACTCTACACTAATACTGAATATAGGAGGGGCTAGCGCCCCTCAAAAACAAGTACAAGGTTCAAGGTCTTTATTAATGTCCCAGAAGGGCAATTAGGTTTACAGCAAGAGTAGTGGTTTAAAACATACAAACAATACAGGACAACAACAGACACGAGACACCATAGCATAAACAGCGGTCTGGTCTGCATCTAGTGCAGCTATAGAATCAAAGATTGAGCTTTCTCAAAGATGTCTACTCTTGTCTTTCACTTTGTTGCGTTTTCAACCCCCCCGAAAACCCCCTGTCGTCTCAACGGAAGGCACATCTGACATTTCATTTTGCCGTCTTCTCTAGAGACCCTAAATCTCCCCTAGCCACACAGTACTACCTTCATCACTAGCT
The DNA here is from genome assembly GCF_963924005.1 of Protomyctophum bolini. Lineage (NCBI taxonomy): Eukaryota > Metazoa > Chordata > Actinopteri > Myctophiformes > Myctophidae > Protomyctophum > Protomyctophum bolini. The sequence continues at coordinate 5,615,611 of NC_137874.1, read as the reverse complement.
TCCTTATGCATGTGTAGAACAAAAGGGAAATGTCTCTGAGAAAAAAAACTTTCTGGAAAAATAAGTGATAGAAAAAAGTGATAGAACAAAAAATGTATGCAGTTACAGGTGTCAAGAGAGAGCAAGCACTTCTGTGCTGTTTCGTGTTAAAGCTCTACTCCTTCCATCACTGTCATCACCCTGGCCATCAGCATGTCATTGTCTGACTCGCACATCCTTGGTAAGGCTACGTTTACTGCACCAGTCTTTCCAGAATTTAAACACCTCAGGCCTTCACGAAGAACAGGAGACAAGGAACAGAAACAGAAATCCAAATATTCATTAACATACCTTGTCGTTCTTCTCCTCTTCCTTCTCTTTCTCCTTTTCCTTGTCGTCACTCTTTTCAGACGGCAACACCACCATGATCAGCTTGCGGGCGAGCTGCTTGGCCTCTGAAATGTCTCGTTTGTGTTCCTCTACAATGGCGGCATCCGGTGGCATGAGCTGGAATGACAAAGGAGAAAATAGACAAGGTTTCAAGAGTTACAGGGAAATGGCATAATCGTTATTCTGATGTCCTACACAATGTTTGAGTTAGTAATAGTATTTTTCTTCTGCCATGTCCAGAAGCTGACAAATCGAGAAGTAAAATAATGGCAATACATTTACTAAACTTATAGTCATACTGTGTAACATTTGTGAATGTGATATAGTCTTATACTGGTATATATATTTTTTTTTAATGTTTTTTTTGTGGCTTTCGCCTTTATTTTATATTTTTTATGGAGGGACAGACAGTAGGCTGACAGGAAATGGGGAGAAAGACGGAGGGAAGAGATGCCGTAAAGGCCGTCGAGATCAGGAGTCGAACCCGCGGCCACACTGCCAGACTGGATTACCAGCCACGGTGCCTGGACCGCTGAGCCACGGCCCCAGGCCTACACTGGTATATTTTTCCACGTATGTGTTTTTTGACAACTTCTCTCAGCACTATTTTCAGCTGTGAGCGACTTGCCAAAATGACACGGGCATCGGACATTTCCTGGAAATGTATTCATGTGTGTATTTTAAAGTGAATGTTGCATTTGCGTTCCAAAATAACCTCGGCCTCGACCTTTTTCTCAACTGAAAATACACTTTACACATAACACTTTTTCAATCAAAATCTAAGAGTTTACAGTGAAGTCTTTCTTACATGTGCATAGAGGTCTTCCAGCTCTATCAAGTTGTGGTGAAGCAGTGCAGCAGCAATGTGGTAAAGTGATTTAGGCGTTTCCTCACTGGGCTCCTGAAGACAGATGAGAAAGTATTTTTTATTTTTTATTTTTTTAATCAAGAAAAACTATAAAATGCATATACAGCTTTGTTTTCATTCAGATTGTCATCCTTCGTGAGCTCAGCTCAGAACTGATGTTTCTCACCTGGTAGAACTTGAACTTGAAGCCCAGGATGTGGCAAAGGGTGAGTGGCTCACACATGTAAGACTTGATGAGGGGCAAGAAGAACTCGTCTTGGTCCGACCGATCCTCATAGACCTCCAGGATGATATCCAAAACACGGTTAGGATCCAAGTTGAAACATCCTGCATGAAGGAAGCGTCATGTTTTTGTTTGTATTGCATCTATAATAGTACATTTAATTATTCGCTTAATTACATAAAAGCATTGTTTTCCCATTTAAAAACGGTTAAGGCTCATACATAGTCTGGATTTACGGTGGTTAGGTGACCACCGAACTACCACATGACGTCACGACTTACGAGCCACGGTGAAGAGCAAACGGCCGCCACCGCTCCAGCCCTTCTCTCTGTTTTTACTCACCACCGCTCAATGTTATTTCAGCTCCGGTGGTCAGCTCACCACCGGAGCGGTGGTCACTTCATCACCGAAAGTCCAGACTATGAATAGGCCTTTATCGCGACCAGCTTTAACCTACATCTGTCAGAGCGATGCTGCTTAATACATGTCATTACATGTGTTTCAATTTGAAGTAATGTGTTTTATAACAGCACCGTGAGAGTTGACACATGTCAGCCTCGCTGGATTGTTATTGTAAAAAAAGGCAAGTCTTAGCTCGCATAATGCTTCCCCACACACTCGAGTTCGCCATATTCCCTCATTCAATTCACCAGGTGCCGCTTGATGTCCTCGACTCAGAAATCGAAATGCAAAAAATGTGTTTAATTACTTTTTCCACCTCAATTTTCATACATGCAGGTCTGTGGGCAGCACCTTCCAAAAAGGCAGTTGATCAGAAATTAAGATTTTAAATCAAAACTGTAATTTGGGCTTACACTCTGAGGTGAAGTCATATAACTGGGTAACAACAAAGCAGTCGTTTCTTACCTATGAGGGATTTGATGCTCTCCAGGACAACATGGCTGGTGATGTTACCCGATAGGTCTTGACCCAGTTCAGTGATAAGCTTGGCATACCCTTCATTCTCTTCCCTCAGCAAGTTAAACTTCTGTTGCTTGTAGCTTAAACAACACACAAATCATAAAGATAAGCATTATTATTAGTATTATTGTTTTGACAGGCATTCCAATGAGAAACTCCAAATGTTGATGTAGGATAAGGCCCTGACATAGACGTGAGGTGACACAAAACATGGACGAGGCCGATGGACAGACTTCTGCACCTGCATTAACACATTTTGTACATAATACGTCCTGAAACGTCATAAGGATTGGAACCGAGAGGTGCCTACGACGTCTGTGGACGTCCTAGCGACGTCCAAACGACGCGGGGCGAGATGATAATATTCAGAATTATTCTTTTTTTTTTTTTTGGCATTTCGCTTTCCGTATGCTAACGCTCTGTGCAACTATTAGCTTGTCATTGACTCCCATGTTAGCGCGGCGGAAAGAATGACTCGTATCTCCTGATCCAGGGCGCTCTCCGTGGTGATGAATGGATCGATATGCTGGCGCTGCGTTTCTGCTCCTCAACCGTCTCTCCCGCAAAATATGAACTCTTCTTGGAGCGTATATAAATATATTAAGATGATCGGAGATTGTGAGGTCACTTTGTCAGTCAACTTTTTTAAGAAAGTATTTCCGGTTCATGGCTTTCAAAATAGAAGCGATCACTACTCTGGCGATTACTCTGGCGCAAGCAGCGCCTTTATTTTGATGCAGTTCCGGTACTAAATGTTAAGGGCCTTTCAAACGGGAAGCAAGGAACGCTTGGATCAACGACAGGTCTCCTCCAGGTCTGGATCAACGACAGGTCTCCTCCAGGTCTGGACCAACGACAGGTCTCCTCCAGGTCTGCTCACGTGAATACACTTGCGTTGTCGCACCGCAACTTGCTCCCCAGTGCTCCGCGCAAAAAAACGCAGGTCTCATTGAAAATGAACTATAGGCACGTTATATCACTTCACGTTTGAAAGTAACGTTAGAGTAAATAACTCTACATACCACCAAGACATGTCTTTTGTTATTACTTTTTTTTTTCTTTTTTCAAAAGTACAAAATATAATTATCTTTAACTAATCTGTACATTTCACTTACAAGAGTTTGGTCTTGATTTTTACAATCTTCTGGTTGAACTGATGGGCTTGCTTTATAAGTCCAAGAGACTCCAATGTTTCTGGATCCAGCCTCTCTTTCAGAATAGACTCTGGCACAAAAAACTGAGTTTGGGGAAAAGGGGTGTGGATGGGGGTACAATACAATGCATTTGATTAAATAACATATTTAAGACAGCAATAAAGAATGACCAAAACATGTGGGTAATTGCTCATGGATCCACAGTATCACACACCCAGGAGAAAAATAAAATCATGGTAATGAATTACTTATTTTTAATCAATTCCCCAATTTGCTTTCATTTCGACCCAGCTCGCTACCTTGAGGGCGATAACTTTAACCGCCCGACAGCAACCCGATCAAAGCGGGCGGTGGAAGCATTCTGCTTCAGGCAAAACAATAAACCGTTCATGTATCGATTCAGTGTCACAAATAAAGCCTAATCAGTAATCATTCTCAACCACAGCATGTTAAAGGGGAGGCGTCCTGTGGCACTGAGTGAGTTTTAAGTAAAAAAAAATTAAATAAAGTTACGGTAAGTAGAGGCAGTTACCCAAGAACATGGTTATTATGAATAATATTGTATACTTGGCAATGTAGTGTGAAGTATGCCACATTAGAACAGGTTTGCAGTAATTAACACTTGGCAGCTTGTCAGTACAGAATGTGAAGGAGTTGTGTGTAATGCAGTGCTACAATACAAACCCATGGGGAAACTATATGATGGCTGCTAGGTTGAGGGCAGTAATGTTAATGGTTACTGCAGGCCAGTGCAGCAGATCGGTTCAGAGGTTTTGACAGCAGTGGAGCGCACCACAGAGCTCAGTGCCCTCACTGCCCTGCCCTGTAGTTGAACTGTTATGCAGCGTCCTATAGGGAAATCCCTGCTGGGGTCACTAGAGTAGATTGACTACATAATACCATCTTCTCCTTTTGAAACGATATCTAGTCCTTACTCGTCCCCTTACATTTACTGACTGCAGTGTTTGCTTCAACTAAGCGTACATATATACTGTAGGCCTGTATGTATTACTACTGTACTGTCTACAACCAACGTTGAGAATCACCAAGACGTGTGCGCCACCTCAACATAGCCTCACAAGTCTCGGTGTCTCAGCGTTGACGGAGGATTTCGTTCAGGCCTAGAACTAAGTCTGAGAAAACTCTGCTCTGACCAGGTGCCGACTGTTTTAACACTCTAGAGCCCAATGTCTGTTATATACGTATAGTATTTAGTGTTTTATTTTTTTATGAACATATGTATATTTATCTTCACACATTTTTTTTAAATATATACACAGGATTGTCTAAAAGCTAATAATATCGTGGACATATATATATATATACAGAAATACATATAATTGTTATAAGACCTTTCATGGATATTTGTTTTTCTTACCAAACATGCTCCCACCAACTGTGTGTAATGATCGCGTTTGTTCTTTTCTTCCAGTGCACTCGTTTCTATATCTGTGCAAAGACAACATTCGTCAAAATGGCATCACGTTTACTAGTTCAATTTATTAGTCATAACAAACACTTTAAAATGACAGTAGTTGTCATTTAATTATCTTAAAGCAGTGGTTCTCAACCTGTGGTAATCTATTCAGTCAGACTCTGTATAGACATCACTTTTTTTTATTCAACATTAAGGAACACAATTCCAAAGAATGTGACATGGATATTTTACCCGAGGGCCAATTCCAAAAAAAAATAAAATAAATGAAAAGGAAAATAGACCACTTTCTTCGGACGAGTCTGGTTCGTTGTATGCCATCATTACCAAATGGGTCGCCGGTTCCGGCTTGACCTACATAATCATTTTGAATCAATTGAATTGATGTGATTCCTGACTGTGTGCATTCAGTGCACAATGCCTTTGCGGTTACCAGTCGTGGTTGTCTGTCTGCAGACAACAGACCGCAGTAAAAAAGTAGAGCTTAAGGTCCCTGCACACCAGGCGCGTTTTCGGATTTTTAGCTGCGTTTTTCCGTCGTTTTTTCCGAAAATTTTCATTATCCAAAATTTTCATTTTATTTTATTTTATTACTTGAACCTTTTTTTTATTTCTTTTTTTTTTTAACTTTCATTTCTTTTTTATAGTCCAATATACGTTCATATTTCAAATAGTGGTTGAAGGCCCCAACTACACACACACACTGTATAGACAATTGCTCCTTCCAATAGACATGGTGGTGAAAACTGGAGTGGAAAGAAGGAAATCACTTTGCCGAAAATAGCCGATCTAGGCGCTTACAGCACATGGCACCTTAATGCGTTGTGTGAGCTTGTAGATCGGCTATCCCCGTCCGTCCAGGGATTCTAGGGTTAAGGACAACAAGCACACAGTTCCAAACCGTCGAGCCAAATCCAAAAATCACACCTACCTAGTATACTGAAAACATCTGCTAAAATGGATGGCATGTCATCTCTGAATTCCTGAAAAAGAAAAGAAGAATAGTGTGCAGTTACCGTTACAGTTACCGAAACTTTCAGTTAAGAAACTGTAAAAATAAAAAAAAATAAAACATCAGCATCATAACAAATGCAGATAGAAGAGAGGAGGCTATGTCCTATGTGTAATATATTATATTATATTATATATTATAATTTAATAATATGTTCTATATGGTTAATTTACACCACTGTGTGCATGCTGTTCATGTTGTTCAAATAAAAATATATCACTAAAAAAAATGGCTTTAGTCTTTTTGCGCTCTTGGTCTCCTGGTGGTGTGCCTGCGTTACACACTGCAGACCTGGCGGAGCAGACACAGCAAACGCACTGTAGGAAGAGGGCATTTGAAAACAAAGATGCTATGGCTGGAAATGAGTAGTTGTGTTTAGAAACACCCTGCAGCGGTCCCGCAATGAGTTGGTTTATCTCCTCTTCTCCCCACGCCTGTCTCGTCTGTCCCCAGCCAGCGAGAGGCGGCTGGGGACAGGGCTAGACGCTTAGCATTTTTTTGTTGAAAGTTGAAAAATCTAGCAGCGCACAAATTATTTTAGGAGCGCGATGAAAGGTTATCAAATAACGTTTTTTTGAGGGGCGCTAGCCCCTCCTATATACAGCTTTAGTCCCCACACGTCTCAATATTTGCCACGGACAATGAACGGAGAAATTAGGTCAAAATTCCGCTAAATATGACGTGAATTAAACATCAAAACATTAAACGACATTGACATTGCAAGGACAATAAACGTCATATGTAAACGAGCAAATCAGCTAACCAATCACAGGCAACAGGCATTCTGATTGGCCAGTATGAGATAATTCATGATGTATAATGATAAGAGTGCCCCTCACTTTACACAGGTGTGATTTTTCTTTAATAAAGTGATATGAGGTAGGGGCGGGCAATATGGCAAATGATATCACAATATCTTTTAAGAAATGATCACAATATTGATATTCATCTGGATATCATTTTTATGTTTGTTTTTATATCATCTATAATCTATATAATCCATTTGTTTTTATACTGATAGACTATTAGTTTTGTATGCAGAATTGCAGATAGATAATCAATTCATTTCATGAATGGATGGATGGACAGACAGACAGACAATCCGTTTTTATCTTGCTGTTCTATCATGTGAGTGTGACATTTAGTGCAGAAGCTACTCGATGGTGAATTAGTATTGTAACTCTCCTTGGCTTTGACTGCTTCAGTTCAGACAGAACATCGGACATATGCTACACCTCGGCGTGGTGGAAGGAGGTGGTGGGGGGGATCTTTGCCTTTTTCCCGTTGCTCGTTATGCAGGCCACTGACTAGCTCTGGTCCATAGCTCTAGTCTAATGCGTTGCATTTAGAGCTATGGACCTGAGCTAGCCACTGACTAATATATCCAGCCAGGTCGGTCATTCGTATTGCGGTGCGCACGCGCTTTTGTAAGCGAGGTGCTAAACAAGGGTTGTTTTTGTTTGGGTATATCAATCAATCCGTCCACTCCATGTGCATGCGCACGTGCACTCTTTGCGTGCACGGCTGCACGCCGTTTCAACGACGTTTGGTTAAAAGTTATATCAAGTTATATCAACATTTAACACAAACTTTCAAAATAACTTTAGTATTCAACGTGTCGGGGTCATAGCAACTCCTTCTGTCTTCTGTGCTACCATGCTATCCTGCTGCGTTAGCTCCGCTGCTGACAGGGAAGAGAACTGAGCAGCAACACAGGGAGGGGTGGGCGCAAAGGGGACAGATCTTCAAATGAACGCCACATTGAGCCTCGACACGTTGTTAGCTTGTAGCTCTGCTCTTTTTGGCGAACGACACCGCCGTTCAGAAATATAAATTTAGGTATAGAACCGCGACTATAGAATGTGCAATTGCTGTAGAGCCTTGTCTTTATCACGATTTAATTGTCAAACCTGTGCTACAAATTGCATGTTACAACTCGCACTGTGATATTTTTAGTAGCAAATGCGAGCACCTAGTCGCACTGTCGAGCTCTGGCTGGGGACAGTGCCCACTCTCTGGTTGAACACGAATCTTCACTTCAAGTATACGTAAATGATTCAGTTAGCACTTGAGGTCATCGTCGTCTAGGCTTGTAGGGCAGAGTGCCGACTGTTCTCAGGGAAGGGAATGGAAACAAACAGGGCAAGTGTTCCGCATCGCTGTGTCCGAATGGTCTTCCTCACAGGGGCCGCTTGTACCGAACGTTCCACGGGGGGGGGGGAAAGGGTCCGACTATGATCTTGTGGTACCTACTGCTATGTGCCCAATGCCTGGCCAGAGGGGCTCGCTTTCACCCTCGGAGACACAGCTAAAAATAACAATAGCGATTATTGCCATTTAAAAAATAATAAGCGTAAACAAACTGTTTCACATGAACAATGTTGGTGTAACTAATAGATTTGAAAGGGAATATATATTTTATAGAGATTTACAAATAAAAAAGTTTTTCCATGTACTCTATTTCCTGGTTTTGTGGTCCTAGCGAAGGGGGAGCGATACACGGGCAGGCAGGAAGATAATTTATTTTGAACATTCGTGCACAGCACACTTGCGCACCAGTTATGTGCACGCCTCCATGGAGCTTTCTAGTTTGCATCTATTATTACAGAAAGGAACTTGAGCGAGACACTTTTTTACAAATATAACTATATCAATTCTTGTTTTAATTTTCCAAAAGAGAAAAGACTTACCATCATGTCACCAAGGACACAAGCAGCAAGATCCAACTTCAAGTTCCCCTGTACAACTTGCCAGCAGAGTTCATACAAGGCTGATTGTATATCTAGATTATATGTATAAAAAGACAAAAGGCAATTTTAAGGCAAAAAAGCAAAAGCAGCTTCCAAATGCCTTCTGAATTCTGTGAATTCAAATAAACATTCATTTAATTTGCTCATTTCCACTGACTCAAGGTTATGCGCATTACAAAATCCCAATATATGAGCTAATACAATTCCTAATTGTATAGATGCTTGTTCAGTATTATCACAATTTTCATTTCTTAACAAGCGTATTATAAATGTTAATCCAAACAAAACATCCTGCATAACGTGTAGGAAACTGTGGCGTGCCAATGGAGAGGATATTTTTAAGCTTACCTTGAATAGTACTGCCATGATTTGTTTTCTCTGTGAGAACCTTGCACAGCTGGACACTATGGGAAAGATAAAATAGAACAATCAGTGGCCGCGTTTATATGAAGGGTGATCATTCCGAATAAATACTTCCGAATAAAATACTTCGGAAGTAATGTTTTTTGCTTCGAGTTTCCATGGGAAATGGTCATTCCGAATGAGTGTTTATATGGAGAAGTGCTATAAGACATGATACATGTTAATTCACGTGAAACGCCATCTGTTGGATACATGAAATATAGGCAGTTCATTCATTGTGACTGACTCTCAACAATACAAACATTACAGACGAAAGACGATACTTTGAAATCCCATCATTTCATTCCGCAGTAGCTTAGAGGCTGCTGGTTGGATAGGGGCGGGCATATATGTTTACCGTCTTTTTTTCCCCCACCCGCTGCGGCTCCCCTTCTCCGCTGGGAAGGTGAACATCTCATTTTTATTTGTACTTTTGTACTATTATCTACAGCACGGTATCGGGTCGCTCATTATTTTTGAGAGAGAGAGAGAGACCGTTGAACACACACACACACACACACACACAGATCAGGGGTATCATCATCTGCTGCTGCTCCCCGTTTTTGGTGCGGATTTCGGATCTGCAAAATGCACAAAATAACGATAATCGCATCGAGCATTTTCATTCGGATTTAAGTTTTTGTAGGTGTTTATATGACAACGTTTAATAGGATTTAACTTCTATTCGGAATGAAAAGGGGATTTAACTGTCCATGTAAACGTAGCCAATGTAATGACAGTGATACAGACTATCAGTATTCATTACAAGAACATGCAATGGAATCCTTCTCATAATTAAGTGGGCCTGACCAACAATGTAGTTTATACAACCCAACCAAACAGTTGTGGACATTTAGCAAAAAACAGGCAACTAAGCATTGTAGCCAACAGGATCTAACAGAAATAATGTACATCATCATGTCGACAGTACAAACTGCACAACATTAGTTTTGATGATGTGTGTTTGCCAAAATAGCAAAGCAGAACACCTCAAGGTGACATAATCCATCACTGTGGTGACCACACAGATGGAAGTACAAGTGTACGGGCAATTAAATGGATTTATTTCCTGCTTGGCAGAGTATGACAGTGAATTCCCTATATCTTTTTTACAAGATGAATGATGAAATCTTCTGAACTTGTAAGTAATTTATACTAACTCAACTTTAGTTACCAACGTACCACATTAGTAGAGAAATATCAATTATGCATCATGCAGGATGACTGACAGCTTTGATGCAACTATGTATATATTTTGGGGAATATGACTGTGGGATTATGGTCAAGAGAGATTCAAAATGTCAGTACTGAAATACAGCAACTCCAGCTATTCACTCACGTATTGGATATATGCTCGACATATTTTTGACCCAAGAACAATGGCCTGGCAGCGGCGGCGGTATTGTGCAGAATTCACACACCAGCAGCATCGTTTTGCTGACACATTCTTAGAATGCAGCGAGTTTCCAATTCCATGCAAAACCGTCTATGGATAGGAGCAACCACTACTTTCCACACTGTGTCGGGGGTCGACCCAGCAAAAAGTGAAACATCAAAGTTGAAAAAAAAACGTCCAACTGCACAGAGCAACAAACCGTACCTAAGCACGCCTGTGCTCTTCTGTAGGCTTTTGTAGTAGTTTGCATATATACTACACTCAGAAAAAGACTACTTGTACGGATATAGCAAATATTGATAACAATAGGTGTGGGCGTGAAATTAATCAACATGACCTACTACATGTGCATGGCTCTTGCCTAAAATGTATATACGGCATAATGGTTTACAATCAGGCTGTCAGGTACGAGCATTGAGCGTCTCTCCTCCTCTCTGTGAGGTACTCAGCTTCTGCTGGATTTATCCGCTTGGACCACCAGAGCTCTTGCCGGCAATGGAATAGGCATATACCTACATACAATTTACACATTTAGGAAGCTATAAATAGCAGACGCTCTTAATCCAGACAGAGCGACTTACAGTAAGCAAGAACAAAAACATGGCAATACATAAGCTAAGAACCTAATAGTGGAATATCTAATGAAACAATGCATATACCGTGGCGTACACTATACGAGTGCTATGTTTATGTCTACATAAAATGCTATCTAAACACCACTTAAGATAGACAGAAACGGACTGCTGTGTGGAAGTAGTGAATATTGATGGCATCGTTTTAAACTAGCAGTTGTAGATAACTTGGATAACATAGAGAACATATTACATCCCTAACAATCTATCTATCCCTAGCCCTGCGAGAGCTGATAGACATGAGAAGAGAAGTAGATCTATACAATATTGCTCAGCTCTGGCTGCCTGTTTGTAAACAAACTATTCAAAAAATGTATTGCATTTTGTGAATGTTCACATTCACAATGAACATGCAGTGTTAGTATTCAATGGCACACTGACAAAAGAGCATTTACATGACACCTGCCTGCACTTGATGCAAACAGAGCATAGGCATACAGTCTTACAAGATGACAGAAACATTCTTCACATCATGCAGTTGCAAGCCGAAGGCCTATATAAAAGAAACCTCAAACATTTCCATGGCAATTGCCCAGGAGGCCATTCTTGCTTCCATTTCCTTAGTAAAGACACAACTACAATAAATACAGAAAGTACACAACTGAGAAGTCTACACAATCCTTGTCTGCAATCACATTTTCTGTATTGGAAATGAAAAGAAAACACTAGATTTAACTACAAGTGTTTATTAGATGAGATGCTGACCCTGCAGCCAAGATGTGTGATTTATCATAACCCACTGGTTATGCTCTGAACAGTGCAGTGGTGAAGGAAAGTACACTAAGCACATATTGCCTTTGCTGTGCTCCCTTTCATGATGGTGACTGGACATTACGATATATAGGCCAATGTATGAATCTGTTTTGACCTAGTTTGAAGCATATTGTTGTATGGGTATGGAAACATTGGAACCATATGAACTATGAAACTGCCTTCTTAGCATGTCTCACTGAAGGCCATACTTAATCATGCACGGCCTGCTAAGATAATAAGGCTGCTGCTAACGTTATTAATATCGTATGGGATATTATATAGCGCCTTTTATTGATTAAAAATGTCGCGTCAGGACAATAAACGTATTAATTATCATTTATACTTTGTGGAAATGACCATGCCTCGCGCAAACTAAGGTCAATGAGGTTGAGGCAGGCGATCACCGACGCATCAACACGTTTTGAGTTAATGTTAGGACATTTCCCTCCCATTACCTAACGTAGGTTAGCGAGATGCTAATACATTAATGGTCTCCTCTGGTAGGATGAGAAGCAATAAGTGGCAAAGTGCAACGGTCTAAACCTCTTGTTTGCAGAGTAGACGCCTATATTACAAACATTGCACTGGCTTTCAGAGTGTGATGTTTGACCATGTTTAGAGGATCTCACTGAAGACCGTGTTGGCTTTAGCTAGCTGAGCTTTGTTGGCTGCGCATGCCAATGTGTTTACAAATGCATTAGCCTTTAGCTAACGTCGCCAATACACCTGAATGCCTTGTTGAAGCTAAAGCTGTCTAGACACGGAGTGTTAGCATACAGATGGCCGCACCGACACAAGATTGGGCGCATCACATTTTCTATAATGTACCTATATTTTAATGTTGCACACCTAACGCCAGCTACAGATTTGACTGTTGTTTTCCTTGTTAACAACTTGGCAGTTGGGCTGCACGGCTAACACAACGTAGCAGGCCGGGGTTGGCGTTAGCCTAGTGGGCTAACGTCGAGTCCGCTGTGTGTTTGTGATGCCACGGGAATGAAGACTAGCAGACTACATGCTTGACAATATTTTACAAACTGGTTCGCCGCCGAATAAACCTCACACAGCATTACAGTACAATCCTAGTACTCACAAGTCGTGTTTTCCTGATTTTTCCCAGTTTTTGATCCAATCACCAGGGAGGATAAGTGTCGCCATCTTCCCCACACAGACAGCCCGGATGTCTACTTCGTCATGGCACGTAAAGGGTCAATGTGTGGAACTGTGGGACCCTCTCAAGAGTAGAGGCTTTGTTTCTACTAGTAATGTGACGCGGATGAAGGCTCCCGTACTGTAGTATACACTGACTGGGGGTGCCAGTGGGGATTGCCTTACGTCTTAATCAATACATTATTCCACGGACACTGATATGAAAACATGGTTTGGTTTATGTTGTAACGTAATCTCATATCTCTCTCTCTCTCTCTCTCTCTCTCACACACACACACTCTGACACACACACACACACACACACACACACACACACACACACACAGTATATATATCGCATTGTAATAATTCCACATGAATTGTAATTCCATTGAATTAATTATTTTGTATTGGGCTTATATTGGGCAGTGACTTATATATAGAAGTGTATATTCGTATGTCTCTAAATGTTTTGATGAATTGAAAATGGTGGGCCCTATTGTAAACAAGTGTAATGCTTTATGGTGTCGTCCACTCACAGTTAACAGTTTTTGTATTGAGTTGTACTTGAAATGTACTGTCATTCTGCAAACTGTTAATAAATCAATCAAACCCTACCCAGGTCAAATAACATAGTGTCCTCCGGCTTGGCCGGGTGTCCATATGAAAACAATTGGCCATGTTCGCAGGGAAGCCAGGCATGAAGGGGAATTTCTGTCAGGGTGGCACCCTGGGTGGCACCAGCATCACTATACGGGCTAGCAGGGTGCCTGTCGTGGAGGGTGTTGAACGCTGACGCATACGATATGATTAAGACTCCATTGCATCATAGAGCACTGAAAAGGTTTAGGCCAGCTAACTTTGATTTAAGCAATATTACACGGGAGGGTGTGCTTTACTGTCATTAATGGCACGCCTGCGTTGCCGTTGCTGCAGGAACAGGATAGGCGAGTTCCGTAGGCAGCGCACTTCAAACGGAATGCACCATGCATAGACAGGCAGACATAATCAAATCATAACATCATTGCAGGAGTTTATTCTGTTCAAAGTTACATCTCCAGACATAAATACAAACAATAAATGATGCAGTGGACACTTTGTCAATAAAAACACAAATGCATATACACAAATATTTAAATATGTGTGTGTATACATACAGAAGTATGCACAGGATCAGCTGTTCAACGCGTAACAGAAAACATCCAAAGTGACATGATGCAGGAAAAGTGAGTGTACAGTCCATTAGGATTTTTTTGGAAGAATTAACTGCAGTATTAATAGTTAAGAATATGTGATGAAATCATGAACCAGAACTTGAAGAAATATTTCTGATATTTGATATATTCCCATAAGTTTGCAGCAAGAATCTGCCAACCACCCCAACTCAACAAATGGAAAGAAATATGAACACAACAAGCCTTTAAAGCCATACTCTTTCTTTCACTGGCATATTTTCCACAATAACCATTCCACATGAATGCATTTTAACAACTTCTCTAACCACTATTAATATAATTAACCATTATGTTTGTTTGTGAGTGTCCCCGACACACCAAAATTATATAGGCACTGGAAATGCATGCATTTATTCATGTGTTTTACAGTTAATAAATACCGTTTCTGACAATGTGTTGTTGCTTTACAAAATGTCCTCGGACGCTCAGACCGATATATTATAACTATATGGCTCAGACCAGGCTGCAGTGTTCCTTTTTCAGTGTTCCTTCTGACAAATTGTAATGACATGACAAAGGAGCTACAAGGGGGGGGTCCTAAAACAGACAACCAAAATGAATGTTAAAGGGACATTTCACCGCTGGAAGAAACTCCAGTCACTCAATGTTATTAGTATTTGTAGTAGATAACAGTCAGTAGCACAATTTGAAATGTGCGCCCTATGGCAAAATAATGGAAAATAATGAAGTCTGTGTGTTTGACTGGATTGCTGAATTCCTACAATGGCCATAATGCTTTGGTGCACTGGCGTAGGCTGCATGCGGAGGTGTGACTTGTAGTCCAGGAAGGAAGTGAGACCACATTGTCATGACAAATTTTCGTCATGAAGATGCATGGCGTCAGGACTAAAATATCTAAAAACACATATTACAGATAAAAAAAACACCAGGAAAGTGTTTCTTGTGTCCTAAACATCATTAAAATAAGATCTGGTTGCAAAAGGGGTTTAGTGGCCCTAAGGTCCCTGCAGAGTGCAGACTACTTTGTTTTTCCAAAAGACGACGGCAGTCTGCAAGGATCTTTACAGTACGACTTAATTGTCTTGAAGAAGGCAAACACAACAACAATACAGTACTTATAGAAAGTGTATATTTAACTGCAAATTAGAGTGTTAAATTCAAATAACCTTCCATTTACTGCAAGTTTTTTGCTAAATTGGATTTCAAACAAAATTTGCAAATACAAAATCAGCCCCAGCAACAAACGTATATGTTTAGCTGTGTAATATAGTTGTAATTACACACAAATATGATACAAGCTTAGTTCCTACTACTAGGAAATAAGTAGTATACTATATGTACATGATTCCTGTTGTGAAAATCAATAAATCTAAATCCTATCATCATGTAACTTAGAATCATTGTAGAACACTTTCATACCTACAATAAAGATATCAAGTAGTCATCAGTGATGTCAGATGGAAGCATATCTAGCTGCAGAACTTAATGGGGCCCTTGACCACTGTAATGCACCAAAAGCCTTTCGCTCAACAAAAAATATATATAATTTTCACCTCAAGTTGTAAATCAACTTGTTGAGCTTTACTGAAATGCTCCTCAGAGGTGAGCCCTTCCAGGGATTCCATGTTACACTACTAACTACACAACTGAACTAACAAAAACAAAAGAGCAACACAGATTGCTCTGTCAATGGTTTTCAAATGGCACACCAAAGGGCAGGTAAAAATGTCAAGGCACACCTGTATTCCTATATCTGTGTAAAATAGTCTCTGTAACACGTATTATCACTCTTATTTGTCTGTAAATGTATATGTTTTTTTTTTACATACTAATGCCAAATAAATAATCCTATTTCACATTTTCTTTTATTTAAAAATAGCTAAAATAGCCAATCTACAACACATCACTACATTGTGAGTTTGTAGATCCGCTATTATTGCTATGTTTGAAAATATGTTTGGGGAAAAAAACCAAAGCAATTTCTAATAAAAGGAATATAAGGAACATGCCCAAAATAGGGGCACCAGCTTTAAAGTTAGTAAAATATATATTTTAGGGTGTAGAATGTTACTCTGCACTGGGCAATGACCAAGGGTCGTAACATATTGGGGTCTTGAATGGGACATTAGCTGTGTTGTGACTTAACCTTTTTTCTTAGGCTATTCATATACAAAACCTGTGCAGTTCCCTGTAACTAGAGAAGGTCTCCAGCAATCAACGACTCCACACCGAGGGTGTTGTCATCAGCGTCCATATGATAGAGTCTATAATATCTATAAAATCTATTTTTATTTATTTATTTTTATTTTAAATTTTGGTCAAGTGACCCTTGTGGAAATGGAAAAGAATAAATTAATCCTTAATGTCAGGGCCCCATTAAACTGCAACATACATTCTTCCTACTGTTTGTGACATCACTGTCCTATACTTGGTACAGTATATTCTGTCTTATACCCGCATTGCAAAGATCCTGAAAAAACACAAGCACAAATGCGTATTCAATGCCTTTCTTTTGAAACATTACATTTATAGCATTTCTTGCTTCATTAAAGGGGAGTATTTAATTTAAATAGTGTACAGTGGAAAATAAAATAGAGGAGAGCTATTGTCGACGGTCATAGGCTGGATTTAAATGTACTGTATGACATTGCAACTGCTCCAGCTTATTCAACATTATTTGTAAGTGCAGCCGTCAACAGGTTAAATTCCATTTGGATATTACATTAGTCATTATCTCTACAAAGATGAAAATAAAATATAAATTGCAGGCCATATCTTATCTATATAACATTAGAATTACAAAGTCAAAAAATTCTCTACTTGAATTAACACGATTACAAACAATTAATTTACATCTGATTGTCATTACAAAATATCTATAAATCAAAATCATCTATAAGGTATAAAAGCACAACTGATATATCTCTAAAAAAATACCATGATAGAGACACCGCACATCACATTTGCGGTAAGGCATTTCAACATTATAGGATGCCATTTCACATTTTTGTTTACCGTGTACATACTGTATTTGGCATATACAATATATGGCTACATGCCATGCCAAATTCTAGTTTAATAAAAGTATATCAGCCATATTTACATAAGACATTAGCTGTTTTATTAAAGGACAAATGTATACCTTGACTATTTTAATTTCAGTCATATTTTTCTTCATCAAGCACTATAGAGAAGACGTTTCTATATTGGCACTTCAGTCGACCAAAACACAGCTTTTAAGCATCCACCTATCCAATCCAATAGGTTCAAGCTGGCTACAAGTTAACGGTGTTAACAAGTTGTTTTTAGGCTAGCTGAATAAAGGTGGAAACATCTTATACATTAATGCCACTACTACAGCCACGTGAAGAAAAATATCAGAAAATGCAACCAAGGCAACCTTTAAAGTTAAAAGTCAAACAAGACGTCGAAGAGAGGCAATCATTGGTGTCTCACAAGTCCCATGAGCAACTTACATTTCTTTACGAAGAAACGGCCATCTTATTAGAGCGGGATCTTCAATAAAAGTATCCTTATATCCCCTTTTTACTTTTAGAACATTGGAACATTCAGCACCTGGAGGAAAAATAACATGATTTAGAGTCTATATATGTGTTTGTATAATAATTTTAAAAAATTGGAAAAATGAATTATTGCATTGTATTATTTATTTTAACCAAGTCGGTTGTTTTCTATTTAGCACAGGAGAAAAATATTTAAAAGAGAACAATAAATCATATCAAGAAATTGGGAAAAACTAGGTCAATAGTTGGTATTAAACTGTATATCAAGATTAAAAAAAAGGTCAGCTATAACGCAAAGTAAGCCGAAATCATTCATATCTGACACTTGATAGGTTTCTTTTCAAAGCGGTTTCATGAAGTTTGTCCAGATTCTTAATTTCTAGAGGCAGTCTAAACTGTGGTTTAGTGGTTATGATAGATGCAACAGCATATGTGTTAAATATTTGAGATACCAAGCCACACAATATGTAATTGGGGGTATAAACTATAAAGTGGCCAGTAATCGAAAACAAGAATGCCTGTATGTATGTGTGTACGTGCACCCTCCTGCAAAAAGATATATCATTATACATATCTCATTCTCCTGAATTAAACCACTTATTCTTTAGGTATGAATTGGCCATGCCACAATCTGCAACCAGATCTTATTTTAATGATGTTTCTGGGAGACAAGAAACACTTATCGTCATTGAACTAAAAACCCAAATTACCCACATAGAAACCCCAGGAAAGTGTACGACTCGACACCGGGCACGGCACTCTCTGTGGGGGTGTGGAACGTGTGTGTCGAATTTGAAGTCGGTGGGGCGAACGGTTCTCGAGTTATGTGGATTACAGACGTGTACACACACACACACACACACACACACACACACACACACACAGAGACTTGGTGCATTTATAGTGAGATGTAATTGTAACCGCCACAAAAGTATGCCTACCGAATCATCCATTATGGAGGATGGATCAAAGTAGTCTGGCTTCAATTCAGCTCGTTCTCTGCGGTTCTTTGATGGTGGCTGAAAAAGAACAGGTACTGTATAGTCAGGTGGTTTGAGCTCACAGTACTTGGGAGTCATGGAACTCAGTTTATTTCATTAGTGTATTTGTGGAACTCTGGAGAGTTTAACTCCCCAGCAGTATTTTCTCTGAGTTTGTTTAGTTACCGGTAGTTAGTTTTTTAAATTTGATAAAACCTTTTTTTCTTTATCAAATTAAAAACTAAACAAAAACATCAAACTTAACTTTACGATGATTAAGTATTACCACTGAAATGTGTTGTTGTGAGATGTTTGTTCTAGGTGAAATTGTCCCGGGTAAAACAAAAAGAAAGAGAAAACTAATTACCAAGTCTATGTCCATGGTGTCAAAATCCATGCCTTCATTGAGGTCTTCCAAGCGGTCCTCTGATGACATCATAACATCCTCCACTATTGGTTCTTCATCGTCCTCCATGAGCCCGGAGCCTCTGCGACTTAATAGTGCCCATGGAAAGTTATTATAACATAATAGGAATGTGCACTAATGCAGTGTTTCTCAACCTGTGGGGTCCCGACTTTTCCCGATTTTGGGGGGAGGGGGTCCCCAGATGACAGTGAAGTGACAATTTAGGACTTTTAAGACCTAATAGAAAAAAGAAATAAGACCATTACGGCATCAAAAGTAATAAACAAACTATACTATAGAAAACTGGTCAAACATTGACTAAATTGTCAAATTATATAAGAAAGAGTGTGTGAAAATAGCCGATCTACAAGCTTGGCGGTTGTGAGGTTGTAAATCTACTATTTTCACAATATTTATCCGTGGTCACAGACAAAGTCAGAGAGAGAAGGACGGCAGGGCACTGTGTCAGGCACCCAGAACTTGAGGTAAGTAAATTGACCCTATGGGAGCCAACCCAGGGCAAAGCCAGGAGGGGAAAGGAGCGTACCACCTAATGTAGACGTGCTGCGGCTACGACAGCATGTCTGACAACACTGAAGAGCTCAAGAACCCGATGTTGTACAGGAAATTGCGGAGGGCAGCGATCCAGGAATCCCGAGTTGGTCTTGGCTATAGACCTCACTCTCGCAGCAACTAACTAACTAACTTATCTGTGGAACCGAGTCAAACAAAATGCAATGCCTCAAGTCCTACAATTGAGTGCTTGTCAGGGGGGTGGGGGGGGGGGTCTCCATAATAATTTGGGAGGGGATCGCGGACGCGGCATGAAAAGGTTGAGAACCACTGCACTAATGATGCACCATGTCAGCTCAAACCCTCCAGTGAAGAGTATGAGACACAATGATTCTTATTGTAGACAACAGTGGTTTCCCAAAGTGGGGTCCTTGAGGGAGTTCCAGGGGGTCCCCAGCAGCTAAATGATAGTTTGTAACCAAATGGACCCTTATTTGTCTTGTAACTCTTGAGAGCGATACAAATGGTATCAGTGGACAAATGTCTGTTTGGTTCCATTTGTACACTCTCAGAGTTAAATTAACATTGATTTCACAATATAAATGTGGGTCTCAAGAGATAGAAATGCCATTAACCCATTCTGAACGGGAACCCATTTTGGTGTTAGCATCATGTCGTGCTTTAGCTATTGAAAAATAGCAGATCTACAAGCTCATAGCGCGCCACCTAGTGGCGCGCTACGAGCTTGTAGGTCTGCTATTTTTGAAAAATCGAAGAACGACTGACATTTTTAGAATCTGATCTCAGGTCAGAATGGGTTCATCAGACCAGTGTGTGTGTCCAGTGGAAACCTCGTATGAATCTGATCTCAGGTCAGAATGGGTTAAATGGGGGTCCGTAGACTGATGCATGTCAAACTGAGCGTCCTCAGTCCATTACAATGGTTGAGAATCACTGCTGTAACTGGGGGGGGGGGGGGGGGGTCCCTGGCATATCTTTTCAAATGGGGGGTCCGCATGAATGACACAAGTATCCCTTTGGGGGTCCTCGACATGAAAAGGACCCCCCCCCCCCCCCAATGGGAACCCCAACAGTGAGATCTTGACTTACACGGCATGCTGCATGTGGTTCCTCATCTTGGCGTACTGCATGTTGGCCCGTTCCC
The DNA here is from genome assembly GCF_963924005.1 of Protomyctophum bolini. NCBI lineage: Eukaryota > Metazoa > Chordata > Actinopteri > Myctophiformes > Myctophidae > Protomyctophum > Protomyctophum bolini. The sequence continues at coordinate 5,594,763 of NC_137874.1, read as the reverse complement.
GCTGCTGGTGTGCTTCCGCTTGCTGCCTTTGGGCCAGCATCCAAGTGACCTGGGTGCTGGTATAGGGGGGGAGAGAGAACGTCCGACACTTTCAGAAAATATCTATCACAACATGCTGAGGTGGATAAATGTAGGAAAAAACGTTTGAACCTGGAAATCGGGCGTATATGCACAGGTGCGTGGACATCAATGAAAGGAATAGAATACACCCGCACACTGAGTATCTTCGCGTACGTATCGGTCCCTCCGGAACCTTCTTCTTCGGGGCCTGAAGAAGGGTATTCTATTCCTTTTCAGAGGTGGATAAAATGAAAGGCATGTGATAAATGATGCATTATTACGTGTAATCCATGGCAGCCTGGTGGTGGTGGTGGTGATGGTGTTGTTGGGAAGGCATGTCCCGGTGCCGCTCCGACGACACGGCGTACACTCCCGCGTAGCCGCCGCCGTCGTCTGGCCTCGTCTTCTTGGGATCCCTCAGGACAGCGGCGGTGAGGTGGGGAGACATCAGCGTGGCCGGCGTCTGCACCGTGGACGTGGGGTGGGGAGACACCGCCATGGCTGGCGTCTGCTGCACGATGGAGGTGGGGTGGGGACTGGGAGACATCAGCATGGCTGGCGTCTGCACGATGGAGGTGAGGTGGGGAGACATCAGCGTGGCCGGCGTCTGCACCGTGGAGGTGGGGTGGGGAGACACCGCCACGGCTGGCGTCTGCACGATGGAGGTGAGGTGGGGACTGGGAGACACAGCCATGGCTGGCGTCTGCACATTCTGTTCGCGGTTCATCCAGACTGCATTGCTACTGCTGGAGCTGTTTTCCTCTCCTGAGAAAGGAAGGCGTGTATGTATATGCAGATCATATTGTGTAGAGTGTAGATCATACTGTAGACTGAAAATGTTAAATACCAGCATAATTATAAATAATAATAAAAAGAAATCGCACCTGCGCTAACTTAGAGGTGCAACTATTTATATACTTATATTGTTATCATTATATACAGTATATATTTAAAGCAAGTCAATAATTTGACTATTCATGCCCAGGGGAAACTTATTGAGGTTTTCTTTTTTTTCAAAGATATTGTTTTGGGGGATCTTTCTGCCTTTTATTGATAGATGAGCAGAAGACTGAGATGGGGGGGTTGACGACGCGCAGCAAAGGTCGTCGGTAATACGGTATCAGGACTCAAACTCGCAAAATGCTATCAGGCTGGATTACCAGCCTAGGTACCCAGGTGTTCTGTAAACAATATTTAACCAAAGCAAAACAAGAAGTTGGGGTTGCGCACGCTTATCCGACATACCATTAGACATGCAGAAAATGATCGGATTAGTTGGCAAACATGCGTTAAGGTTGGCGAACATGCGCTGCTCCGTGCTTGCGGCTATGGTTAGGTTAGGGTTTGATGTAGGTTGTCGTTGTCGGACCAATAGTATGTCGAAACTAAAAGCCTGTACCCACAAGTTGTCCAGTACATTCTTGCAGCATCAGGGCCCTCACCTTCAGGAAACTTCCTCTTGCCTGTGCTAGCCGGCTTGGACTTCTTGCTCCTGACCGTGGACCCTCGGCTGCTATATCCACTGAGGACGGACATGGTGTCGTCGTCTCCTCCAGCGTGTAGGGAGTTCCTGTAGGAGATGAGGGGCAGCCAGCAGTCCTCTCGCTGTAGAGACATCTGAAAGGTCATGAATCGTTCCAGGTACAGGTGACTGTGGACGCCAGAAAGACAAAAAAGGTCATGATGATGCAGTAGGGCTGCAATATTCGTTCATTTTTTTCTTTTCTTTTTTTTGTATGTATCAAAATTCGAAATAGATTTCGTACTGGCTCGAAATATGTCACAATTGAAAGAAAAAAAAGAATGAAGGCAATAAATCTTAGTTTGAATTAAAATCAATTATCTTTTTTTTTTAAATATAGCCACACACGTCTTACACTTACACCGTTTTCTTGTCCTGTCGCATGAGTTTATTAGAGAACTCACTCAGCACGTCCAAAAAGGCTAGATTGAGAGGTGGACCCCCCTCTCCCTGTGGACTAGGCTCCTTGAACGCAAACTCGATTCCATCCCTGAAAGAAATACATTAAAAAAAAGACATGAAACGTATGGTAACTTGGTCCAAATAGGTTGAACAACTTCACTCGTGTCAACACTCAAAACGTATAGACGGCAACCTTCTGGCTCACAATTCACCCGTTGTCAAGTCCCGCCCACGGTTGTGCCCCTCTTCGCACCCATTGGTTGCCGTGTTTTCGTGGTTGGACAAAAATCCTTTCTGACTCTACCATTGAAATAACGTGTTTTTCCAGTTTCTTCGTATTGATATTCTGTGTATTACTTGTATTCAATTCTTATTTTAAACTTGGTGTCAGTAAAAAGGAACATCACAGGTGTAGCATGGTGACTGGGCATACATAATCTTTTGGAAAAAACTAATGTTTTAGCAAATTCAACATAAACAAGGGCGGAACCGGGGCGTGAACAAGGCAGAAAGAGCCTGCTTGGTTACAGTGGTTAGTCAGTCAGAGGGACCAATCAGAAGGCTGACTGAAATGGTGAATTACCACTTACTTATGTAACATGGCAATAGCCTCCCTGGTCTTCAATTGATCCAATCCAAACGTTAATGAGAAACGTCGGGAAAGCTCTTTTATGCCGCAGAAGGCCGATGAAGAGCGGTCAATATTGCAGCCAAGGTCAGACAACATCTCATTGAATAGCTACAAAGGAACACAAAACACTGAACTGTGAACAATATTAATATGAATTATACATTTGAAGAAATACGTCTTAGGATGCCTGAAGGTCAGTATAGGTCGGCAAATAAATTGAATATGCACAGATTTGAGTGTGTGGAGCTTCCCCTTATTTTTTCTTCATTATCCTTTTTTGTTCTTTAGCTTACGCATGTTTATTTTTCTTACTTTTTATTTATGTGATGTATGCCGTGCATTTTGTTATTGCTTAATGTAAATCGCTCTGGATTAAGAGCATCTGCTAAATGCCTAAATTGTAATTGTAATTGTAATCATGCTAGCACGATTATTAGATCCGTTTTCGTGGGCTCAAGAATATAGATGTAGAAAAGCGGAAGATAGCCGATCTACAAGCTCACAACATGTCACTTTGCCATGTGTTGTGAGCTTGTAGATTAGGCTATCTTGCTATTTAGAATGAGAATGATGTGCATGTGTGTGTGTGCTCATGCGTGTGCTCATGATGTGTGTGCTCATGTGTGTGTGTGGGGGGTCTCAGTTTTTGTCCAATGTAAGAAGCGGGGGAGGCCCAAGGAAAAAAGTTTGGGAATCACTAGTTTAGTGTCTTCAAATGTTTACAATTGCTCAGCTCTTAATTCACTTAAAGGAGAATTCCATGCTAGAATGCTTTCTTATCTTTCTTACCTTTCTTTGTAGTTGTTACGTCCCCACCAAAGAGGTCCAGGTGTTTTTTTGTGCAAAAACTCCTTATTGGCTATTTTCCCTACCATAAGCCCTCAATGAATTGCATTGCATTGAATGGGAATTGAATGGGGCTATGGGGTGTTATGCTAGTTAGCTTATTTCCATCGAAATAAGTAGTAAAGTGTGCCGCTTGGGATATTATTTACATTATGAAGAGAGGATATATACAAAGAAATTATAATTTTGAGCGATGGAAATAAGCGAATTAGCACAACACCCCATAGCCCCATTCAATTCCCATTCAATTCAATGCAATTCATTTAGGGCTTATGGTAGGGGAAATAGCCAATAAGGAGCTTTTGCACAAAATAACAACTGGACCTCTTTGGTGGGGACGTAACAACTACAAAGACAGGTAAGAAAGCCTTTTAGTATGGAATTCTCCTTTAAGACAAACAGCTCTATGTTCTATGTTCAGCTCTATGTTCACATCTTTGTAGTGTTTGGAATACGCGGCGAGTGTGAACTTTCTGCCATAGGTCAAACCACTACTGCCCGAGTGTCAAGTTGGTTCCAGCTCACTATAATGTAGTTCACATTTATAGAACGTCCCCCAATGGTTGAGAGTTACAGCCCTGGGAGCAGGATTTCAGAGGGTACCAAATATAGAGTAAAGGAACAACAGAGGTTGTATTTTGAATTACAAGCTGAAAAGCTTGGACTCCTCGCTCACGGCCGACCTGCCAATCAAATCAAATCAAATCAAATCTAATTTTATTTATAGAGCACATTTTCAAAGACCAGGAGGCCAAACCAAAGTGCTGTACAGGAAACATGACACAAGTAACATAAAGTAAAACAAAATCAAAGCAACACAAAAAGTACACAAGTTACATTACAAAATCAAAGCAACACAAAAAGTACACAGGTTAATTAGGTCAAACATTGAAAGCCAGGGAGAAGAAATGGGGTTTTTAGTAAAGACTTAAAGGCCTCTAAGGAGGGAGCAGACTTAATATGAGGGGGCAGACAGTTCCAGAGTAGCAGTAGCAGGTACTGTATATAAGATATGAAAAGTACAGGAAGGTGCAGTCCTAGATGTTGGGGATGCAGCAATCTGGCAAGAATGGAATTGTTGCTACACCTCAGGGCTCTATGTCCTCTGTGTCCTGTCCAGTGTGCCACAGAGCAGTCCAGACTCAGATTGCTCTGTTCAGCCATCTCTCAGTGAAACTCGACAAATTGAGACGTGCCATGGTCATTATCAACTTTGACGGATGAACAAGTGGCCCGTTGTGCTTCTTGAGTGTCTGCTTTTGTAAATGTACTAGTGTAAATGCAGGTTTCTGCATTTCTGAAGAAACGGTATTTGTTCTACTCGTAGTTGCCAAGAATCGTACCTTTTGTAAGCTGACGACGAGTGTCTTCGCACACTGTATTCTGTCAATCTGCCTCGCTTTACTCATGGTTTCCTTGATTATGTCTCCATAGTCATTGTAGTACTGAGGAGAGTCCGTGGATAAAGGGTGTTAGCTGTGAGCAGCAGTGAGACAGAATTTGCTGTATAGAACCGATGATAATGAAATAGTAAACGTACCCTCATGTACTGCTTAAATACATCCGCTCCTGTATTTATTTCCACAACGTTGTAAATGATCAGTTTGCAATAGGCTGCCAATAGGTTCCTCCGTTTGTGCAGTGCTTCTATTTTACAGGCTTCGTCATCTTGCTGGCCATCTAGAAGACACAAAAGAGAACAAAATACAGGAAAACAGTCCTATAACAATTTTATGCTTGTAAGTTTGCAAACGTTACACTGCTAGACCGCTGACACACAACAGGCACCGGCCTACTTGTGCGTGTCTGCATTACTCTGCGACAGAATAAAATGACCTGCATTTATCACTTATCAAAATGCTTTTTTCTTTTCTTTATTTTGAAGGTGAACTAGTCAAGAGATTCTGACCTGCGCTGTTGTCGTCGTCGTCGTCGTCCTGGTCGATGAACACTTGTTCTAGGACGAAGTCGAGCAACTCGGCCTGTAGGCGAGAGTCGGGGGTGAACACGAGCGGCTCCAGGAGCTCCCGGCCCGCCGACGACGACATGATCTGGTGACTGAAGATCAGCAGCACGTCACACAGGAGGGTGAAGGCCTATACAAGGAATAGAGCTCGACACTTTAGCTCTTTGAGCGACCTGCACCTATACCGTGATTTATACTTTCATCTGAATGTTACTGTATAACTGGACTAATTAAAGCCAGGTCTGGTATGCATGATCCCGCACCTGTTCTTTTACAGCAGTGTTCACGTTTGTTAGGTAGCGCTGGCACGTTAGGCAGAAAACCCTCATTTGCTTTCTCAAGGTCACCATGTCCACCTAAAGAAACAAAAAGAAAGCTAGTAAATGAGAAATAAATAAATCACAGACAGCCGGGGTGATTTATGTATGAACAATGACCACCTATAGCCATTCATTATCCTGCTTATTACTTAATACATAAATTAATAAATTGGCCCAAAAGGGACAGCAAAACAAAGCATTTCAGAACCAATCCGTGTAATAAGACAAAGTAAAAGCCATTCATACTCCTATTTTACCGCTGTAGTGCCGAAATGATTTCGGCTCGTCAGAAATATTCAGTAGCACCGAAGAGCCGACTTTAGGACAGTACCCCCCCCCCCCCCCCCCGAACCTCAAATGACGTCACATTGTAGGCTCTACAGAGCCGAAGCGACTTTTATTCGGCTCTAAAATAGGAGTATGAATCGGCCCTTACTCTCTGGCATTTTCTTATAGCCCAAAGTGACAGGAGTAAAAGCTAAAAAATAAACTGTACTGTTCCATGCATAATATATCCATGCATTAGACATCTGTATAGATAGACAGATTGTGGTACAGAATGTTAACCAAACATGTCATATTGTGAATAAACAGTAGGTTATAGTAATATGTACCTTTGAGGAGCTGCCTTCTGAGAAATTAGCAAGATGCCACAGGATGATATAGTGTGTGCACTGCATTGCATGAATGACAATCTGTAGGGGAATGTAAAAACAACAGGGTGATGAATGATACAGACAGTTAGTTAGACTGATTGAGTTAGGTTAAAGACAAAATACTCTAATTACCTGCTCGGGCATGTCTCCATTTTCCAGACCAGTGTTGAGTAGCTTGTAGTTGGAAGTGAAGAGGTCCCATTTAGAGAGATCATGTGCACTTGTAGAAGGGGGGGAAAAAGTGTTCATTAAATTAAATGACATGTGATCATTATGGGTCTTTCTACCGTAAAGATATATTTTAATACGTTCAGATGAAAACGAGTCCGACATAGCCATCCATAGAACACAAAACAAGTTATTCACATCTTTAATTAAGTGATGACTGAAAAACAAGAAGCTACTTTGAAATCATACGACCTAGACTTTCAACATGCACTAGTATATGTTGTTTTTTTTAACTTAAATGAATATGTTCATTGTTTTACTTGTGAAAAGCACTTATCCTCTTCAGTGTGGACAGAACCTGGTAGGCATCATCTTCATCTAGTTCTTCCCCCTGCCAGAGTAGAATGCTCTCTTGTGAAACGCCCGACACTCGTCTATAGAGTACTGCACATTTACGTTGAAACATTAAATGAAATGAAAGTAAACGAAATGAAATGTGAACAACACAAATGACAAAGTAAGGTCGTGAATCCCGCCTGCCATTTAATTTACCTCGTGCAGAAAGTCCTCCAGCAGCTTGTTGAACTTGTCCACCAGCTCATCCAGGAGCTGTGAGCGGGCAATGTCCACACGGTTGTAGATGGTGAACTCCTCGTTGCACAGGTAGTGGTAGGTGGTAGAGCAGGCTTCAAGCACGTCCGAGTCAGTGTGCTTGTCCAGCACCTCCCAGATTTGCCTCAGCAGAGCATCCAAATGCTATAAACGGGAACAGGAAACTCGTGAAATAAAATAGTGTTCGGCACCAATCGTTTTCATCACGGACAGTTTGAGTTTTAGCAGTTGGAACAAGGAATGCACATTTCACTAACCTTTTCTAACCGACCAGTAGTGTAGATGTCAAGATCAAAATACTTTGGAATTTGTAGTAAATTGGTCACCTTTTCAACATCGACACAGTACTGTAAAGAGACAAAATAAGACGCCCAACAGTCAGTATACACTGTGGTTATGGATTACCTGTGACTGTGACCCAAGTTATTTGATGACTACATAATGTTGCTAACCACCTTTATCAGCAATAGAGGCAATGCCACTGCAAACATCTCTGTGATTCTTGTTCTGTCATCTAGCTGCGCTTTCTTCTCCTTCGCGGTAAGGACCTTTGACATGCAGGAGACCACAGTTATTTGTCAAAATCCAGCATGATAATGTCATTAGTGTGAACGCTCATGAGGTGGTTGTAGTTTGCAGAGCCAGGCAACGCACCCTCTTGCCTGTGCCTCTACCCACTGGAGGGTGGCATTCACAAGCATGCCGGACAGCAGCAAGCATGATCTCTATTAGTGCTGTCTCGTGGCGGTCGGTCAGGGCTGGAAAAGACACAGAAACACAGTATACGGTCGATGACCGAATGAGGATGAGACTTTGTCTTTGTCCATATGTCAACAAAACACACCTGTGCAATTAATGACTGCGTAAAACACATCAAGTGTCTCTTGCATAGAAAACTAAATATATATAATATATTTGCTATTTTCAAGGGCTCACTCACAGACAACGGAGCATGTTAATACTTTTTCTTTAACCACTTGAACTCTCCTAGCGTCCCTATTTGGGGGATGCTAGGGGAGTTAAATTCCCGGCGGGCGGGACCATCTTCTGAATGGCATCCCCTCACTCTCGCTCCACTGTCGGTGGTCTTATCGTCATGCATCACATTCCGTGCTCAGCCAATAAAATAATTTAAATTTGGAGACACACAGACTGCTGGGCATAGGAGGGGCGCCCATCAAAAACAAAAACGGTTTCCGAGGCTGTGAAACGTCCATTGTACGAGATGGGGAAACTCACCCTCCTCCCCTGGCTTGGGTTCATCCAGCAGAAGGCTGATCATGCTCTCCCAGTCTTTGAGGAGCTCTGCTGCACACTCCCACAGGCTGTCTACCAGGTAGGCCCCATGTTCATGGAGCTATACAACACACAAGAGTGCACATCCCATCAATATATTGTAACACTTCCAGCGCTGTACAGCTGCCAGAGACACACCAATGACAAGGTTTGCTTCCAGCAGAGGAGAACCATGGACACAAATTACCTCACTTTCCAGGAAGAAGAACACCGTGGTCTTAAGGAGGCTGCCGTTGAGGCTTTGCCTGCCCCTCCTAGGCAATCCTTCTTCCTCTCCGCCTTGGTGGCTGTACAGCCTTTTAGCCAGCATCACAACACAAAAGGTCAAGCGTTATCCTCCATTATACTGCATTATTATAAACATCAACTTGAGTCATCTGGACGATGTGTAGGGCTGGTGAAATCCAGTTTCATTCTCAAAAGCTCAATAGCACACCTTGGTATTGTTTCAATCTACGACAAACTCTTACTTTTTGTAGAGAAACTCTCCTGCGGCTACAGCTATGGGCCGATGGGCTGAATACACCAGATGATACACACTCTCACAGTCCTCTGCCGTTAGGATCTCATCACTGCTCCTGTTAGATCAAAATGAACCATTTGCAAATATGGAAGGAGCTTAGTTCTGCACTTCTGCACTCCACATTCTGTGACATTTGGACAAAATATCTTGAAGAAAATGGCAGAAAATCTAATTGTTCATTTTTTACTTGACTGATGATGATGTATACACGTATATTTTAATTTGGATGAAAATGAAAGAAGCGAAGGTACTGTATATCGATGATTTCAAACTCATTAGCGTTGCAGGCGAGGATACTTACTGTAAGACAAGAGTCAGGAGTTTAATGGCTTGTACTGCAACATCATATTCCTTGTCCAGAGTCATCGACACAACGCGATCCTGTCAATGACAGTAAGGTTCGTCAGCATGTTGTATACTAAGACTAAGATATCACAGTACAGTACAGTACAGTAAGTCATACATTTACTAGCTGTGGTAAACCTCCAGCTTGGAAATCCAGGACACTGCATGTTGTTTGTCTTCCATGAAAATTGGTCTTTAACATTACAAATGTGATGCGAGAGCCCTGCAGCTGGTATAGTGTAGTGATGGAGTAGTTGGCTCACCTTAAATCGACTGGTGAAGAGTTCCAGTCGAGTGTTGAGCTCCCTGCTATAGTACAAGCCCTGCAGGGCTGTCAGGCACTTCAGTCGCACCTCACCTTGCTTAAAAATCACAGTAACCATATGAGAATTATTAGAAATGTTCAAATCAACCAAATCTAGTCATCACAACTGATGAGATGAGAAAATCATAATAATCATAATAAACATATAGAGCAACGTGGGTACTCAAAGATGCTTTATGAACTAAACTAAACAATCATGTTAGGAAGGCATCCCATTACAGAACCAGAATCAGGGGAAAGGAAATCGTTTTTTAAGTGGATTTTAAAACGAACAGATTCATCCAGATGCTGTTGTAGAATCAAGTGCACCTCACTCACCTTGTCATGCATTGTCCACCCAACATATTTCAGGTAACTGTCATTGAGAAAGGCGTCACTGTACAATTTCATCCACACTCCAATCTCCTCGATGCAAGTCGCTCGGATTTCGGCAATGGCATCACTGATGAATATAGAAGGATTGACTGAGAATCAGAAAAGACACGCAGCCCCATAACATCCAAAATGGGGTTTCAATCCACTCCTCATCCGTTAACTCATGATGGCACAAAATATGAACACAGAACAGCTTGGAGCAGCACCCTACTTTTGAGTAGGCAGCTGCTCCAATCGGACACCTGCTGCTCTAATCGGACACCTTGTCAGGTAATAAAATTAAATAAACATTTAGCAGTGGTCTTGGTTTGATGTGACACGATACTTTATGGCATGAGTGGGGTCACTCATCATTAACCCATTCTGACCTGAGATCAGATTCATACGAGGTTTCCACTGGACACACACTGGTCTGATTAACCCATTCTGACCCGAGATCAGGTTCTAAAAATGTCACAGTCGTTCTTCGATTTTTCAAAAATAGCAGACCTACAAGCTCGTAGCGCGCCACTCGGTGGCGCGCTATGAGCTTGTAGATCTGGTATTTTTCAATAGCTAAAGCACGACATGATGCCAACACCAAAATGGCTTCCCGTTCAGAATGGGTTAACAGTGACATTTCACAGTCAGTATGGTATTTTAGTGCTCAGAGATACATACCGATATCTATGCACAAACACTCCTTTGAAAATTGCATTCATCATGTTCTCAATTTCGTCTTGGTTTTCTTGAAGCTGAAACAAAATAAGGGGAAGATCGAGCTTCATTTATTTATTTATTCTTTTTACATATTTTACGTACAGTACTGCTCCTCATTGAGGTTCTTTAGGCCCGTCTCAGTAGGTGTCTCAACTTGATACATTTTGTACCTACCAGCCTTTGAATTTGTCAATAAGGGAAATTACTAGCCTTACATAGTAGTAGATAGTATATACAATACTATATATATTCATCCTAAATCTTGCCATTTGTTTGACATGAGACAATGAGTGAAGTTAAATCTGCGCCACTTTCATTTCCGTTTTCCCCTGCTTGCAGACCGCCAAAGAAACGTTAATATTTCAATCGCGATGCAATGAAAAATCACAAATCACTCGTAGTTTCAGAGAAAAGAGTGAGAGGAAATCCTATTTTAAATGGGATGCACGTGCACGTTAACTGGTGCTGGGGGTATGCAAGGTGTTTGCCTATAGCAACCGGGCCAGTGTTAAAAGTAGATTTTCAGCTAAACCATTTCATATCGATAAAGTACATGGCTTCAGCTCACCTCTTTACGTTTCTGCAACAGTAACTCCAGCCTATCGTTGGCCCTCTTTCCAATGACCTTGTTCCTCTCTGCCTCATATTGTCTTTGTGTGTTGTCCATGTTAATGCTCAGGTTGAGAGCAACATTCACCAAGGCTGTCATTAACTTCATGGCTTTAAAAACAGGAAAAGAAAAGGCATCGTAGCTCTGTTATGCACTTGAAAAAGACGAGCAATTCACCCTTTGTCAAGTCCCCGCCCGTGGTTGTGCCCCTCTTCGCACCCATTGGTTGCCGTTTCGTGGTTGGACAAAAATCCTTTCTCTAGTCTCCATCCACCACCATTGAAATAAGGTGTTTTTCCGTTTCTTCGTATTGATATTCTGTGCGTTCAATTCTTATTTTAAACTTGGTGTCAGTAAAAAAGGAAGCACGGTGACTGGGCTGATATCATATTTTTTGTGTTTTCCAAAAATGATGTTTTAGCAAATTCAACATAAACAAGGCGGAACCAGGGCGTGAACAAGGCAGAAAGAGCCTGCTGGTTAGTCAGCCAGGGACCAATCAGAAGGCTGACAAAGGGTGCATTAAAAAAGTGTAACACTACAGTATACAAAAAACACTGTTCTACCAAATCGACAGTAACAGAAATACTAGCAAAGGAGTGTGCTTGAAAATAAATACAATTTAACTTTATCTGACCTGCAAGTGTGCTCGTGTGCCTGAAAGCCCGGACTTGTGAGTCGGACAGGCCGGTGAGCAGTGAGATGACCGTGTCCATCATGTACTCGTCGTAGATGATGCTGTACTGACACTGCCGGACCAGGACCCCGATGAAATCACCGAAGCTTAGCCTGAACTTCTTCCACTGCGGCCCCGCTAGCGTCAATGGATAGTCGCCGCTGTCCTGTTCCGACATTGAGGAAGGAACATGTGGATTTTAGATGACAATGAAAAATGTAAAAATAATTAACATTGGATAGTTTTCCTGATTTCCTCAAACTCAGCCACCATTAACCCATTTTGACCTGGGAACGATTCTATGAATGTCTTCTAAATCCTGACTGTTTTCTGAAAAAGCTATGTTTCTGTCAGTTGTTCTTCGACTTTTCAAAAATAGCAGACCTAACAAGCTCGTGAGCTTGTAGATCTGCTATTTTTCAATAGCTAAAGCATAACATAATGCTTACACCAAAAGGGATTCCCGCTCAAAATGGGTTAAGACATTTCTCATGTTTGATTGGTGCTCATACATTTCGGTCGCATTTCTATTTTTTTAGAATCATCTCAACATCGCAGACTGCACCTCATCAAATTCCTCTGTCATTTTCCTGATGATCTCGGAGTTCTGCATATGTCTGAACATCTCTGAACTCACAGCACCTGTGACAAAGAATAACATATTTTCAACAAAGTTTACTATCGTAATTTTTTTAAGGGTGCCCCATGGAAGTCAATTCAGATAATTACCTTTACATCCAGAGCATTGGATGAAGAAGTTGATTAAGTCCAAGAGAGCGACGTCTCTCTCTTGTTTGTATGCCTCTATCCAGTCGTCAACGACAGACTGGAAAACAAAAAGATAGTGGTAAACATTTGACAAAATAACCCGCCAATCGTGGTATTCTAATTTCAAGTTTGAAACGATCCCACAGCTCTGTCAAATCTTATTTTGATTGCATTAGAGATGTTGGAACACCCAAGCTGTTTTTTCATGAACTAGGCCTAAATGTGTGTGTGTGTGTGTGTGTGTGTGTGTGTGTGTGTGTGTGTGTGTACCTGTGTGGCACTCTTTCCCATTTTAACCACCTCAAACAGGGACATATTCTCCACTCCATTATGCTGATGGTGACCATTCACCCAACCAATGCCAGGAACCTTCCCCCCCGTTCCACCTTTGGCCTTATCTCCAAGGGTCTTCTTTCCCTTCTTAGCAGCCTATTGGGGGAAAGTAATTCAGTAATTATGTACAGAATAACTGTAAACATTGTGTTGAATATACCAGCCCATCATTTGAGGTGGAGGTTACTATTCTCTTTCTTTTTTTTATGACACCACAGTGTCCAATTGTTCCTTATATATACAGTATGATGTATGAAAAGAAACACATACGAATGCTTTCCCTGGCTTTGCATTCCGTCCATCAGGATCTTCAAAGTCTGCGTCTGAAGATAACTGTGTATCAGCTTCTCTGTACAGTACACGCAGCAGCACAAAAATAAGACAAGCAGTATTTAGAATAATTTCAAGTGAAAATTTCAAATACAATTATAGAATGTGCAAGTTAATACTTGATGACAGACTATTTCTTACGGATAAGGCGGATTATCTGTTTGCAAGTCCTGTGTTGCTATCATTTCTTTAACATTTTCTGAACCAGCTTCAATGAGTGATTTGGTTGCTCTGGACCCCAAAAGCGTGTTTTCTCCTCACCTAAATCTGGAATGAGAAACAAATCAAATGATTACTGCTAATTGATTGTATCCATCAATAACATCACATAAATCTCAGTTATACCTCACCTAACATTAATTTTGTTAGGAACACGTGGAACACTTTGATTGTTAAGTCAAGCATGTACAAGTCAATAACAAATGTTTCTCTACCAGCAGCAGTGGTTTGTGGTACCAAAGATTGACTGTCCATGTAGGGCAGTAATAAGGGAAAAAAATCACACCCGTGTGAAGTGAGTGGTGCAACTCCGTGTGGGGTGGGGGCTATTTTTACTATTTGACATTTAAGTTAACCTTTTCGGTTATAGACATGGCCAAAATAGAGACATATGCATATTAAATACTAAATAATAAGTCACAGTCACAGATAATCCATAACCACAGTGTACTGACTGTTGGCGTCTTATTTTGTCTCTTTACAGTACTGTGTTGATGTTGAAAAGGTGACCAATTTACTACAAATTAGTATTTTGATCTTGACATCTACACTACTGGTCGGTTAGAAAAGGTTAGTGAAATGTACATTCCTTCTAAATAATTTTTTACCCTTCTTTCAAAACCTTCGTAGGAAATATTAAGTATTAAGTAAACACATGTCATCATCATTCATAATCATAACGCATTGAAACACATAAGTGGTGCACACCATGGCTTAATTATAAACAGTGTTTATAATTAAGCCATGGTGTGCGCCACAATAACATCACATAAATGTGATACACCTCCTTAACGCAGTGTTTATTAAACACTGTGTTAAGGAGGTGTATCATTTTATCACTTCATGGCAAAAGTGTTCTTTGTTTGATGCTGCTTTATAATGTTATTTATTTTTAAGATGAAGGTGGAGAGTATTTTATTCTTCTCAAACTTATGTATATGCTTTGGTTTGGTGGACTGTAGTTTGTAGACTGCACAAACCACAAAAACCTTGAGCTCATCTGTTCAGGTCAGGTCCATTGCTGTACCTTCTTTGCCAGTGGTTCCCAAAGTGGGGTCCGGGGACCCCCAGGGGTCCTGGAGGCATTTCCAGGGGGTCCCCAGCTAAATGATTGTTAGGAACCAAACCAAATGGACCCTTATGGGCTGGTTCCATTTGTACACTCTCAGAGTTAAATTAACATTGATTTTACAAATATAAATTGGGGTCTCAGAGATAGAAATACCATTAAATGGGGGTCCGTAGACTAATGCATGTCAAACTGGGGGTCCTTGAAATTAAAATGGTTTAGAATCACTGCTAGAGCCGTAAAAAGTCCCTGGCATATCTTTTCAAATGGGGGTCCGCCATATGGGGTCCGCAGGCTAATTAGTGTCAATTTGGGGGGGTCCGTGACATGAAAAAGTTTGGTAACCACTGCTCTTTGCTATTGCCATAGGGCTATCACAGTGACCGCGATATCTAGCTAGTAGCCAACGCCTTATTGCAAGTTAACTTGTGCTACTATTATAACACAGTAGTACGAACAATATTTTCTCTTCAGATGATGTAGCCGTAGCGTCACTCAACACTACCATTCCATATGATTAGTAGCTACTATCACGTAAACAAAGCGTAGTTTGTCACTTATTGGTAGTTGGCTTAGCGAGCTGTAAAACCAGCTGTCAAAGATCAAGAGCTGCCTATTTAGCATTAGTAACAGCTTCATAACAAAGTGGCGCATCACGCATGGATGGATGGAGACATAATGTTAGCCTTAGATAATGTTGACGGAGGGCTCCAATTATAACATCAAGACAACGTCATGTAATGTTAATTTACCACACGGCCGTCAGCGTGTCGCTTGACAAAAATGACGTGTTTACAAGTGAGAAAAAGTGTCGACGCGATGAGGAGCGCTGACACTTTTTCCATTTTGAAAACAAAACAACGTCATGTCTTTTGGACGAGCGGAGCGGAAGGCTCGTGCAACGACCACGAACCGAACGAAGCACAGAACAGCCGTTAGCCCCAACAGAACAGCGACATCAATGACAACCTCGCCGCCATTTTAGCTACAACTTACCTCGTTTTGAAAACAAATGCGGGACGGAAACCATCCATAAATTAATAATAAAGACGTTGTTGGCCTTGCGAGTGGGGGCAACGCGATCCTTAATGTGTGATATAAAAATACATTTAGCGGACCCACATTTTTTTCTCGTCACCTAGTTGTGATTCCAAGCTAATGGCGTGAAGCATATGATTGCTAACATACCATATAGCATGGCTCAATGTTTGGTTTCGTTGCAATGTATGCTGCACATATACGCCACCTATTGGTAGCATTTTGTAGTGCCGCGGGTTTGGCCCCCTGGCTAGGACAAATGTATATTTTTGGAATCAGAAGAGAAGAGTAGACTAGTTGATTTTTTTTAATTAAATAAAAAAAAAGAGAAGAAGAAAGAAAGAAGAATTTGTTTTAATATATTCAAAAGCATGTTTTTTCATCTAGTCTGTTGTGTTTTTGTTAGCCTGCTCAGAGTATAGGCCTACAAACAAACAAAATGTGTCCTATGAGCATTGACTTTTTCTTCATTAATGTTTTGAAGGTGTCCTCTATATCAAATTGATGAGCCACCAGGCACCAGCTGTCGTTTAGAGCTAATTATTTAAGCCAGTTGGCTCCTTCATTTACATGAAAATTGTTTTCCATTCAAAAGCCACATCTCTTCAGTGAAACAATGCAGCACACAGCAATTCAGTCACAGTTAAATCAGTGTTCTTTTATCCATTTATGTGTGCAAACGTTACTGACATTTGGACTGTATTTACTCTTTACTGTGGGATTCATTCTAAGAAAAAGTGGAAGAAACTGTTGACCTTCCCTTCAGGTGTCTCCTCCTCCTCCTCCTCCAAACCCTCACAAAAAGAAGGCGGGGTAAGATAGTCAGGGTCCTTAATCTCAACCTCCACATTGACATTGCTGTGGAAAATCGACACAAATATTACATGTAAACGTTGCCCCTTTACAACCCTTACAAGAAAGTCCAAACCGTTTAGATCATGCATGCAGTTATCAAACTTTTTATAATTCCAGGGATCTGCAGTGTGTGTAGGCCTACAAATGGAACCATGTGGACACTTACGGGGTCCGTTTTGTTCAATTTGTACCATCTCAGAGACCTGCAAGGTCAATGTGGTACCCACTACCTGCCTGGCCCCACTCAGAGTAATCTAGTAAAGAGTGGCTATACTATAGTGTCGACTCCCATTGTATAACAATGGAATGCGGAAGTGCTCATTCTATATCTCAATGGGATAGTTCCAATGTTTGGAACTATAGCGCATAGGAAGCGCAAAGCTGCCAAAATTCAAATCAAATGGCAAATACGAAAAGTCAATTGAAATAAGAGAAATACAGATGAAGGCGCCCGCTTTGCGGCGAGATCAAAGCGTGTCGCCACTCTCTCTTACTAGATTACTCTGGCCCCACTTTGAGAACCACTTGTTTTAGACAACCACACAAACCTGATCATGAGGATAGTTGAGTCTGTGCTGTATATAATACTCAGAGGCACACATCCTATACTTGCAGACATGATATATGGTTCTGAAATCAAATGACAGAGAAATAATAATTCCTCAATTTGTAACGCTCTCAGTGTGTGCTCAACATTATCAAAGATACTTTTATTATTATTATTATTATTATTATTATTATTATTACACATTGAAATTCAATACTGTTTGTTTTTCAGCCTATCTTGCCTTTCAATCCCGGGACTGGCACAGACCAAATGTTGAATTGTAGACCTTCCTCTGGAACAGATGCACGTCCAAGGTGAATGTTAGCAAGGAAATGAGCATTGGAGGCAATTTGCAGTGGATTTGAGCTCATATTATGCATAGATTTCTTCTTGCAGCTCTGGTTTTTGGCATCAATTTCATAGAGCATGCCCTGCCAGACACAGTTATGAGAAAAGATAATCACATTCACAAACAAACAAAGCAAAAAAGATATTTATATAGCAATAATATTTGTCATATAAATAATGTTCTATATACGTTACCTCCTTGAAAAACATCAGCACATCCATATCCTTAGAAGCGTTATACTGGGAGTTGAAAGTCTCATTTTGAACTACTTTGAACCGTAGTTTCTTGGCCCCACTATCATAAACATATGTAGCCATAGTGTATGTCTTCTCCTCCATGTTAGACTGCATGGTTTAATTGGAAAAACACAAAGCAGAGATTTAAAAAAAATCTAAATATTATCCAACATTGTTTTTGAATCACAAATATTGGTGAACTCACCACTGACAGGACCCCTGTCATATTGGGTGACTCTAAAATAAAACAATATGAGAGAATATTACTTGTCATTTCAAATAGGAAAACATCATTACGACGACGATTTAAACAAAACTACTTAACAAACAGACAGGTAATTACATATTATTATTACGTAATATTATATAGACAAATAATAGTTTTCTAATATTCTTACGGCACGGTTGGTGGTGATGGTCTGCTAGGACAGTAGCACTCAAACACATAAATATGAGTGTGAAAGCTGCAAACATCTTCCTGGCCCTGAGAGTCACAAGCAGATAATTCAAAGCCGAGACAAAAATTCACGTTGAAGTTATAACCGCCCCCCTTTTATAAGGCTGAATAGTGTACATTTGTGTTGTCAGGTGGTGTTGCGTAAAGATTGCTATGATGGTAGACCCATGCCATGATGCCGATCCTTTAACCCCACATCGAGCCTCTCTGACTCCCCTCGACTATACAACCACCTGTACAAATATACTTCAGATTTACAAGCAAGGGATAATCCACACACAATATTATTATTATGATAAGCTATAGAGAGGTGCCCGTGGGGCCTCTACGGCGGTGCCCGTTGGGCACTGGCCTACTTGGAATGATGCAAGTTGGAAAAGCATGCCCCACCCAGATATTATGTCTGTGTCCCTTTTATGCCCGACAACTACGGGGGGGGGGGGGGGGGGGGCACCCCTGAATTACATTGTTACTTTTGCAGAACGTTATACATTTGTGTCATTTATGCGTCGTGTGTATGTTGGTATAAAATAGTGCATGCACTACAGTGTATAGAAGTTGTTTGCATTTGACTGTGTGTGTGTGTGTGTGTTGCCAGGTGTTAAGGCTGAAACAGCCAAACAGGTGCTTGAGGGGCATGTGCAGTTCCCACTTCCCAATGTGCCAGGCGGTGATGCAGCCCATAAGATCTTGAGCCCCATGCTGAACGTCTTCAGCTGCGTCAACTGAGAGAGGCGTTGCTGCAGCCCTTTTCACCCTGGGGATTCCTGCGCTGAGGGTCGTAGGGTCAGAGGTGTTGGAGCCCATCCTCACCACCTGGGGTTGACCCCATAAGATGTCCAGGATCGATCCAGCTGCACAGGCTTCGCTTGAGTCCTAGACTCCTAGGACCATATAGGCTATTCTATTCTGCTATCTATTTTCACTATAGTTTGGGTCCCGGGCAAACATCCTAATATCTCTTTTGGGTCTTGAGCTAAAATGTTTGGAAACCAGTGTTGAGAAGATAGGAAGTCCACTGGTCTTGAGCTCCAAAATAAAATGAATTATAAGAGAAGCTCAAGACCGGTGCTGTGCACATGTGTGGACTTCCTAACTTCTCATCTGTATGTATTTTTGTTCAGCACCCGTTGTCACGTGTGCGGGGCAGGAAGGTAGGACCCAAGTGCAAGACAGATAGGCGGAGGCAAAGGAGCTCAAATGCAAGAGAGTTTAATGACCAAAACTCACAAAAGTCCAGAACCAAACACGAAGAAAACACACTAGGAGAATACTCGGAACAAAGACTACTAGGAACAAGACTAAGCGCTACACACTATGAACTGAACACTGGTGACTTACAACAATGATCTGACAAGGGAAAAGACAAAACCAGGGGAGTATAAATACACAAAGACACAGGTGAACTCAACAGATAATTATCACAATGATTGGCTAAAAGGACTAACAAGACAAGGTGGAAACACTAGGGCATTTCCACCATTTCCGCAATTACAATTTCCGCAATTTCCGCAATTTCCATTTCCATTTCCAACTATTAATGGCAGCTGGGTTTCATCATTCAAATAAAATAGAATTCTGTCCGTTTAGCTATAAAATTATGTCAGGGAATAGGGATACACAGTATATGTCTTTCATTTGCATTGCATCTCCCCCCCCCCAAGCTTTTATTTTCGTTCGAGTAATAGTACAACTCTAATAGTATTACTTATAATAATGTAATTAAAGATAACTTCATTCAGATTTATTTATTTTTATTTCATTTTCCAGATTTTGTTTTTCTTCTTTTTTTTAGATTTTCATTGGTGGGCCAGCAGGCCCGCGGGCCTGAGGTTGAGTATCACTGATATAGGCTATTCTATTTTCACTATAGTTTGGGTCCCGGGCAAACATCCTAATATCTCTTTTGGGTCTTGAGCTAAAAATGTTTGGAAACTAGTGTTGAGAAGACAGGAAGTCCACTGGTCTTGAGCTCCAAACTAAAATTAAATATAAGAGAAGCTCATGTGTTTTTTTAGGTTATTCATTTTGCTTTTCTGCCTTTATTGACATAGATACAAGTGAAGATTGACAGGAAAGAGGGAGCGAGAGGGAAGGGGAGAGACATGCAGCAAAGGTCGTCATGGATGGGACTCGGACACGCGACACGCTGTCAGGCCAGAGCCTATATATATATATATATATATGTGGCATGGCATGCGCCTGGACCACTATAGGCCAGCATGCGCCTGCATGCACCCGTAGACTTTTTTTTAGATGTGCGTGCTTTCCTGCTAGATTCAACCAATACCATAATGGAGATGGCCCCTGACAGGATGCTGGGTTGTAGCAGAGTAGAAAGACTTAAGGAAATTTCAGAGCCGTGCAGAGAGCACCGAGGGGGCAGGTGCCCAAACCTCACAAAAGGTCACATTTTTGGGGTGGTCTTTTTGTGGTTGTAACTTGGCCCAAGTACCACACTATACGTCTACTTGATCATTCTTCAACACAATAGTGAAATTATAATTATTTGTCAGATTCTTGTCTTGATAAGGGATGTTGGGCAGGCATGCCATTATTTCTTTATTGTTTCTTTTGAGAAAGGGGCACTTTGAGGCAGAAATCACTTCTCAAAAGCCATCGTTTCCCATCGAAGACATCTTTTTCAAAGGTGCTATACTGTATATAACGTTTATTCATTATTATTTAATTATCATAAGACTTTTATTTATTTAGGCTATACATGTCTTAACCAAATATCTTAACATTTATTCCACACCAGAATAAATATTCTTAAAAAAAAAAAAAAAATGGGAAGGAAATGTAACAACAACAAAAAAAAGACGTGCTGTAGAAAACAGTGAGCCTGAATGAGATGCAACCGTGACTCCCAATGAGACTGGAAATGCAATGGCAGGAGGGAAGTTTGATGTCTGCAGTGGAGAACGAGACTCGGAGGAAAGCCCTTGTGTGTGGAAGTCTCAAGGGGTGTCTGACTCATCGCCGATATAGGCCCTACGACTACGTAATAGATTGAGAGTAAAAATGTCTATTTTAGAGGAGGAAGTATCGTTCTCTGTAAACCTTATTTGGCTCCCCCACAGTTTACTACAGCCATTTCCTTTGTCCATGCAGTTGGTAATTTGGGGTTTTCTGTGTGGCAATGTTTTGTATGTAATTTACACTGAGAGTTTTATAAGAGAATTGTATAGGCTAATTAACGAAAGCAAGCCTCAAATTTGGTTTGTGTGTCCCATATATATATATATATATATATATATATATATATATATATATATATATATATATATATCCCCAAAAGGGAAGCACGCACATCTCAGAATTTATTGACGGACCGTGATGAACAGAAATATATATACATTACATACAGAAAGAAGGTATTGGATGTCCGCACACCTTCTTTCTTTCTGTGTCCCATATATAACCTGAGGGTGTGCACTGTGCAGTGCAGTGTAAATTTGGTTGGACCAATGGTTTCTGAGAACTGGAGAAAAAAACCTGTATAACTCCAGATGCAGACAGAGCCTTGGAGTGAAGAAATCTAGCCACACTGTCAAGGCAGACAGGGAACCCAGATGCAGACAGATCAGACAAGGAAACGTGGTACGATGCAAAAACTAGAGTATTTATTCACTCCAAAACACAGAAGTTCTTCAGGCAATGTTCAAGGAAAAAATTAACTTAAGTCCAAAAGGTATAAAGTCCCAGTTTCCAAAGCCGAAAATAATACTTAGGTCTTCAGTTGGAGCTGCATGGAGAGGTGGTCAGGCTGGCAGGCAGGTACTGAGAAAGGAGACCAACAATTAGGATCTGGCCAGTAGAGGAGCGGAATATGTTCTTGAGTCTTAGAATTCAACTGACCTAGTACAAAAGCACAGAGGTGTGCACTGGCCGAAGAGGAACTATCACTGAGCACTGCGTGCCGTCACGGCCAGGTTTAAGTAGCCAGCCAGGTGATTGCCAGATGGGGACCAGCCAGGTAATCACCAGGACACACCTCTCCACAGGTAGAATGCAGCTCCAACCTAAAGGACATAGAAATAAAAAGTTAGAACAGACAGACAAGCTGCCTTAGCCTATACACAACTTAATGTATATGTGGGGTGTGTGCATGCATAACAATATTGCATTCCTGCACACTCACAAGTGTATTTGACTATTTTTAACAGTGCATTATAATGCGCTCTTATTAATGGATTGAGTTGAGTTGACTGGACTGGACTCTGACAGTTTTATGCCATGAAGTTACCCCACCAGTGTTTATTTTGTCCTTTTCATTCTCTCTGTTGATACTGCTATGTGTTATGGTTGCACTAAACGGAATTTCGTGACAGTGACAAGATCTTATCTTATCGTATGTGTATTCAGAATGTTGAGGTCAAATAATACAAAATATAGGTCAGTGGGTTAACAGAATAACCTGTCCTACATAGCCCTCCACAGGTGTAAAAACTTCACTGAGTACCTTTGTACCCTGCTTTTTGATCACTAGTGTATGCTTAGCAATAGCAAACCTATGTCCCACAGAAGTACAGTAGCTTGGAACTTGGATCGATCAGAATGTTTGACTGAAACTGATATGACTGCATGCAAGCGAGGTAGGCTGAAACTTCTAATTGTGTCGTTTTCTGGTCCAAAGGGATTTCCTCAAATTTCCCATTGTCTTGAAATGGATAGTAAATAATCCAGGCTAGAATCTGATCGGCTATTGCCCTTTTAGGGAAGTCACCTCTGAATGGTGTTAGATTTATGATTCCTATAGCTTCATTAGCCTACCATCAAGAATGTCAATATTTTAGCAAACTCACAATAAGGACATTTTTGTACCAAAACAAACAATATTCAACCCCATTCAAGTCCATGCATGGTCACAGGTTACTTAGCACACAAGTGCAATTTCATCCCAAGAGTGATACAACTATTTCTAAACGATACCTAAAACGTATTTTTTTAAATATAGTTGTCATCACTGCATTCTGGGGTGTAAATCTAAACTTTACATTTAAGTGCATATTTTTACTGTATATACAGTAGATCATTATAAGCAAAAGGATGCACAGCACACCGGTCCTTGTGAGGTGCCAGCCAACGGGAAAGTTAACCCATTATGACCTGAGATCAGATTCTATAAAATGTCTTCTACATCCTGACAGTTTTCTGAAAAAGCTATGTTTCTATCTCAGTCGTTTAAATTTTTTAGCTATTTTTCAATAGCTAAAGCATAACATAATGCTAACACCAAAAGGGGTTCCCGCCCGGAATGGGTTTTAATACTGAATGAAAGAAATGTATAGCCGCACACTTGCCAATGCATAAGGTTTAATGAGGACACAGAGACACCAATGTTTCGGACCCTTGTCCCCATTAAAACCTTATGCATTGGCAGCTATGAGTGTGCGGCTATACAGTAGAGTAGATAGTCTATACAGTAGAGTAGATCATAACATGCCACTCCATGAATCATCACTAACCACAAGATACAATGAGAGAGAGAGAGAGAGAGAGAGAGAGAAAGTGAAGAAAAACTCCAGACCGATATCAGAAACTGAAAGTGAGAACAAGACCATATAAATACTCTTATAGTGAACATTCCTTACAACATGCAAATATCTCAGTCAGACAAGGCACACCAATTTGACAAGGTAAGATATTCAAGAGCACCTGTACACTTAACATGCTGTGATATTGTATTTGAATCAAATAATTACATTTATTTAGAAAATATATTGACATGGAGATGACCTGTTGAGTTAAAAAAAAAGGGAAAATATATTTGTATCTTATCTTTATTCTGCTGCATGCACATTATTGTTGGGTGATTTGTACAATTTGTACAATTTCACAATTCAGACAATGAGTCGAAAGGAGATTGATTACCGATGAGATTACTCATGTGCGAATGTGCAAATAGTATGTGCAAAAGCGTAAAAAATGACCCTCCGCTTTGAAGAAACACTCAAGATGTTGCTGTGTCAAGTTCACAACACGTTTTGAGCTTGTAGCTGTTATTTTCTGTGTGCAACACGTACAGCTTAATGACACTGGGTGAAAAACGCATCTTAATCCTGGGCTCAACACTCCCTCTGCCAACCTGGGGAGAGCAACGGACTGACCTCATGCTTCCTTCTATGCATGCATGAGCACGTGGAAGGAACACGCTATTCCAACCAGTTCCTTTCCCCTCCATCAGGCGCCGTGGCTGGCCAGGGGGAGGCAGTTTAGAGACCAGGATTACTGCATGTTTTTTGTGAGGGTACCACTATACCTACCCTATAGGCCGGGGACACAAGGAGAACATGCAAACTCCACACAGAAAGGCCCTTTCGCCAACCCCACCATAGGGAATGGGCCTTTGTCATCCATTTGGCATGCTTTTAACCCATACTGTATGTTATGCCTGTACTTCGTAAATAAAGTTAATCAAAGTTAATCAAACAGTAAGCGTCATAACACAATATTACCAACAGCATTAGTGTCACTTTCTCCTGCATCCAACTCTTCCAGATGGACACAACAGTATGGTGTGGCGGCTTTTCTCTGTGTCTTCTCTGTTTCATCCTGAACTGCGTGGACCCATGTTGCTCTTCCCGTTCAGCCATCCAGAGGGCCAGGGACTACAACACCTCCCTAAGTCTGACCAGATTCACACGCAGCCGCGTGCAACAGCTGCTGCTGAGATATGTGAGTGAGCTCCATTCTTTATTAAAGTAATGGGGTTTAGTCTGAAAACATAGACGCCATTGCTATAGCCTTCCATTCTTACCACCGTACCTTTGTTCTCTCAGAAGGAGCAGCATTTGGGGGACAAACATTTTGAAGACAGAGACCTGCAGTTGGAGGCCCTGCCAGTGCTTTCAACAGACCTGTACATGTGGCTAAATATGAAGGTCTGTATCTGCCCTGTATATCACCATTTCCTTAAATTTTAATTGTTTTACACAAGTTGTTAACTCAAGTTAAATACGATTCTATTACACGCCTACTTTAGTTTTTAGTCAAAGTTTTGGTCGATATGAGTGAAATCCACACACAGCTTGAAGACTGACTGACATGTCATCTTGTAGTTTATCCAAATGTTTCCTCTGGGGACAATAAAGTAAATCTGGAGTCTAAGGGCCCTATTTTTGTCCGTTCCTTACCCCTTATCCCTAAACTTCTTTGCCTTTTTTTCTTTCTTCAAATAATAATAGATTCTAGAAGCTCACAAAGTGTTGATGTAGATCGGCTAGTTGAACAATTCTAAAATGTTTTTTCAAAATAGTAAAAAAAAAAAGAAAGGATAAGGGGTAGGGGCACAGACCAAAACAGGGCCCCAAATGTCAGTGCAAGGGTTGTGCTGTGTTATTATTAACCACATGGTGGCGATGTTTTAAATGTCTGGTGTGCCCCGTTCAGGATTGGGAGCGGTTACATTCTGCGTCACGGGACCTGCGCGCCTACTGGGAGGTCCTGGAGCAGAAGAGAGGACAGCTGGAGAGAGAAGACAGACGACTGAGGAACAGGCCCGAGCCCACCATCACCACGGGCATAAAAGTCGTCGAGTTAAACCTGATGGACCTCATGGGGCAAGTCAACAGTCAGGTACACGTTTACTTACATCAGCATAGCACCCATTGTTTTGTGCCCTTATTTAGCTATAGTCCAGAAGAAGAGTATAAGCAAATGGGAGTGGAGTGAATTTATGCTTCTTTCCTACTACAAGGTATGAATTAGGTCCAAGTTGAGATGAGGACAAGTGCGCTGATGTTTATTTTTTATTTCACCCTGCAGCTGAAGCATATGAACAGCTCCAGGATGAGCCACGTGTTTCCCATGGTGCCGACCGTCTCAAGCGTCCGTGCCCCGAGCCGACAGCCCCCGTCTCAGACGCTGTGGGACAGCCGCAAGGAGGGCTATGTCATTCTGAGGGACCTAAACCTCTACCTGACCAAGATGGCCAGAGACTTCCTCCTGTTGGCCTCCAAACACAGGAACACCCGCAACTCGAAACTCACTGGACACTAGAGGACCAAATGCACACAGTGGAATCCTCAACCGTTAATCAATTTGACTCTTGACCCAATCGACCCAAATTAGACCCTTAAGGGTCCATACAGGTTCAGAGTTAAGAATCTTAGGATCATATTGTGCATGCACACAAGCAGACTCAACCATTAATCAATGGTTTTACATTATGCAAAACATACTGGTAGAATTTAACCGACAGTACAGTAGGCAAGCAACAGCAATATATATATATATATATATATATATATATATATATGTATTTAAGCCAAACACAGTTTTGCCACTTTATCTTTATCATATGTGTTGTCCACATTTCACATGGTCTGTGGGGTTTTCATTCTAGTGATGCTTTTATATTACTGCATAACTGGCACCTTCTGGGTATTTCCCAGAGTCATCTCTTTTTTTTTTTAAATGTTACAAAAAAATATGCTACTAGACCCAGGAAAATACTTTCCCCTTTCACCCAGGCCTAAAACTATTGGAATTTCCAAAGATACTGTACCATATATACTATTTATTCATTTATTTATTTATTGATGTATTTATTTATTTATTACAAGTATGTGCTATTTATTTGTGCTCATTGTTCATTTTTGTTATACAGAGTTATTTATTTATAACACAGAAATTATTTTATATGTGATCTCATGGAAAGGTATTTGCATACAACATTAATTATCATATATCAAGTGTGAGATTTGCAATTGTTCAATTCTGTGCATTTCTTGTGATTTCTTGCAATGTTTATGTTGGCTAAAAAGAATGACTTGCAGTACAGGAAAAAGTGTTGAAATAGTGAATCTTCCTTTGTTGTTCAGTGCTGTTCCAATATATACTGCGTGTGTGGTTTGATACTAATCCGAGCACTTCTGAGCAGCAAACATCTGCGGTTAGTGAAAGCTTCAGTGGTTCCCCCGAAAGACACTTGTGCCGGTCCGGCAATCATGTGTTGCAGAGCGGAGGGGCAGTCTGCAAAGTCATTGAGACACCGTTAAGACGGCAGAAACCCTTGTAGAAGCTTATTAATGAATATGCTGACATAACATAACCCATGATGCATATTCAGATAACAGGCGTTTTAAACGTTTGACTCTCCCCCCTCCTACAGTACCTCCCCTTGCGCCACATCATCACACCAAAACAAGCCCAGACTCACCACTAGCAGATGTCCTTTTTTGCCTTTGGCCACCTTCAACTCTGGGCCCCCGATGAAATCAATGATCCCCTCCTTGCCTCGAGCCAGAGCAAACGTAATACTAGTGTAGACCAAAGCCAGAGGAAAAGAAACAGGGAGGAAAAGGGAGCTGTGAATTTAGCTTATAAAGTCCTTAAAAAGGTATATGGCTCCAAATGTAAGTCAATTACAGAGACAATGAAACAGGCATCACAATACATAACATACGGTAGCCTATAGACATTTAAAAATCAATGACACAAAAGATACACTTCACTATTAAGAAATGCTGTAGTTGCTGAACATTGCGCAGGAGATATTTGTAATGGAGAAACGTACTCATACATTGAGACTACAAGGGGAGTTATTCACTGAAAAATGGGCAAAATGGACTGAATATAGAAATCAACAGGACGACACAGATGATAATAATGATGGGCATTCATGAATGGACTGGAATATGTTGCTCATTAATGATGTATACGAACCCTTACACTGTGACTAATGTTTTGTTTACCTGCAAATAAAAATTAAGTAAAAAAAAGTAAAAGAAATGCTGTAGTCCACACAGTGCATCTCATTTAAAACTGAGGCTGCAGTTGGTATAAAAGGCTTTTAAATGTGCTTGTCCGTGGGACCTTGTACGTTCGACCTAGTGGCAGCTGTTTAGAGCCCTGGAGTGGGTGATTTTTGTTCTGTCTGACTGCTTGGGAGGTAGTGGTCCGTGAGTAGTATCTGTGTATTCCAAGGGATTTTGCTTGTTCTACTGTCCTGGACAGTAAAACACAATGTTATTAGTAATACTAAGCCACTCTCAATGAGTGCCTTGTTAACTTGGGAGAGTGCCTTGCTCCGCATGTCAAAACGCCTGAGAATCTGTCACTGACAATGTCTATGTTGCACCCTTTTGTAGTCGAGAGCGGTCTCAAATTTGAGGTCAGGGTTGACACACGTTACACACATGACGTCACTGAACGTCCGCCCACCTCCATGAACGTGCTGCAGTTCCACTTTTGGCCAGTAGGTACTAGTGGCAGCTTCAGCGTTGGCCAGCCCTTCTGGGGGCTTGCCCAGGGAGCGCTCACTTCGGCTGTGTGGCGCAGGGCTTAGGAGGCAACCAATCACGACTAGGTCGCTACTACGCGATTCGAGTTTCAGACTATACCATTGGCTTAGGGCGCAGTCAATCATGACTAGGTCGCTAATGAAAACGGGCCTGTTGGCAGTTTTCACCTGACAAAAATGAGACTTTACAAAACCTACCTGAAACAATATTGTGTACCAACATAAATGAAAAAATACAGATTACTAAATACGCACACAATACGCACGCACGCACGCACACACACAGACAGTGTCATTTAGAATACTTACTGTATGCCTGGGAACTTTACTTAAGTGCCTCAAAAGGTTAATGTCAAGCCCGGCCTATAGATACATTGCTTCATGGATCAACTAATAACAATATCGTGTGTAGAGGTACTGCAGTATAGGAGAGGCACCCACCTGCCCGGGCTGATGTTGACATGGTTGACCTTGCCGGCCATCATGACTATCTTTGTCACCACCTCAATGACATGTTCACACTGGAGCACCACGTCACCCTGGTGGGAGGGAGAGACACAGGGGGGGAGGGAGTGGGTTTGAGCGCGCAGTATGCAGCAGTTGAGTGCGTAATGTTGTGACCCGGTGTGACCTACCTAATGCTGTGACCCGGTGTGACCCTACCTTCTGTTTGTTGTCCTCGTTGGGTGCGTGCAGGACGAATATGCCATCACTACGAGAACTCACGGAGACGCCTTTGGAAACAGAAGAGCTGCCTTGGGTCCATTTGCACTCAACAACATCATGTGTGGTCCTATATATCCCATTCTGACCTGAGATCAGATTCATACGAGGTTTCCACTGGACAACACACTGGTCTGATTGACCCATTCTGACCTGAGATCAGATTCTAAAGAATGTCAGTCGTTCTTCGATTTTTCAAAAAATAGCAGACCTACAAGCTCGTAGCGCGCCACTCGGTGGCGCGCTATGAGCTTGTAGATCTGCTATTTTTCAATAGCTAAAGCATAACATGATGCTAAACACCAACATGGGTTCCCGTTCAGAATGGGATATATCATCAGCCAGTCACTAGAAGGAACTATAATGATCTCCCTGATTGACTCGTTCTCAAAGTGGGTTCCGGGGACCCCTCAGCTCTCCTTGAGGGGGTTCCAAGGGGTCCCCGAGCAAAATAAGTTAATATAGCATCAAAATCAGTTTAACCACTTTACACTTTACAATTTAGGCATTTAGCAGATGCTCTTGATCCAGAGCGACTTACATTTAAGCAAAAACAAAAGCATGGCATACATCACATATATAAAAAGTAGTTATCATGAATCATGCGTAAACTAAGAACGTAACAGTGGAGTATCTATGTCAACTATACATACTATACTATATTATACAATATACATGTGTACTATAAAGTGCCATGACTACATAAAATGCAATTCTAGTGCTGTCTACATAACGAGCTATAAGTCTGTCTAAAAAACAATGCTAACCTAAGTCTACTATCTAAGTCTACATAAAGGGCTAGGCTAGGGCTAGCCTCGATACCCAGGCTTTCATTGCGTCTGCACGAAAATTGAAAGCCTGGAGGAACGCATTGGCTGCCTTGGTCTAGAAGTGGGAGTCAACGCTTCCGGGTGGGTGTCGCTCCAAATTATGTGACGTAGCGCTTCACTAGGTGGGAGAGGAGTGGCCCAGGGCTGACGGACAGATCGGTGAGATCCAATCAGGGCGTGCGCAAATCTCAGCCGCGACCCACCCCTAGTATAGACCAGAAACTTAACACGTTAGCTCAGGCTAGGCTAGGGCAAGTGCTACAGGCCTTTGAAGTTAGCAGATCTACAAGCTCGCTTTAGGTACGTTTGAGAACCAGTGGCTTATATGACTCAAAAGTAGCCATTTTAAGATGCTCCTGCTTTATCCTATGACACATGCTTGCAATGAGACATGCTGTACCACAACCATTTACTATTTAAACCCAAGCTTAATACATATACTATAGGTGCTTAGGGTCCTCATAAAAAGGTTTCTGTATGGGTAGCAGAGTTGGGGTCCGTTACTCATAAAAGTAAGGCACTACATATTACATATTACTTTTGAAAAAAGTAATGCCTTACATTACTTTATTACTCCCTGGAGAAAGTAACTAGTTACATTACTCGTTACATTACTTTTGCGTTACTCCATAAAATCGCCCGAGATGCATTGTCAAATAATTTGCACTGAACTGCCACACAACAATATAATATTTAGTTTGGGGTCTGTGAGGCCAAATCTCATCAAATGGTGGTCCATGGCTAAAATGCAGAATACATACTGGACCTTGATATGAAAATGGTTGAAAACCACTGTACCACGTGGTTCTAGGCAAATATTAACTTTCCCAACAATATATATTCAAATAAAATAATGAGACTGAGATAAATCAGTAGACTATAATTATGTTCAAAGTGCTTTAGGATCCCTTTCTTTATGATGTGGAGTCCCCTGCTCCATTGCTCATTAAATGTAGTTTTTCATTTCGGCATATTTGGTTTATTTATCTCTACATTAACTAACTAGTGATTGTGAGAGCACACTTCTACAACAAACAAACAGACCCTCCCATTGGCAGTGTTGCCAGGTTGTAGAAGAGAAACAAGCAGCCATGTCTATGAAAACAGCCCAAAAGAAGCCTGACTGGGCTATCATAAAACAAGCCCAAAGTCGCTTGTAATAAGCGGACATGGCAACACCCCAACGCCTGCTCTGTCTCTGTGACAGTGGGGAGACTGGGAGCTTTCTGTGCAGCGGAAAAGTGCTACGGAGATTTTAATACAGAGACGACTTAAATGACAGTTATGACACAAGCACTGCTATATCACAAAAAAACGGACAATGATGTGTCCGGCCAGAGGTTGAGTTGGGAGGAGGAAAGGTGGGTCTAAAACCGGACGTCTGGCCACCCTACGAGTCCACGACAGTAACGAAAAATGCTGTGCTGCTGATGATCTGACACCGGTTTGACATGTTCTAGTCCGTACTGCGTACTGCGTTGCCAGCGCACCATTAGTGTTCATGTTCAACTCATCTCCGTTGTGTGCATTATTCTCTAAAGCAACACTGCTGAAAGCAGCCACATGACGCAAGTAGCGAGTAACGGCAGCGCTAAAGCGACCAGTAACTGTAGTGTGATTATCAATTTTGGAGGAGTAGTGTCGTTATATTACTCGCTACCGACCAAAGTAGTGTCGTTACAGTAACGATATTTTCCGTTACTCGTTACACCCAACTCTGATGGGTAGTACTGTATACTCCGGCCACACACTCACTTCTCAGTGTCATGTAGTCAATCCGCTGCTTAATCTTGGTCCTGTCCACCAACGCAGCGAAGGAGGACGTTAGGAGGAGCTGACGAGGGCGTGGCTTGAAACCCCTCCTGTCATACTTTGTGACCAAAGCGGCATACTGCAGAGAGGAGAGAGAGAGAGACCATGACGAGATAAGACGAGGAGGAGTTGCCGTCTGTCTGTTTCTTTGTTTAGTTCATGTCATGCAGTGTTAGTGTGTTTATCATAATACGGCAAAAATACATTTGAATCCCCACCTGGACCTTTTCGTTGCCAAGAGTCTGAACGGCTTTGAGGTTGATCTGTTCACTTTCTAGATACAAGAAGAGAAACCATCGGTTACTTCTGTATAACCGTACTGTATGCGCGTGTGCGTGCGTGCGTGCGTGCGTGTGTGTGTGTGTGTGTGTGTGTGTGTGTGTGTGTGTGTGTGTGTGAATGCCTACCGAGCCGGGAGCCCAAAAACAGCTTGGCAACACTCTGGGCGTAACTTTCTTTCTGCTCTTTGAAGATCTCACTTGCTACAACCTTCTGCTCCAACTGGAAGGAAGACACAAATTGAATCCAAGGTTGAAACAAAAGGACTTCACAGCTGTATCAAATGAGAACAAACATGGGAACACATTTAGAGGAGCACTTCGCCCATTTTTAACCTTATCTTCACAATATTTGGGCTTTGGCCCTTAAGCCTAAGCCATTTTCGTTACCGCTAAACCCCTTATACCTAAACTTCTTTGCCTTTGTTTTACTATTTTGAAAAACATTTTTGAATAGTTCAGCTAGCCTCTACATTGACACGTTGTGAGCTTGTAGACTGGCCATTTAACAGCAATGTCTGTGTTCACCTATGTATGTGTTCACCTATGTACTGTATGTATGAGCGCCAGTATAATGAGTACCAGTAGGGGTGCTGTTTGCCAGAAACAGAGAGAGAGAGAGATAGTATTAGTGCTGCACTGTTGCCTGCTTAATGACAGAGAGGGGGGAGAGAGGGGAGTTGCACCACTCAGTTCACACGGGTGTGATTTTTTGCAAAATAGTTTAGCGGTGACGAAAATGGAGCACTTAATGCTGAATTCTAAGATGGCACAATGTAGGTATACTCACTCTGTCTGCATCTTATGTGTGGGCTATGGACAGTTCAGAAAGCTGCCTAAATGACATCATCGATGGGGATGCAAAGCTTATAGAAACTACGGTCTTTCTCTTCCTCAAAGGTTGGAAATCTTGCTCAAAATAAACAGACCTGCCTATACTGAAGATGTCACTGGTAGGCAGGTCTCTGAACCTCTCTCCTCTGAGAAACAGAGTGAGTAGACAGAATGCAATGCAATTTGATAATGAGCATTAACAGGACCAAATACAGTATAAAGATGGGTTGAAAATGGGTAAAGTGGCCTGGGCCGTGCATCAGCGGTCCAGGCACCTTGGCTGGTAATGCAGTCTGGCAGTGTGCCGTGGGTTCGACTCCCGATCCCGACAGCCTTTACTGCATGTCACCCCCCCCCCCCCATCTGTCAGCCTACTGTCTGTCCCTCCATACAAAATATAAAATAAAGGCGAAAGCCACAAAGAAAAGAAATGGGAGAGTTTGTTCGTTTGTTATAGCCATACTGTAAGTGAGTCCAACCTGCTTTCTCCACTCCGGCTGGATCCTCTTGCAGTATTTCAACACCATGTTCATCATGTTCAACCTCCACAGGTGCTCAGATGCCTGTACAAAGTATACATAATGTATTCAACACAGGCTTATTATATTATTTGTGACATTAGTTATGACTGTTAAGGAACGATGACGACAAGTTGGGTCAGCAAAGTTGACGTCATGTGTTTGAGCAAATACTTGGAATTGGTTTCATGTCGAAATCTAACGGCTATAAATATGTAAATGTATTTTCACTGTACCTCGGTGACAGAAGGAGAGGGCGTGGGCCAGCTTTTGTCCAGCACACTCTTGGGCAGCGTTCGGCGCAAGTTCTTGAGGAAGGAGAAACGCACGTGGTCCAGAAAGTAATCGTTTTCCGGACAGTACTCCTGGTGACGATAGATGAAGCCTTTTATGAACCTGAGAAAGATCATATAATGGAGAACGGGATGTAAATGTAAATTATATATTTAAAAAAAAAATCACACCCGTGCAAAGTGAGGGGCGCTCTTAGTATCGTACATCACCATGATGTAAAATAGACACTATGCCTATTTGCTCAGACACTATGACGTAAAATTGTCCATTCATTGTTAATGGGAATTTATGTTTATGTAAGACAAAAAATCGACACAAATAGCTGAATATAGGAGGGGCTAGCGCCCCTCAAAAAAGCGCACACACACACACACACACACACGCACACACACACACACACACACACACACACACACACACACACACACACACACACACACACACACACACACCTGCGTATCAAGTCTCCCGCCTCTCTGCGCCTCTTGGCTCGTCTACGTGCTCTGGTCCCTCGCCAAGCGGACTGGATCACTATCACTACAATATGCACATGGACACGCCGGTAAACATTCACACTACAATGTCAAAAGGTTTGACAGACATAAGGATGTAACAACTACTATTTAGCCTATATTATGCACCGGGGCACTGACATCGACTAAATTGTTCAATTTGTGAATTTCCTTGTATCACCTGGATTCACATGACGCCAGATCAATGACATGGACAGACAATTAATGCAACGTCTTATGCACACCTGATCAGCTCAGAGACGGGTGCGTATAGGCAGGGATCAGACGTATATAGAATACAATAAAGTGACCCGCACACAGTCGACACTTGCACAATAACAACAACTTCATTTTGGCATAAATACATTTGTTGTTATTGTGTAAGTGTGTAGACTGTGTATTTTATACGGATAAATAAGAGTGAAACATGGAACTTGGTGAATGGCCATTATGCTATTATTTGAATTTTGTTATTTTGATAAAAAAACAAAAAACTTGACAGGGAACATCCCAGTAGAAGCATGACAGCTATTAGACAAAACAAAAACAAAATCAAGTTAACCATGCGAGTTGCCCTGACCTGCATTTCTGATGCGTTTGTACTTGGCTCTCTCTCTGTAGCCTCTCCAAGATGTCTGTAGAGTTAAAGCTGTACATACATACAGAGAGAGAGAGCGAGAGAGAGAGAGAGAGAGAGAGGTTGGTGGTTACTGTAATTATATTATTCACTAATAAATATTATGAAATCCCCAACTCGGTAGCGTTTAATAACCCCTTCCACAATTACTCACCTACAGCTGGCTTTTTGGCTTCTAGTGCATCTTCAGTGGCGAACAAAGTTTTGGGGAAACGGATGAAGATTTTGGACCTGCAGGAGACACGTGAGGTTACCGGTATTTTTTAGATTAGATTTAGATTATTATTTCAACAAAACTAACCGTAAGAGACCCAACAATCTATCAGCTAAACCCGTGGCAGTTTTGGCACAAAATGATACCCACTGAACAACACAACTTCTTGCTCTGCCATCACAGTACTTTTAGACTAATTAGCTCTGAAGTAGCCTCGGACACCACAGGGCCTTTTAGCTCTGAGGTAACGACAGCTCACCACTATCTCACATGGTTACTGCGTGTTTTCTCATGACTTATTTTCTCCTGCACAATGCAAGCTTTGTTGAGGGTATATATTGTATAGAACTGTTCATTAACGCTTTCTGTGTGACGTTTCTTCTACCCTGCTGCATCTACACAGTACTCTTGCAATTGTATCTTAACTGCTGTGCTGTATCTGGCGACTGAATTTCCCCCCAACGTGAGCAATAAAGGTGTTATCTCATCGTATCTTACCTGCCCAGTTTGTACTCTTCTGGTTTGTAGCCTAGGTGTTTGACCAGTGTGGAAACACCATCTGCCAGAACGCCATTCCAGTTGGGCCAGGTCTCAGGACACAGCGGTTTGTACCTAAACAGAGAGGGATAGCTTTACAGCAAAGCTCTCAAACTAAAGTCATTAGGAAAGCGTTCTCCACATACTCCTCTGTATACCTCGATCATTTCAATCAGGTAGGGCGGCTTCCGGTTGATGATGACCAAACAAGACTTTGTTTTGTAATTTGTACACAGAATTATAAACAAGACTACTCCCAGGAGGTACTTGACCATTTTAAACCCTCTATATTATTAGTTGAACCGTGGTCTGTACTTTGTTCGTTCCTTTTTCACTCTACACCAAATACTTTTCGTTGAAAATAGCAGATTTGCATGCATGCTCAATACGCAACACGTGTTGAGCATGTAGATCTTCTAGGTTTGCCCCAAAAATGTCGCCCAGAATAAGGACACTATAGGATTCAGGTCTCTTAATGTACACAGGTGCTGCTGAGAAGAATAATCTGAGTACCACTCAACTCAGATTATTATCAATTCAGAGTAGAAATTATTTCATGAGGAAGGTGAAGAGTAGAGTAGAGTTAAAAAGCGAATTTTTTATAAATGTTAATGTGAATTTGAAATGAGAAAATCAATAAAAAAAGAACAAAACATTACATTCAAAGCCGTGTTCATTCAGTCAGTAAAATCATTAGTGTTCATTTAACGCATATTAGTGTATCTATGATGGGACCAAATGGACCCATAAATGAACACTCTGGAGTCAGTTGGTCATCCAGCACCGTGATGAGTCACCTCTGTAGGAAGGCTTCGAAACGCCGTCTGTAGGCAAAGCCAGCTCGCCTGACTCGGAGGTTCTCCATCAGGCCCAGGTACTTTACTTGGTGTCGGACCAGAACCTCGTCAAAGCGCCCTGCAGGGACACACATTATACAACATTCAAACCCCCTAAATCCATACTGTATACAGTGTTCATTTCTTCCCAATAGGAAATGCTTTCTCTTCATGACGGAATCAACACAGAAAAGGGCTCAGATATGATATGCGACAACTTACACAAGTCATTCATTTGGCACTTATTTTGGGTGGACATACAGAAATACTGTAAAAGAAAACCGCACCCGTGCAAACTGAGTCTGGTGGGGGCAGCCAGTCACAGAGCAGACGTGATTACAGTACTGTGTCACACGTTGCAGTGGGCAGGGTCAATAGAAATGTGACTGTGTGAGTCTACACAGAATATACTGTACCTGACGTCTTGCCATCATTTGGTTTGATGCATCGCACGTAGGATGGCTCTTTGGACATGAGTATCTCCATCAGTTTGTTCAGACTGTTCTTAAACTGAATGGCCGCCTGCAACGGAGAGGCGCACGTGGCATTAGGATCACGTGTGTGTACAGTATGTACTAGGTACAGTATGAGTGGGAATGCATAAAGAGGAAGGAGAGATGGAAAAGAAAAGTAGTGCACGTGTGCGACAAAGAGAGAGAGAGAGAGAGAGAGAGAGTCGGTCACCATTTCGGGACGTTTCTGGTCCGTCACTTCCTCTCTGCGGAAGCACTGGCTAAGGATCTGGTTGTTTGACTGGCACATGACCTGGATAAGGAAACCACAAACCACACACAAATTGATCTCTTCCTTGTCTCACAAGGGCAGGCACAGAACCGTAGCAGCAAAAAGACACAATGCGGCAACAGTTCGGAAAGAAGTTCTCAAGCCTTATTGTGTTTGATCCTTTTGACAGTTACACACAGATATATCTATAATGCATCGTCAATAAAGAGACGTCAATCCATCAATAGATTTTTTTTTTTTAAAGAGAGAAAAGGACATGATTGAATGAACGTTCCAAAGTCACGGTGAGTGTACTGGACCTTCTATTTCACTATACCCTCACCTCTTTCAGGTTCCTGTTGAGCATATCGTTGTTCTTGTCCAGAAATCCTACCAAGACAGGAATAAAACACTAGCTTTAGACACTGAGGAATCAGCGAATCATCACCTGTACCATGTAATGGTTTGCAGTATGCTTTGAGTCAGTCAGCAGCCTTTCATCCAGACATAATGAGTGCGCAGTGTTGTTTTTGGCAGCAAATTTCTATTTTAGTTTAGTCATAGTCTTTGGACTGAAACTTCGTTTAGTTTTAGTCACATTTTAGTCACCTGGAATGTCTTAGTGTTAGTCTAGTTTTAGTCGACTGAATGTCATAAGATTTTAGTCGACTAAATCTACAGTTGATTTAGTCGACTAAAATTTATTTTGGCGGGTCTTGATGCCGTCGTAATGATTGTTTTTACACTTTTACACTTTAGCCGATCTATATTTTCTACTGGATCTCTTGTCCCTTCCTAACATTTTAGTCTAGTTTTTATTTGTTGACGAAATTGTCAGTATATTTAGTCTTAGTTTTAGTCACCGTAGCTTAGTTTTCATTTAGTTTCCATTTGTTTTTGTCAGTAAAAATAGGTAGTCGACGAACATTTTTCGTCTTAGTTTTAGTCGACGAAAACAACACTGAGTTTGAGGTTTATGGGATAGAATAGTGAGGTGGACAGTGACGTGCTGCAGCTCACCGCTGACATTGTAGTTGACCTCTCCAGCATAGTGCAGTAGCCTAAACTCTTCTCTGCTCATCACCCGACGAGTCTTCCCATTCGCCAACTTGTGACTGAAACACACACACACACATGCATACACATTAGTGCGATATCAGAAGCATTCGCGGCTACGTCGTAGCAGCGGAGAACGTCTTCTCCGCACACTATGCCAGCATAGTATGGCCTGTGTTTTGTGTTCACTGTGAGTGACAATGGAGAGGTGGCACTCACGTGACGAAATGGGCATGACCCCCCAGAGTGTCCTCCAACTTCTCTAAGAAGGAGATGTCACACGCCTCCCCAGGTCTAAGACACTCGTCATCCTGAAAGCCAAAAACCCAACCACAGTATTTTATCTTTCACCTTGCACACTGACAAGAGGAGATAATGTAGGAACGCACGCACACGAGTAAAACACACAAGGGGGGCCGTCATTCGTACCAGAATGGAGATGATTCCCTTGTGCTTCTCTTCGATTAGGTCGCAGATTATCTTGTTGTCGAAGTACTGCACCGTCTCCCACTGGAATTAAGTGTGAAAGAGTAGCCCAGCGTTAGTGTGGGGAAATGCCTGGCGTCCGCTCATCACACGCAGCAGCAGCCTCTCATGATGAAACACACGAGGTTGGACCAACAGCCACTCAACTCACTGCTATGCCCTCTGTCTCGTACTCCTCCTGCTCAGACTTGAGGGTGAGCTCAATGAAGAGCTGCTGCAGCTTCTCGTTGCAGTAATTGATGCAGAACTGCTCAAAACTGTACAGAGAAAGAGGAGGGGGGAAGCATGGAACCATGATCACAATAAAACCAAGAGGGAAAAGCCTAAAGGACTGGTTTTTGGGGGGGCGTTTAATCCACCGACTGACTACAAATCAGGTATACTTCATTTTGGAATATTTCCCCTACAGAACCTTCCAGGAAGGTTTCCGTTAATTTCAGTATGGGATGAAAATCAACTTGCATGACATTTGAGTATTCAATACTATTCAACACAGCAAATGTTGTTACAGTGCATTACCTCATACAGTATACGGTATGTGGTTTTGTAGTCTGCGGCGATAAAAACATGCAAAATCACTGGCATTATGGGTCCTTTGAAACTATAATGAAGACGGGAGAGAAGAAGGCAAAAGGACACAACACACCTGTTATGCTGGAGGACCTCGAAGCCGTAGATATCAAGGAGACCGATGACTGAAGAGCCTTTACTGCCGTGGCCCACTTCATCCTGCTTGATGTAAATATACAGTTTTCTTTTTTTTTTAATATATATTTTTTATCCCACGATTTTGTAACCCATTTTTCACCCCTGTGCCAATCATCTACTGTGATCCTGGGCTCTACACACCCTCCGCCAACCTGGGGAGAGCAACGGACTTAACTCATGCTCCCTTCATGCCCAAGTTGCTCCTTTACACCTGACAGGGGGGAGTTTCCCTGGACGTAGCGCGTGGAAGGAACACGTTATTCCAACCAGTTCCTTTCCCCTCCATCAGGCGCCCCGGCTGGCCAGGGGGAGGCAGTTTAGTGACCAGGATTACTGCATGTTTTTGTGAGGGTACCTACCCTAGGGGACACGGGGAGAACATGCAAACTCCACACAGAAAGTAATGGATATTTGATGAATGACCTTTGGAAGTATATGTGTGAGAAAGGAATTTATGTGAGACTAAACCTGTGTGAAGACATACTAATGAGGGCATAATATGTAGGTATTTCATTTACTGTATGTATGTATGTATGTATATATATTATTTATTTTATCCCTTGATTTTCTTGTGTGTTGTAACAATTATATTGTACTGTGATGCCCGAGAGAACCTGCTTACTCTCAAAAAAAGAAAAGAATAAAAAATAAAGTAAAAAAAATAAAATAAAGGCCCTTTCGCCAACCCCGCCTTCGGGTATGGGCACTGATGACGCGGAGGAGGAAACACGCCGCCAGCACCCACAGTGCCCCGAGCGGGAATCGAACCCAGGACCTTCTAGCTGTGAGGCGACAGCACTACCAACTGTGCCACCGTGACCCGCTATATACAGTTTTCTGAAGAAGCTATGTTTCTATGTCAGTCGTTCTTCGATTTCTCAAAAATAGCAGACCTACAAGCTCGTAGGGCGCCACTCGGTGGCGCTCTATGAGCTTGTAGATCTGCTATTTTTCAATAGCTAAAGCATAGCATGATGCTAACACCAAAAGGGGTTCCCGCCCCAAAATGGGTTAACCAATTTAGACCCGAGGACACATTATTGTCACCTTGTAGCTTTTAACCACTTTAACCATTCTTTTAAACTTTAGCGTTTTAAAAAATAGCTTCTGGGGGGGTCCCTGGAACAACATATTTTCAGATGGGGGTCAGCAGTCAATTACATGTATAATTTTGGGGGCTGCTTGACATGAAATAGTTGGAGCACCACTGAGAAACAGAGGTTTTTCAGAAAACTGTCATGATTTGGAAGACATTTTGTAGAATCTGTCCTGTAATAGGTTAAGTGTACCTGAAGAGCAAGAGACTTGTTTATCTTCTCCACCAGCCAGGTGAAAGTGCGTCCGTACACAGCCTTGGCTAAGGCATCGCGAGCTGACCCTGCCTGCTCAAAGTTTAGTGGGCTGATCATCTGTATCACACACACAAACAAAAAAATACCAAATGCAGTTTAGGACAGAACATCACATAATGTGCTGTACACGAAGCAACTGATAACAGCGACAAAATCCCAGATATCCTCACTTCCTCTCCTTTGGCGATGAGTTTCTTGTGGGTTAGTGCCTCCCTGAGGGCTGAGCCATCAACACCCAGCAGCTGGAATACAATGACATCAACACATCTGCCGCCGTCAACAACATTTCATTTTGGCGAACATTATGTGCATGAGAGTAGTACATACGGGACTGTTTGTTCCCACCTTCGAGAGATAGTGCATCTGGGTCTCGGTTGTAATGTCAGTTTCTCCGTCCTGCCCTTCGCCGAACTGAACGTTTCCCAGATGCAGAACACTGCCGATGACATTCAGCAGCTCCTGAAATCACAGACATTGCGAGACTATCATGAACCGTTTCCCTTCTCAAGGGCCTTTCAAACGGGAAGCGAGGAGAACGCACACGTTGTTGCCTGGATCAACGACAGGTCTGCTCAAGAGGCGGCGCGACGACGCAAACGTAACAAAAAAAAAGCTAAACAGAATCCAGGTCTGGTGAGTCGCGGGCGTGTGCGCGTAACGAGCACGCGCGCAACAAATCCACGGGATGGCGCTCACATAAATACGCTTGCGTTGTCACACCGTCCGTGACTTCTCCGCGCAAAAACGCAGGTCTCATTGAAAATGAAATATAGGCGCGTTATATCGCTTCACGTTTGAAAGGCCCCTTTAGAATGTTATGTTGATTTTCAGTAAGAAATAAGTTTTAGTGCAAGCTACCCACAAATTGCATTTACATTCAAGAATATGGGTAAAACTACACAAAACTCATCATTGAATATATATTGAGTGTGTAAAAAAAGTCTCTTGTGCAAATAAAATAAATAATAATATAGCTGTAAACATTCATAAAATGTATGGAAATGGGATTGCATCTATATACTCTATATCTATACATGGAGTGGTAGTACTAGGCCCATTCAGCAGCCTGCCTGGTTGTGGAAACTGTTCCCTATAGTCTGTTTGTTCCAAGATTATTATAGCTTTGCAATTTTTATTATTTTATTTGTATTTAATTCAGCTGTGTATCGTATGTCCATGCGACAATTAAAGGTAGAGTAAGTGATTTCACTTAATTCAAATATCACTTATTTCTTTGTTTTGTTGTGATAATCCTCCCTACTATAGAGTGTGCTGACCATATAAGTTCCTCCCCGTCCCCAGTTAACCCCTGGGGGTCAAAAAACCTTAGGTTTCGTTTTTGGTTCTCTATCCTGATTGGATGAAAGGCTGGGTCCCAAGGCAAAAACGAAACCTAAGGTTTTTTGAGTGAAATCACTTACTCTACCTTTAAACACTTTGATCTCCGAAAACAAACCCTATACAATCCAGACATCCTTCACTAATGGCTATTGGAGTGCTTCTGACCTGCACTTCTTCCTCTGCGAAGCCGATGACAGGGAGGGCCTTTGTCACAGCTTTCCAATCCTTCTTGTCATTTATGGAGCTCACTCTTGGACAGTTGCCCTGATAAAAAAAAACAGAGTTATAGCCATGTATACTGTAGTACAATATACTGTCTACAATATAGGATTACTGCATACATGATAAGACAAGACTTGTGTGAAGTGAGGCGCTCTTATCATCATACATCATCATCACATTCCGTGCATTCCGTGCTCACGCTCTCGCTCTCACACACACACACACACACACACACACACACACACACACAAAGCTGTGCATAGGTTAGCGCCCCTAAAAGAAAATACATACAAAAGAATAAATTAGCACACTTGAAATACACCTACACATGCACAAACATGCGCACGCACGCACGCACACACCTTGACCAGGTAGTGGTACTTCTGAGGGCTTCTCTCGAGGTGTAAACGTGTCAGCAGCTCGTCGTCTCCTCCCGTCAGCAGCTGGTAGAAGATGTGGAAGTTCCTCTCGCCGTGGTTCTGGTGCACCACGCGGGACTTCTCCAGCAGGTAGTTCAGGATGTGACCGCCCACTGGTGCCCCCTAGGGGACGTGAGGGGTAGAGATGGAAGCTGTCACAGACGGGTTTTGGTTTTGTTTGGAACATTCGAGCCTCACCATGACTCTGTTATCTGTACAAAATAAAATAAAATAAAATAAAATAAAATAAAATAAAATAAAATAAAATAAAATAAAATAAAATAAAATAAAATAAAATCTCAAAGCTCTTTACAATGGTTCATTCAATCATACATTGGGAGGTGAAGCGGCGAACAGTCGACGCCAGAGCGTCCTCACTTCCCACATTCGCACACCAATGGTGGCGAGCTCGCACCGACCGACTCATTGGAGGTAATGTGGGGTTCAATGTCTTCTTGCCCAAGGACACTTCGACATGTGGACAGGAGGAGGAGCCGGGATTCGAACCGGCCGACCCATGGATCATTGGACGACCTGCTCTACCTCCTGAGCCACAGCCCTGTGATTGATATGAGGCGATTTATAAGGAGTCTATGGAGGGCCATTTACCTTAAAGTCAAACTGGACATCCATGTATTTCCCAAAGCGACTAGAGTTGTCATTCCTCAAAGTTTTGGCATTGCCGAACGCCTGTGTACAGAAAGACAGGAAATTGGAGAGAGGAAGCTGATGTAAGCGAAGGGTAACAATAGAGTGAT
The DNA here is from genome assembly GCF_963924005.1 of Protomyctophum bolini. Classification (NCBI taxonomy): domain Eukaryota; kingdom Metazoa; phylum Chordata; class Actinopteri; order Myctophiformes; family Myctophidae; genus Protomyctophum; species Protomyctophum bolini. The sequence continues at coordinate 5,551,191 of NC_137874.1, read as the reverse complement.
AAAAATCTAATAATCAGAAGAAAGTATTTGAAATATTTGGCAACGAATGACACAGTAATTAATATAGTTGTGGATGAATTACATACTGTAATGTTATACGGCAACATTAAATCCTTCGCCTGAACAACATGACAGATTATATGTTAAAAGTTATCTGGCAAAGTTTAAGATGTTATAGCAGTGGCGTGCACAAATAGACAAATGTGACCATTTGAAAAACCTTTTTTTGCACAGTGTACACTGTACGGTATGTGGACCATGGTGACATTGATCAATTCTTGATTAAAAAAAAGCTTCCAATATATTATTTAGGCCCAAAATCTAAATCTAAATATCACACTATTAAGGCAACCGGACGCTTCCACACGCTGCACAAGGTGCCCTTTTTTCACTTGAGCACCTGCCCCACTAAATGTCTGTGCACGCCACTGTGATTGATTGATATTCATTTATTAATTATTAATATTTATCAACAGTTTGTAGAATTACAGTACATTTCAAGCACAAACTCAATACAAAGACTGTTAACTGTGAGTGGACGACCCAATTAAGCGTTACACTTGTTTACAAGAGGGTCCGCCATGTTCAATTCATCAAAACATTTAGAGACGTACAAATAGACACTTCTATATAGTTAAAGAACAGAACAGGAATTCATCATAAAGGAAGCAAAAAGGGAAAAGAAACAAATACAGTGAGGGGGAAAAGGGGGGGGGACGACATATCACTAGATGCGTATGTGCGGTGCGTGCGTGTGTGCGTGCGTGTGTGTGCGTGTGTAGTAGTGTACCTCCAGAACAGGGGTAGACTGCAGCAGGCGGTCACCAAGGGAGGCCATGTGATCGTTAGCAGTGCAGGTGACAACAGCATAGTACAGTAGGATCTTCTTGGAGGCCTCGGTCTTTCCGGCTCCACTCTCCCCCGAGATCAGGATGCACTGGTCTCTCCTCTCAGTCCTCATGGCGCGGTATGTGTTATCGGACACAGCGTAGCTGATAAAAACATATAGCAGTGCTCGTTTTAGACCAGTCATTAGTCCTATACAACTATACAACCTATCTCAAACCCTAAACCTATAACCTCCCACGGGGAGGCAGCACACCTAAACCTATAACCTTAACCCATGTCTAACCAACGACTAGTCTAAACGAAGTATGCACCCCATCATCAGTTTCATATTTACACAGATTAAATTATCATTATAGCACCTTTTTTTTGTGTCGTTTGCCTTTTCTGTGAGAACACAGAACAATGTCAAACAACTTTGGATGAAAGCTATGGTGTGTCAAGTGTTAAATAAAACACTGGGGGTGTGAGAAGAGAAGCTACAGGTTTTATGTCAATGCATGAGATTTAGGGCCGATTCATACTCCTGTTTCGGCGCTGTAGTGCCGAAATGATTTCGGCTCGTCAGAAAATTTCAGTAGCACCGAAGAGCCGACTTTAGGACGGTACCCGCCCCCCCGAACCTCAAATGACGTCAAATTGTAGGCTCTACAGCGCCGAACCGACTTTTATTCAGCTCTAAAATAGGAGTATGAATCGACCCTAAGAAGATTGATAAAGTAGCCAATGGCATAAAAATGTACCTACACTACAAAATAAGTATGATGTTTATGTATTTATGTTGTCCTAGGATGATGGCATCAATGCCTTATGGATACAAAACTGATTGGGATGAAACTTCAAGAAATAACTTTTTTTTACACACATATTACATCACATAGCTGCTCCTGTTTTTCTGCTGTGACTTTTCTGGGTTTTATGAGTCAATTTTGTGTGTGAAATGACATTGTTGGCAATGACCACATGGGTCATTGCAAGAGGTGATATAGCTCATGTGGACATTTCCAGCTATGTAATTTCTTTCAAAATATTTTTATTTTCGTTGTATAACAGTATGGGTGTCACAGCTCCATAGAAAAAATAAAAAATAAAATAATCAGATTTTAGTATCAGTGACTGAGGTAAACAAACGTACTGTATGAATCACAGAGATCGTGGGCAGACATAATGAAAAGACTTACTGTGCAAAACATGCCCCGTCAAGACAAAAGAAAAACATTTTCTCCCCTTCCAAGTCCCAATTTAGTAAAGCCAATTCCCCAGCCTCTGGGTACAAGCGCTCCATCTCTGCTAACCCCCACAATCAGTCATTGGGAGGGTGAAGAAAGCCTTCAAGCCTCAGCTATGCAATTTCACACACAATATTGACTCGCGCACACAATACTGACTAAGCAAATACATTGTAATAATTGTGAATCATTTATATGATTGAATTGTATGCCCAGAAAGATCAATTTAATGAAACATGGTTGCCGATGACCCCATCTCTTTGTGTTCCATTAAAGTAGCTGGAACTTATTTTCCCCGTGTTCTGGGAATGCTTCCCAGGGGGCCACATTCTGGAAGATGATTGCTTCGAAACATCTCTGAGAGGTTTGAGATTACAGTGACTCACTCGCCTGTTACACACTCATCCCACATGATGAAGTTGGTATTGTTTCTTATAATTGCTATATCTGATATAGTGGCCTTCCGTATGAATATAAAAACTCACTGTATACTGTAAGTACATTCCTCCTTAGCCCCTCTCGGAACCCTCCGAAAGCTTTTATGATTGGACCTAGCTTTGCGTAGGGTTCCTGGACATTACAAAAATTTCTAATGCGATTGTTGGAACGCGGATATAAACAAACTCCTCGTTTAGTCGATCGGCGCAGTATTACGACGTTTTTTCCTGTGTTGGCTTACGAATGTGCGAACTATAAGTACCTTACATACGTCTGAGAAAATCTCCTGTGTCGCGGAAGCCGTTAAGTATTTTTAATCCATGTTTGATTAAAAATGTCGCTTTGATTCCTTCTTGTTTATTTACCGTTTATTGTACCGCCTCCCGATGTGCGGTTGGCTTGTGCCGGCTACGTCATAGCTATAGCGCCACTAGCTAGCCAGATAGGCGGTACAATGAGGTGTCAATAAACAAGGTAGGAAGAAGCAACATTTTTAATCAAACCTGGATTAAAAATACTTAACGGCTTCCGCGACACAGGAGATTTTCTCTTTTTTTCTTTTTTTACTTATAGTTCGCACATTCGTAAGCCAACACAGAAAAAAACATCGTAAAACCGCGCAGAATCTTTTCTCCTTACGTGTTTACATTGTATGTGTGTGTGCATACCTGGTGGCAGCCCAGCGTGAACCAGGACCCAATGGGTAAAGTCATAAAAGTGTCAGAAACTTTACTACATTTGGGTTCTGCTTGTGGGGCTAATTCCTCCTATGATGATTTTTTCCAAAACACTTGTCTAAAGTATTACACCTTAACAGTCAGTGGGCTGTATTTTGCGTGTCTTAAGTACCAGGTCTTATTCCCTAACTTGAGTAAACTAAAGACCTGGAGGCTTGATCAATGCTCTTTGGCCACTCAGAATAGCCAAATGGCATTGATCACGCCTCCAGGTCTTTAGTTTACTCAAGTTAGGGAATAAGACCTGGTACTTAAGACACGCAAAATACAGCCCACTGTCTCTGAGTGAATGCACTACATATTGCATGAGAATCCTCGTCAGAAGCAGGCCTATAATGCCTAGATTTCTATGGTCTTTTCTATGATCTTCACATACAGTACGGGCTGAAAGATTACTCACATGTGAGGCGATATCTCGTAGAAGCTGACACCTCTGTAACGCTCCATGTGTTGCTTGGAGTAGATCTCCAGATCTTTATATGGATTCACCGACACCAAAACTGAGCCAATATAGGTCTGAGGCAAAAATATATGGACACGGGAATACGGTATTCACCTCGACAGAAGATATGAAAATACTGTATAATCAAGAGCAGTGGTTCTCAAACGTTTCCATGGCAAAGACCCCCAAATTATCCCCATCCGAAAATATATATATAAAAAAAAGGAGGAAGGAAGGTACAAAAAAATAAAGATAAGCTGATTTACAAGCTCGCGACACATTGTGAGATGTAGATTGTCCCCGAGAGAATAATACCTAGTGGCAGTGGGCACTTCAGGGGAGACTATACCCAAATAAAATATACTGGAACACTCAACTGGTCTGCACTCTGCACAGTCAAACGGGTTTTACTCTGAGGAAGTCACTTTATTTATATACCGTACTGTAGCACGTTTCAAAACTCAGGGTTTACAGGAAGTGCTGTACAGGAAAAATAAAACCGAATACACACAGAAAAACAACATGCACCATGGGAAAATATCATGGACCAAAGAAACACAAGCGGGGTTAAAAGCCAAGGCATAAAGGCGAGATTAAAAAGTCCCGATGGAAGGGGCCAATTTGACGTGGGAGGGGAGCGCATTCCATAATGTGGGGGCTAGCTACAACAGATATTGTATTTGGGTAGTCTCTCCTGTAGTGCCCAGGTATTATTCTCTCTCATTCAAGTTGTCCCTGGTGAGCACCGACGAGCCCTTCAACTAGTTTCAACTAGCTTCAACTGGCTGAAGCGCGATGGGCTTCTCTTTGTACTTGTAGATTGGCTATTTTCAAACAGAAGATGTGGTTACTACGATACACGATACACTCAACTTTTCACGATATTTTCAACACAATTATTTTCCAGACAAATTATTAATGATTTATCTCCCCCCCCCCCCCCAAGCTTTTTTCACAATTTTTATTTAACTACATTGCAAAAGTAGCATTACTTTATGTATGTAAGTTTACTTCATTTCTGTGCAACAACTGTAAATATGCTTTCATGTTTAAACCTAGCTCGAGTTAATTGCCCTCCTTGATGTATGTATTAATGAGCATCAATAACGACCATCACCTGTGTCACAGACACATACAGCTCCCCTCTGCAGGCCTCTACTACTGAAAGTGACTGCATGGAGTCTGTCTCATTTCTCTCCAAAAGCACGTGAATATGATGGAATATGATTACAGCTCACATTTCATATCACACACTAGCCCCCCTAATTCTTAATTTTTTAAATAAATCGATACATATCGTCGGGATATAATATCGATACATATCGATATACGATATATCGTTACATGCCTAGTGGTTACAGGAAAAGACCCCTGAGAGACCCCACTTTGAGAACCAGGGATTAGGACAAACGGTGATTAATGTTAATATATTACATAGATTAGGTTCTCTTTGAAGCGCCGCCGCAAGTTCTCTATGAAGGCTGCCTCGCTGGTGAAATTCTCCAACAGCACGAAGTCCTGCACGCCCACCCGGTCACGTGCGGTCAGAGCACTCTCCATCACCAGACGGACTCTTCCCTCAGCACCCATAGTCTCCTACAGGACGAAAAAGAACAACAAAAAGAGGGGACATGGTGGTCAAAATTATTTAGTATTATTCTTTGAATGCAGACAGTTAGCTGACAAGCAGGAGGCACAGATATCCTAATCCAATTCAGCCTGATATAAATCTGAAAGAATGACCTCACATGCTAAAAATGTACAACATGCAACAGAAAAAAATGTTTTGCAAAACTCTGCCTTCTTTTGGCGTTTTGGGGCAAAGGTTCTGCTATGGCATTCAAGGAGTGCCCAGATTCAGATTGTTCGGTGCCAGAGACAGACACACCACGGACGGACGGACGGACAGACTGACGGATGGACGGGGTGCAAAACATAGTCTCAGCCACGCCTTTGGCCTGGCAGAGACAATACGTACATACAATACTGTTTTTATTTAGAATAACCCATTAAAACCGGGAAAGCATAATTTTAGATTTTGCCTATATATGCAAGGGTTTAGAACAGTGGTTAAAATATATATATTATATATATTTTATTTTATTTTATTTTAACACGAATCTTCTCTTCAGATGGGGTGGTGGGGTCACAGCCAAATACATTTTGGGAGTCCTTGGTCTGGCCAAGATTAAACAATGTAGACATTTACCAAATCTCAACGGTAAAACAGAGCCCAGGCACTATTGTGTGATAGCTAGATAGTGTTTAAGATGTATGTGCAGTGTACACAGGCCTTTAATACCAGGCAGGTTCTGACCCATTCCCCCGGTGTGTGTACATGTCAACCCCATTGTGATGGCAAACATCAAAGAGCAGACAGGAAGTGATTGCCAGTCTGGAAAGTGAAGGTTTTCGGATAAGCTCAAATTCCCAGAAGTATTACTTATTTAGACGAACGTATGAGGACAAATGTTACATGCTCATGAAGCATAACTGCACACACACACACACACACACACACACACAAAAAAACAGCAAAACATTATTGCACTTACCATAATAATAAATAGGTAAATATCCAGCTATAAGATTCAGTCCGCTCTCTCTCGGTTATCGGTGACCATTAAAAGGCAGAAAGCCACTTTATTTCAAACGTCCCTGAAGAAAGAGAAGTGGAACAAAGGGACTAGAATTCCACATGGACACGTTTTTATACTAAATACACAAGCCTCTCAGGGGTCTCATTTGGCCGGTTAAGAGCAGCCAAGGGGTCGTTATATCTCTGAACATTAAGGGATGGAAAAGGCTTGGAACAACAAGAAGACAACAGTGGAAATGAGCCAACAAGTAAGACGAGAGGAAAGGACATTTCCACTGTAGCCACTCCTCTCGAACAGTACACGCTTCCTCACCTTGGAGTATTGTTCTTCCACTATTGCAGGTGGCTTTCCCACAGCGGGTGACACAAAGCCCAGTCAGACTTTCCAACGGATGGAACTAAAGAATGTCGGGGCCGAGCTCGGGACAGGGTATACAAGAAAATGTGTCCATTCATTCACACAATTTTACAGCGGTTACTAAATACAATAGAGCCATACTGCAGCCCAGAAGCCTAAACTTGGTTGCGCATCGTCACACACACACACACACACACACACACACACACACACACACACACACACACACACACACACACACACAAGCTTGTAGATCGGCTATTTTCATAGTGCAGAGTATTAGTTGACACAGATACTTGCCCTCAAACAACTTCACAGGAAGCTGTCCCAAGGGCCACAAGAGATTCTTACTTGGGCCTCAGCACACTGTTGCACCATAATTTTATGATTTCAGTTCGCAACTATTCTGGTACATGACATGCCACAGTAAATTGCAAATTAACTTGTCAGCAGTTCAGAGCCGAATTAAGCAATGTTACACGAGAGGGTGTGGTTGAACGTCATTAATGCACGCCTGCGATGCAGGGCGAGTTCCAAAAGCAACGCAGAAGTGACGTTAAACCCCCCCCCTCGAGTGTAATATTGCAATTATACAACAGTTACCCTTAAAACTAAGAAAATCGCTGAAAAACATTTCTTTAATGACAGATGTAGCCACTATGGCCACAGTGTCCCAAGAAACTAGCTATAGCATAGCCACCGAGTATGGGAGAACAGAGCAGCTGAATTCTTTGTTTTGATTAGCCATTCCATGATGCTGGTTTGAAGCACGGCTAGAAGGCCGTTTCAACCAATCAGATTGCTTCCTCGAAACGACCCGTTGTATAATGTCTGATATGGAGTCTCAAGGTGAGCACTGGAAAAGCCTCCTACCTTCCTCAAAATCATCTGCCGTCAGTATCATCTTCAATTACTTCATCATCATCTTCATTTATTGTAGGCAGCAAGCCACCAAGCTCTTACACCAGGGGTGGGCAAACCTTTCAGGCACATGATCACCCAATGCCACAGTGAAAATCACTATTGCTTTGTGTTATATGACCTCAGCTGCCTGACTCGGTGACAAAACATTTATCTGCATAAGCATATTTGATAACCATGACATCCGTCCCATCGGAGGGACTGACTGTACGTGCAATATGATATGAGATGCATGCAGGTTCCTGCTCATTCTGTTCTTCTTTGTTTGCATAATCCGCTAGGGACGTCATAGATCCACTGGGCCTCATGCGCCAATAAGTTCCCAACTTTTCCTCTTACATTTCTTCCTAAGTGAATTCCTAAGAGAAGTCCAGTCAGATTGATGAAACGTTCTTAAGTAGGCAGAATTGTTCGTATAGGCTTGTTCTTATGATGATGAATCCAAATCCTCGTAACTTGAAGGGGTGTGCCAGTTCATTCAAATTACCATAGGTAGACGCCCCACCTATCCCAATTAGCATCCTATAATTACCATAGGGAACCGCCCCACCAATCCCATGTAAGGCATTGGGAATTCACTTTCCTACCTGCGTTTGACCCAGGTGGGTGCGGTTATGCATGACTCCATGGCCTTGCCTGCAGTCACACCCGTGTGTGATTGCAGCACACATAAATCACAGGGCCTCACACACAGAAATAAAGTCGAGTGAATGAATTGAAGTCAAGAATATCCAAACTAAAGTCTAAATATAGTGGAACGCCAGACTCCAAAACATTACAAATCAATAGTACTGTGGAGGTATTGAAGTGAACAGAAATGTTCATATTTTCAATATTCATGAATGTATTTTATTATTTATCTCACAATAGTCAACTTTCACCACAGACATCAATGTAAATTTGCTGAAATTAGCATATTATCCATATGTCATGTTCAGAAGTAGTGGATAGTATAGTGGATATAAAACATTTTAGCACTGGAGGGTGGATATGAAGGGGGGGGGGGGCTTGCAGGTAGGAAGCTTACAGGAAAATGGAGGTGGTGGCTGTCGGTATATGAGGTGGGGGTGTATTGGGGGGGGGGGGTGATGTCGGGTGGGGTGGGGGTTATGTGGTGTGTATGGGTTTGTTTGGGTCGGGTTGTAAACTCCAAACCAGTGGTTCTCAAACATTTTTATCAAAGTGTTTCGAAAATAGCCGATCTACAAGCTCAAAATGGGCAGTAATGGGACGAGTTTGTGAGCTTGTAGATTGGCTATTTTCAAAGTATAGAATGGGATTAAAGTGGTAAAATGTTCCATATCTTGCTGTGTGGACTGCCTGGAACTTCTTCAAGGACCACTTGAGGTCCTCAGACCAAACTTTGAGCATCATGCAGAGGGCGCTGTTTTTCCTTTATGTTTTCAGATTGCACTTAAGAACAAGAAAGGCACCCAAAGAGTGATCCACAGTGTGCATAGATTCTGTTCTTACCTACGAACAAATCACAGCTAAGAAAACATTGAGGGATCCCAAAACCTTCTTAAAAACTTCCTAAGAACAAATAAGCAGGAACAAAAAGCATGGCAATACATCACATACATAAAAAGTAGTTACCATGAAACATGCGTAAGCTAAGAACGTAACAGTGGAATATATATATAATGAAACTATACATATAAACTATACTATACTATACTATAAAGTGCTATGACTACATAAAATGCAATTCTAGTGCCGTCTACATACTGTAACATGCTATAAGTCTGTATAAAATGCTATCCAAGTCTACATAAAGTTCTATCTAAGGGGCTAGGTTAACAACTCAATAGATCGGTACGGGGTGGAGTGAAGGTCCAGAATGCATCTGTTCGGTGCGCAATGCATTCAGTGTTGCACCTGTGCCATAAATGTAGCCTAATGCCAGAGCTTTTGAGTCTTGAGATTTATATTAATTTTGAGGGGCGCTAGCCCCTCACAGCTTTTGTCCGCACACGTCTCAATATTTGCCATTGACAAGGAATGGAGAAATTAGGTCATATGTGACTCAAATATGAAATTAAATGGCATTGACAATGAAGGGAAGATGTAGACAAGCAAATCGGCTAACCAATCACATAAATTCAGTTGTTCATGATGAGATGTATGATGATGCATAATCATAAGAGCGCCCATCACTTCACACAGGTGGGATTTTTCTATAGCCAATTAGGAGTGCACAGAAATCTGGGAACCTATCAGCAAAAAAGGAGGGGGGAAATCCTTTGAATTTGCAGAGCTCTGAATCTGTCTTGATAGATTAGGTTTACGATAACTCTTTCTATTCTAGCACTTAGTTTAAAAAAAGGGGAGGGGGGAGGGCAGTATATCATCACAGTTGGTTCAAAATTAAGTTGTTTAATTGGGTCTATGAGAAAAGACCACATTACCACCCTTATAGACTCCCAAATTATTTTAGGATGCATTTTAACAAAGGTTTTATTATACAAGTTAAGATATTAAAAGGAGTAGCGCCAATGCCTGTCTCTGAACGTTTAACGCCATGTAGGCCTAGTGGAACACACTCTGTAAGCAAAACCTCTATAGTAGATTAGCAAATAACAGGCACATCATTCAATGTTTCCATTAGCACATAATTACATTGCTGCGACAAGTGCGTGCAATGCGGGTGCGGTCTATTGTATAATGCCTCAGCTGTCAAAACAGATCCCAAGTATAAATAGTTTTCTTATGTAAATCATTGCAGTTCATAAGAAAACTATTTATACTCGGGATCTGTTTTGACAATGTGCACACCAGGCTTGTCAAAGTCTTAGGCACATGTACACTGCCTTGTTATAGCCTACTGTAAATGATTCCTTTGCCTTTTAGTCGCTCTGTTCAGTTAGCTGTATATTTAAGTATTTAAGGATTGTGTCCCCATTTATACATTATTAATAAATAAATAAATATTTTGTGTCCCGAATTATAAAAAAGAAAAGAAAAAATAAATATTTAAAAAATAGCAAAAGTAGCAGATCTACAAGTGGTACAACAAATGGTACCATGATGAGTTTTGACACATTTGAAATAAGGCATTAACCCATTTAGGACTGAGGCTGGACAAAAGGGGTTCCCGTCCAGAAGGGTCAAAACACCATAAGTGGTCGAAATGTATTCACATTTTGCCATGGGTAGTGCTGGCAGCATTTGAATAGGACTAAAACAGCAGAACGGTAAACCAAGTAGATATCATACTACTCTACTCGTGCACAAACTCAAGAGATCTGTGTCAACTCAACTTGCATGAAAGTTTACATCCAAGCGAATATTAGATTTTCATCATGTTATGAACCTTCTTGAACGCTCCTGGACGACAGTAGTGAACGTTCACCAGTACATTCATATTTAATGACTACGCACGCAGCCCGTCACATGCTTAGAAACCATAGAAACCCCACTATCATCACAAACAACATAGGCTACTCCACAAAATCTAGAACAGTCATTTTCAGGACACACCAATGGGCTCGAGGCATACCTGTAGGCTGTAGTCATATCGGTGGAAAATAACCTCTATAGCATGTGCTATCCCTCTTATCACTCTGTAGACGTTTTTTATGTATTCATTAATGCCCAAATGAAATGTTTAAGCCTAAGCTCTGATCTATTTCATACTTCCAAATTGTCCAAAAACAAATTAGCACAAACAGCAGATCTACAAATGTGTAGATCTGCACAAATGTGTAGAGTTTAGTAATATATAATTCATCACTTTTTGTTTTGTTGTAAATATTGTAATAATAATGTGGTTATCATAAAATCCCAAGGGCAACATTGTGCCTCAGCACACTTGTACAGAGTATAATTCTCAGAGAAATGCAGGGATAATGGGAAGCAAAAGTCTTTATAAAGGCTGCCTGCTGTAGTTAACTTGACTGCAAGACTGTGCGTAATACATAAAAGCCTCAGGGTACGCAAACCATGCAGCCTTGTTGTCATTCAACTGTTCGGGCATGTTTGTACAGTACAGAGTATTTCACTAAAAGAGAGGCTTTTTATTAACAAGCTTTCGTGGACACATCCTCAGACTCAGAGTATATTTAAGAGTGTAAACATGTACCCACATGGGTGCTTACAGGTCCATTCAGAGAGTTAAATGAACACCGAGGGTTTTTACTGTGCAGATGACTACAAGGGAACCTACGGGGGTTGTGTTTACAGAGAGGTAGTGGCAACCGGCCGAGAGTCTAACCTAACAGTGGGGCTTGGCTCTGAGCCCCATGACTAACCTCGCTGGACCGACTACATTCACTTTGTCTTCCTTATAAGGCGTGGTCCACCACTCTGTCCCCAGACGAGCTTTCTGCAGCACCACATCTGACTCTTCTTCTCCACCATGATAGATGTGTGAGTGGAAAAATACCACGCCTCGCTTTGCCTCGTGCATATAAGCCTATATATATATATATATATATATATATATATATATGCACATTGAGGTTCAAGTCAAGACATGCATAAAACATTATGCACACTCTGTTATCATCCGTGGTGCCACTATGAATGGAGATTTCAAATCAAATTGGTGGCATTAAGTTAGACGGCAAGTTAGACTTACTTTTACTATACACATTACACTCTAACAAGACTCCAGTAGTCCAGTCCAATCTACTGTATGTGATCAGGATCTTACCCTGCCTTGGTACCTCATCCTGTCCCTTTCCTCCTGGGCGTACGGTGAGTCGAGCAGGCCGTTCCCTCTTGACTCTTCGGCCGCTATCTCCTCATCAACCTCTATCCACGAGCAACACAATCAGACGACTTGTGTTTTCCTCCTCCTCTGGTTGACGCGTGCTGTGCTTCTTTCAGTCGTGTGTCTTTCTCTCCCTCTCTGTGTGTGTCTGCCTGGTGTCCCTGTGTGGAGAAAGTGCACCAACTCAAGCAAGGCAGGAGCTCTCCTTGTTTATACGTTATGGTCCCATTGACAGGTCACATGAACGATTGTCTCTCTCACCATTGCTCTCTCTCTCTCTCTCTTTCTCTCTCTCTCCTTCTGTCTGAATCACTGCAAGAAACAAGGGTAGCAACTCCACACACACACGTCACACACTTGGACATGAGAAAGAGAGAGAGGGAGAGAGAGAGAGAGAGGGGGAAAAAAGCCTAAAGGGAAAGTATGCTGAATGCAAAAACAAATAAGTGCCATAGAAATGGGGGGGGGGGGGGGGAGTTAAAATGGTTTGGAAACATTTGCTAACTTGGGCCTGAAATTGCTATCATGTTAATCAGCAATACAAAAAAGAAAAACAGAAATCACATGGTCTATGTACATTCCTTCTTTTCGCTTCCTCCCTTCGTCCTTAGAGAGGAGGACGTCCCTCCCGTTTCTCTCCCCCCCCCCCCCCCTCCCACAAGCTGAGGCAGATTCATATTTGGATGAGAGTTAACACAAGTGCCTTGCCAACAGAATGAATAACCGTGGCATGTCTCTGCTGTTGAAACAACTCTTCATAATCTTTATTATTACCATGTCACTTCGCCGCACCAACATGATGTGCAAGGAATCGACATTCAATTACCTCCAATTGGAGCAAAACTGTGATTAGACCTCCCGTTACTTTCTGTTAGTGCTAACGTCGCTTCGTAAATACAACTAATTAAAATATATACTGTACTGTTGAGACCAGAGCAGATCTCAATCCTATTCTACAGTTAAGGCTAATTTATATTTGAACATATTCAACCATGCTGCTCGCTCGCCGATAAGCAGCTAACAGCTTCTTTACAGGCACAGCAGCAGCTGAAAATCAGTATCAGCAAGTGATGCAGTTGTACGACAAAGTATAAATGACTCTGACTGTAATTGCTCTCGATGGGGGTGAACCATCTTATTTAACCCTCTAGCACCCAGAGTTGCTTTTTAGCTACAATTTTATTTTAATTAATTACTAAATTATTATTATTTTTTTCTGTTCCTTTTTCACCTAAATGTCATCAGTGATGTTCATTGCAATGCCAATTCAATGCCATTAGTCATGATATTTGCATATAAATACCCCCCACAGAGGCTGAAATTCACACAAATAAAAAATGTTTGGACTTTTGAACATTTTTTAACCTAAAACTTTTGACCTTTACCCTAATAAAAGTAGGTAAAATAATTGTAATATATGTTTTTTTGTGATCATTAGAATGTCTAGAACATGTTTTATTCATTATTGTGAAAGATATCCCTCAAATGTAAATTATTAATTTATTATATTATTATATAATTATTATATACCGGTAATTATTATAAATTTTTCATCAAACTTTATTTTTTTATTTTTTTTAACATCTTTTTTAGTGTCAGTGCTAGTAGTACAAAGTAGTAGTAAGGTTGAAATCTATTTTTTGCAAGTAGAAATTAATGCGGGTGTTAGAGGATTAAGGTCAAGGTCACGTTGCGTCTGTGAGAAGGCAGTGCCCTCCGCTGGTTACCTCTACTTCAAAGTTACTCTTGCTCCTTGAGTAATAGTCAGAGGATATTGATCAAATCTGGGAATACATTTCTTACCAAGAATTGTCTTCACCAATGTGTTTGTAAAGGTGTCTACTAACATATCCCACATTGGTTTCTACTAGTCAACCACCCTAGGGGAAGTTTTGACAGCTGCTGAAATATATGGCAAAGTGTTCTACCTTTAAGTTAAGTAGCATGCGACGTGTCAAACTAGGGGGTTTTCATGATTCTGAACCCATTCCAAGCATTAGTTTTGCACGAAAAACACTCCTAAATTCGGTCATAGCCACTCCTTGGGATAAATTCGGTCATATGTCCGTTTATATGTTAGTAGACACCTCTAGGGGAACTTTGACAGAAAAAGACTCGCTCACCGTATAAAAAATTGAAATAAAACTCCTTAGACTGAGGCTGCAATTAAAAAGTGCAATTAAAAGTGCAATTAAAAAGCAAACGTTTCCGTCCTAAGACCTTCGTCGAATCGTCGGTGCTATATGATTTTCACAGACAAAGAACTTGCTCTTAAAGAGCTCCAAAACAATACAGCTCAGGTGCTGATAATTGCTAATTACTAATTGATGACATCACCAGATGGTGGAGCGTGGACATTACAGAATAGATATACAAAATCACACAGTTATATAGCAAACAAGAATATTGCATACATCACATGTTGACAGACTTATACAATCACTTTTGGAAAATCACTTTTAGGTAGCACTGGAGGGAGAGATCTTCATTCAAGCCACCTGGATTGACAGACTGTAAATAAAAAAATCCATCTAGATTCAGTTTGGAGGAGTTTAGTGTCTAAATCTAGATCTCTTCTAGATTACTCAGTGCTTCAGTAGACACCTTCACAAACACATTGGTGAAGGAAATTCATGGTAAGAAACGTATTTCCAGATTTGACATTATTCTGATAATATTCCTCGACTATAATACCTCACTCTAGAGACTCTCCCTCTCCTGCTCTTTGCTCTCAAAATGCCTTGCCAATATCATCACATATATCCAAGGAATCTGAATAATGTTACCCAGATGGGGAGAGTCTCCTCCCCCTCTCGTTCTCCCCCTCGCCCTCCTACGTGCTTGTGCCCAGAACAGGGAGAATAATAAATCTCCACCCAGTCTCATTTTATACCCACGGCATGTGGTGTTCACTCTCTCCACCAGCTATAGTACGGTCAATATGCAGTCAGTAAGCACAAGTCTATGAAATAATTTTGATGAATAGACATGATACAATATCTGAAAGTACGATAATAAGCTTTTGACAGGTGTCAGTTGGTGTCAATCAAAACAACATTTTGGAGTCCTGTGAATTGCCACTTTTACTCCCACTATAACTGGTATGCTCTATGCTAATTTCATTTCATTACTTCACGTCCCTTCACCTTCTCTATAGCTTCTAATTACACTTCCCCAAGCATTCCTTTACCGCATTCCATTGCACTGAACAGCAATCTGATCTAGATACAAGAGAAGGTTAAAGAGAACCACACCATTGAGCAGTTTAAGTCTGCGGCGGTTGCCAATCACACCAGACACACAGATCACCACAAGTCCGGAAGTTTACATCAGTATAGATGTCATGCTGTCGCATTTCGACATCATTAAAAATAGACATTTCAAAGTTGGTTCATACTGGAACATCTGAGGAGGGACAATTTGTGCCTTTGTGGAATGTCATAGTGCGTACAGCTAGATACAGAAAGCTTTCCATTGTTGCAGCTTGAAGGTTTGTGATTGTTTACCTGGCAGTGTTAGCTCCCTTTCGTATTAATAAGCGCCATTCATGCCATACTACTGCTTCCGTCCGACCGTATCCACTGAGGTTCCTTGATGGAAACCCCAGGGTCACGTAACCCTTAACCCTCTTCCACATGAAAACCAAGCTGTGTTGGACCCGGGTCTCTCCCATTACGCGTAATTCTCTGCAAACACATTTGTTTTCGTCTGCCCTGCCTGGACACATACTTTGCTATCACCCCCCCCCCCCCCCAATTATTAACCACTAAAAATAGCAAATCCTCAGATTAAAACAGTTACATAAAATACAGCTCCATTAATGTGTTAAACATGTAAAGAAATGTATTAGAAAATGTTGCACTTTTTTCTCAAAAATCCTGGTCAAGACATTTTCTGTGGTCTAGGTCAGATTCTCGAAGATTTTGATCAGTATCGGACCAGACACCAATGTGACATGTCACACTAAACCGAATAGAGGGTATGGGGTATGCGCATGCTTAAAGTGAATGGCACATCGAGTGGCAAAGCAACATGTAAAGTGAGTTTAACATTGTTTAACGTCGTTTAATGCAATCGGATATGACTTTTCTGTGTGGATGCATGGGCTGTCAAGGCCAGAAAGTAGTTTTTTGCCACTCGGTTGGCCTTCCTGCATAACTTCCTGGTTTGATGATGATGATGTCCCCGACTCCCGTGCATACCCTCTATCTAAGGGAATCAAGATGGGCATACCATCACCCTTCACTGAACAAAAACGCTTCATCATCTTGTTTTTTCCAGTTACGTTTTTTTTCTTCTTCCAATCCAGTCTTCCTATCTTTGTTTTCCAGTTCCCTTTCTTTGAGCCGTCCTTCCTTCCTTGCTCTTTCCTGGTGTTCACCATCTTCCGTTGTGATCATTTCCTTAAGTTCAGTTTTAGCATGAACTGTTCCATATTGTCAATTGCTATGCATATCCTGTAGTGTACAAGATTCCTTCTGGTCCTGCTCTAGGTGGCGGCCTATAGGGAATCTGGACGCACGTTTCAAGACCAAACATCAGGCCCCCCATATGTACCTATGACATAATTATTCTGTTGATACAGGCGTATTGAGAGAAATAGTTTTGACTGTTCAAAGTCGCACGCAGCCATTACTCTCGACAATTACGAAGCAACAACGCCTCTCCTCATCCTGTCGTCCCTTCACAATAAAGTGTCTCCCCTTTACCTCCCAATGCCGCACACTTTACCCAGGTTATTAACAGGATATATCTGTAGGTGTAACTTAACATCGTGGGAGAGAGCAAGGCAGCGAGTGAGTGAGAGAGAGAGAGAGAGGGCCATGGGTGGCGGGGGGGTTGACTGACGCCTGACAGTCAGTCGGAGCTCGGAGGCCCCTCCGAGGGTGGAGACCAGTTTCAATTGAAACTGGTGAAACATAGTGAAGTGAGGGGTGTCAAGTCAAACTCTCTTTCCACTCCAAATGACATTAAAGGAATCAACTCCAAGATTTTCCAACTCAAACAACTTTTATTTTCCAAACTTTTGCATGATGTGCAGTTGGCTTCACTTGTTGATTTGGTTGGTTTTGTATGGGTTAGGTTGAAAACCTTTAAACACAGAAACAAAGGATTAACAACAATGTCAAACAACAAATGATAACTCTTTTCAAACACTTTTCCAATTAATAAGTTATTTTTAAGCATCTTGTTTTTAAGCAATCAAGTAATTTAAACAAGCAAATGCATTTTAAGCAATTCAAATGCCTCATTTAAAGGACTTTTAAACTAATTTAGCAAAGTCAATTTAAGAAAACCATTTTAATTAAATATATCAAATTAACCATCTAAGCACTTGGAATAAAGAAATTAGATAAATAGCTGATCCTAGAGCTTGTAGATCAGCTCTATTCTAAACAGACATTTTAAACCTTCATCATATGAACCATGAACTGTTCACATTTTAAATTCTTAAAGTAAATAATTTCTAACTTAGTCTTATTTTGTAAAGTTATACTTTTGAAACATAAATGAATGCTTCCAAACATAACATGAGATACTGCAATGTGGTCCTTCTTCAATCCAAATTATAGCAGTTACTAAATACATTTAGCCCATTAAAGCCAGATTTTAAACACATTAAGCAGTATTTACAAATAAGTAAACAAATAAGACAAAATATTTCACCGACCATTGGCGTCTTTGGACTTGGAACATCCTGAGTAGATCTTGCTTCTTGTTTGTGGTGTATAGATTGTTTGACTGCTCACTCCACCTTATCAGGTGTTCCAGCTCAGCCAAACGAGCAGCCATCTTGCTGCTGCACTCTGGGAGATGTAGTTGTCTGAGATTCATGCTCCATTTATGAGTTTATGCTCCACTTATGAGATTTAACTCAACACCTCCCACTTGAGCTCCTGGGTTCTTAACCACAGAGAGGTCACTCAAGTCCTTCACACCTCTGTTGTTCTTCAGTAGGAAGTAGAATGACCAGCCGTCTGACATCTCGATGCAGAATTGTGGCCGGGATTTTGGTTTTTTCACGGTTTGATTTTGTGGGCTTTCCTTTGTCGTTTGCTTTTGTGATGGGAACAGGATAGCTGGGAAAGGTCCTCACAAGCACATCTCTTACGATGCCTTTGCTGTCAGCGTTGACACTGACTACTCTAGCCAGCTTGTACTGTCCTCTCAGGGCATTTTGGTCAGCCAACCAGACCACATCTCCAACAGCAACATTTCTCTCTTTGGTGTGCCATTTGTTCCTTATGAACAAATTAGGACCGGCCATTTGGCTCCATTTCTTCCAGAACTTGCTGACTTCTGCCTGAATATTCTGAAGTCTTTTGTATGGGTAGCCATCAAACTGAAAGTCTCCAGGGTCACCTTTAGGATGGGCTCGTCCTAAAAGCAGAGAGTTTGGAGTGATGTACTCTATGCAGTCTTCCCTGCTTTGAGTTCTTGCATCGATGGGTCTCTCATTAGCAAGGTTGGCTGCCATGAAGAGAAACGTTTGGAATTCTCCCCATGTGAAAACACCTTCTCCACCAAGGTTGCTTAAGGCCCGCTTCACTATTCTGACAGCTGCCTCTGCTGCACCGTTCCTGTGGGGAGAGTCTGCGGGGTGGATCTTCCACGACCATTCTGTGCCATGTTTGGCAGCTTTTTCTTCAAGTTCAGACCTATTCAGTTGGTCAAGGAATTTGTAAAGTTCTTCCAGAGCAGGCTTGGCTCCCACAAAGTTAGAGCCAGGGTCTGACCAGAGTTTCCTGGGGTGTCCTCTCAGCGAAGTGAACCTTTGATAGGCGAGCAGGAATCCTTCGGATGACTGGTCACTCACCACTTCAGTGTGCATGGCTCGGGAAGCCATGCAGCAGAAGACGATTCCCCATACTTTGAGTCTGGTTCTCTTCTTGACCTCATCCTTCACTTCATAGGGGCCGAACAGGTCCATGGTGGTGAATTCAAAGGGTGCAGCTGGGCCTGTTCGCTCTGGAGGCAGGTCAGCCATGATTTGTTGACACTGTTTTACATTGTTCTTTCTGCAAACAACACAGCTGTCAACCACCCTCTTGGCAAGTCTCCGGCCTTTTATCACCCACGCCTTTTTCCTCATGCGAAGAAGGGTTCCTGCTACTCCCTCATGGTTTGCTTTGTGGGATTCTTGTGCCAGCAATGTGGACACCCACGATTCAAATGGTAAAATTGGCACTGCAGTCTTCACTTCGTTGAACATCTGGATTCTGCCTCCACAAACTAGGAGTCCAGAGTTCACGTCTTTGTACACTGCCAATCTGCTTAGAGTCGTCTCTGGGAAGGCTATAGCTTCTTGAGCAGCGAGGAAAAGGTCTTTAGATGCATTGTCAAGTTCCTTTACAGTCAGCCCAGCTTGATTGGGTGATGCCTCCCACTTTGACTGCCCTGGCACCTGGCACTTCCTCTCTAGCCACTGCTTGACAGCTCGACAGACCCAGGCGACGACTCTAACAAGTTTGGATAGGTTGCTGAATCTTTTTATTTCCACAAGATCTTTGACCCAGCCAGTGGGCTTCTTTCTTAGAAGAGTTGGTATTTCCTCTTGACATTCCTGTGTGGTCAGAGTGTCGTCTGCCTGCGGACTGATTTTAGCTTGAGCTCGTGTGATTGCAGCTGAAAATGCCTTCCTTTGGAGTGTGTTTACGCTCTCCCTGGCCTGGGCAGCTACCTCTCCAGCTGATTTAATGGGCCACTCCTCCACTGGCCACTTCAGGAAATCTGGTCCATTTTGCCAGGTGGAATCCTCTCTTAAATCTTCAGGAGTGCCTCCTCTTGTAATGACGTCAGCTATGTTCAGATCTCCACGGATCCACCACCAGTCCTGCACTGGTGCAGTCTTTTGGATTTCACCCACTCTGTTGGCAAAGAAGCTTTGGTACCCATAACTGTCTCTCTGGATTGCCCCAAGGACCGTCTGACTGTCCAGCAGATGGAACCATTTCTCGATGGTCATTCGAGCATGCTTTTCCACATACTTTCTGATTCTGGCTGCGAAGACTGCTCCACAGATCTCAGCTTTTACAGCTTCTCCCTTTTGATCCAGAGGTGTCAGTTTGGCTTTTGATTCCACAAACCGAACTTCAATGCCATGACTTGTTTCCCACCTTAAGTACATCACAGCTCCAAAGGTTTTGTCACTTCCATCAGAGAATGTGATGCCCCAAGGGTTTCCTTTCCAGTCAGCTGGTGTGAGGCTTCTGTAGAATTTCACCTGACCAAGCTGTACATATTCTTCAAAGAGCTGTATGGCTTCTTCTCTGATGCTTTCCGAGAGTGGTTTGTCCCAGGTTTCTTGGGTCAGCTTCCCACCTCCTCCCTCTTGGAATGCCTTTCTGACAAGAATTGCTCCCTTCTGCTTGACCGGTGATACTAGGCCAATAGGGTCGTACAGCCCGGCTACTTGGCTTAAGAGAGCCCTTCTAGTCAGTGGGTTTGGTGTTTCGGTTCTCACCTCTTCTTTGAGAAGATCTTTGCCAACTCTCATCTTCTTCTTTCTTTTGGAAAAGTTAACTGAGGTTAACATGTAGAGTTTGTCTTCGTCCACTTGGTAGCCGATGCCCAGGGCTTTGTTGTCTTCTTCCCTCATTTGATTTGGGAGAATGAAGGTTTTCCCTTGTTCCTCCTTTAGGACTTCCTTGTCTGTTCCTTTCCTCCCACTTTGCCCAGACCGGACCCATGGTTTGAGGAAGAATCCTCCAGCTTCCAAAATCTCTTCAACTTTTGCAGTGATTTTGTCGAGTTGATCCAGGTTATTGTGGGAGGTCAAGAGGTCGTCCACATAACTGTCCTTTTCAATGACTCTGCGTTCGTCTTCCAAGTGAACAAAGCTGGGCAGGCTCGCAGTTTCCCTCATAGCCAACTGAGCGATGCAACCAGCAGGTTTGTCCCCAATGTTGACTCTGGTGATTGCATATTCACTGATCTCCTCTTCTGGGCTGTCTCTCCAGAGGAATCTGTGTAGATGCATCTCACGCTGCTCCAGCCACACAGAGTTGTACATCTTCTTTATGTCTCCTAGAGCTGCATGCACACCTTCTCTGAACCGTAGCAGTACAGCTCGAATAGGGTTGAGTACATCTGGTCCCTTAAGAAGAATGTCATTCATGCTCACGCCTTTGTATTTCTGGCTGCTGTTCCATACAATACGAACAGGTGTTGTCACTGAATGGGGGTTTGGCGCCACCAGGTGGCTCACATACCACACTGGTCCAGTCCACTTGTCAATGATGTCATCGGTGAGTTTTAAGGCTGCTTTTCGTTCGACCATTTCATGGATCTGGGTTGTGTATGCGACTTTCCAGTCTGGTTCTTTGCTCAGTTGCTTTTCCATCCTTAAGAAGCAGGCCTGGACTGCACTTTTGTTGTTGGGGAGAGAGACAGGATCTACGGTCCA
Source organism: Protomyctophum bolini (assembly GCF_963924005.1). NCBI lineage: Eukaryota > Metazoa > Chordata > Actinopteri > Myctophiformes > Myctophidae > Protomyctophum > Protomyctophum bolini. The sequence goes on along the minus strand of NC_137874.1, from coordinate 5,529,501 downwards.
AGGATATTTTGCGTCCCAGTGTGGAGATGGGGTGTGAGCATCCTCCTCTTTGTAGGTGAGGCCTCCTTTAATGATCTCATACTCCCTCTCCTCTGCCAGGGTCATTTCTTTTCCTCCTGGTGGACAGTTTCCACATCGACATCCTCCACATCTTGGTTCACATGCAGCTCCGATGCTGTCCCAGTGCCACCACTCAAGGAACTCATGGTTACTGGCAACTGTGAATGTCTCTTCATATTTGACTGCTGCTGTTCTCATGGAGCGAGCAAAGTGCGTTCTTGATTCATATGCTTCCACGTCCACCTCTTCATGCAGATCAGGATGTGCTCCGCCCACCGTCTTCCCCAGTGGACTCTCCCACAAGACGAGGTCTCCAATTACTTTTACTCTTTGGGGAGCGAGTCTTCCCTCTCGGTGGCTTATGAGCAGCTCAACCTCTTCTGGCCTTTCCAGCTCTTCAAGCTTGACCTCCGGGAAAAATCTTTTCAACTTCTCTGGTTGAATCACTTGATGGACCTTGGCTATTTCATCTAGGCCGTAGCAGACCAGTTCGTGGGCTCTTTCAGTGCCTTTAGGAGTCTTCACTCTAACTTTGAGGAGGTATCTCTGAGTGTCCACCTTCATGGCCATTCCTCCAACCCCATGCACAATCAAGTTTATCTTTTCTCTTCTCAACCCAAGTCTTTCAGCAGCCTTATGGGTGATGTAGTTTGTATCTGATGCCAAGTCAATCAATGTCCCAATTTTCTGACCAGCGTTTGCAGTGACTTTCATCAGCATCATGATGACAGGAAGCTCGGCGAGACCATTTCTTCGCAGTAGTTCAGACTGGCCTGAGGTTTTGAGTGCCACTGTTGTTTTGTTGGTGAAAGCCCTTCTGCCTCGATCTGCCATTTCCGAGGAGAGTTCAGACAAGAACGACTCTTGTTCCTCTGTGAGTTTGCCTTTGTTGCCGTCTCTTCCACTTCTTCCCTCTTCCCCTCGAGGCTTGACTTCTCCTTTTGGGCAGAGGATATAATGGTGGTCTGCGGCATTTCCTCCCTTCTTACAGTCTGCATTTCTGCATAGGAATGTCTCTCTGCAGTATGCAGTTCCGTCATGGCATCCGAGACATTTCCTGCATGCTCCCAGCTTCTTCAAGGCAGCCGTCTTCTCCGATAGCTTCAGTCCCTTGAATTTCCGGCAAAAGAACAGTTTGTGGTTATGTCCACTGTCGCCACAGACAACACATCCGTCAAGCTCTTGTATCTTTGTGTTCTTTGTCGAGGCAAACTTTCTTTCATTCTTTTTGTCGGGGCGATCTGGCTTGTCCGTCTTCTCCACAATCCTTAGTTGATCAAGCCTCTCCAGTACGTCTTCCTGGTTCTTCAAATATTTCAAGAGCATGTCAAAATGGTTCTCTGCTGTGACATTGCTGCTGGGATCTACCATGAACATCAACCAGTCTCTCTTGATAAAGTCAGGTAACTTGCTTTCGATTGATTTGATCACAAGTGGGTTGTTTATGGCCCCAGAGTTGCCCAGTTCAGTGAGATCTGACAGAGCCTTCTCCACAGTTTGTATAAGGTCGATGACCTTTCTTGGCTGGTTTCCTTTTACATATGGTATCCTGTCGAGCTCTTCAAGGATTTCGACAGTGATACTTGATTTATTTCCATGCCTGTTCTCTAAGACTCTGAAAATGTCTTTGGCTGTAGTGTAGGTAGAAAGTCTAAGTTCTTTGGAGATTTTCTCCTCCACGCTATCTAAAAGCTGGATCTTTTTCACTTCAGGGGATCCGGATGGCTCTCCCTGCCTTTGCAGGCTTTCCCAATCCTTCCTCCATCGGTGATATTCTCTTTTATTTCCAGAGAAGGTAGGTAGGGTGGTTGGCTTTATCCTCACCAACGGTGTCGTCGGATGGCGTGGTGCAACTCCTGTGTCTTGCTCAGCAATCCTCAGGCTGCGTGCAAATGCAAACTGAGGTTTCCTCATCTTCAGCCTGAGAAGGGCGGCTCCTAGGCCCTTGAGCCTCGCATTCAGTCCATCACTGGATTCGACAGGTATCCATTGGTCCCACGTAGACATTATAGAGATGGCCTTGTCTCCCATTTCTTCTGAGAGCGTTAGGTGCTGTTCATAGCACTCTAAAGATTCACTCGTCACTGGCACAGCTCCTGCTGCTTCACTTACTTTCTCAGTTCCATCAATAGCCGTTTCCAGCTCATGTTTTCCATATTTGGACCACAGGATTAGCTGCACAATGTCTTTGATCTCTGCCATCTTTGTTTCGGCTTCTTTTGAAGTATGTTTGAGGTCGTCCTCTTGCTTCTCGTCAAGCCCTTCCTCTTCATCAGGTTTGACTTCATCCTCAAGCCCAAACCTGAAATCATCATTAGCCTCAAGCACAGCTCTATAACAGAGTGAGAGTGTGCTGAACTCGTCCATCAGCTCGGATCGCAGCATGGCGTCTGCTCCCCTGGCAATGTGGTTGGCCTGTTTGGTGAAGCGGCGTTTTGCTGTGGTCCTCTCCTTCTTTAGTTCTTTGACCTTCTCCGCCATATCTTCAGCCATCTTTTCCTTATGTGTCAGCAGTATTGGGTCGAAGCAGTTTGATCCTCGTCTTCCACTGCTAGCACTTGGTTTTCAACTGTCAAGTCAAACTCTCTTTCCACTCCAAATGACATTAAAGGAATCAACTCCAAGATTTTCCAACTCAAACAACTTTTATTTTCCAAACTTTTGCATGATGTGCAGTTGGCTTCACTTGTTGATTTGGTTGGTTTTGTATGGGTTAGGTTGAAAACCTTTAAACACAGAAACAAAGGATTAACAACAATGTCAAACAACAAATGATAACTCTTTTCAAACACTTTTCCAATTAATAAGTTATTTTTAAGCATCTTGTTTTTAAGCAATCAAGTAATTTAAACAAGCAAATGCATTTTAAGCAATTCAAATGCCTCATTTAAAGGACTTTTAAACTAATTTAGCAAAGTCAATTTAAGAAAACCATTTTAATTAAATATATCAAATTAACCATCTAAGCACTTGGAATAAAGAAATTAGATAAATAGCTGATCCTAGAGCTTGTAGATCAGCTCTATTCTAAACAGACATTTTAAACCTTCATCATATGAACCATGAACTGTTCACATTTTAAATTCTTAAAGTAAATAATTTCTAACTTAGTCTTATTTTGTAAAGTTATACTTTTGAAACATAAATGAATGCTTCCAAACATAACATGAGATACTGCAATGTGGTCCTTCTTCAATCCAAATTATAGCAGTTACTAAATACATTTAGCCCATTAAAGCCAGATTTTAAACACATTAAGCAGTATTTACAAATAAGTAAACAAATAAGACAAAATATTTCACCGACCATTGGCGTCTTTGGACTTGGAACATCCTGAGTAGATCTTGCTTCTTGTTTGTGGTGTATAGATTGTTTGACTGCTCACTCCACCTTATCAGGTGTTCCAGCTCAGCCAAACGAGCAGCCATCTTGCTGCTGCACTCTGGGAGATGTAGTTGTCTGAGATTCATGCTCCATTTATGAGTTTATGCTCCACTTATGAGATTTAACTCAACAAGGGGCGCTCTTCATACATCATTGTATATCAGCCAATCAAATCATCACACACACACACACAGCTGTGCATATATAGGGGGGGGATAGTGCCCCTCAAAAAAAATGCTAAACCAAGACAAATGCTGATCAGGACTAAACACACAAAAGCCAAATTCCAATACCCAAAACCTCGGCCACTCGCTCACTCACACTCGCTCACTCCAGCATGGCAGTGTTACGGTGAAATTGGTGACCTGCCGAAATATATCATTGTAATTAAGTAGTCTCTGCATTTATACAGTATAATGTGCTTATTGCCCATGGAAAGAATGATAATATCCCTTGGTTGGTTTTCCCAATTCTTGTGGTTTTACTAAAATGGCTTTCAGGATCAACAATGATTCAATGGAATGATGAATCATAGAGGAATTATATATGGGTGGGGTCAAAATGTGACTTTTCTCTCTTGCAAAACAGACTCCCTCTCTCTCTTGCGCACGCACGCACGCACGCACACACGCACACACGCACACACGCGCACACGCACACGCACACGCACACGCACACGCACACGCACACGCACACGCACACGCACACGCACACGCACACGCACACGCACACGCACACGCACACGCACACGCACACGCACACGCACACGCACACGCACACGCACACGCACACACACACACACACACACACACACACACACACACACACACACACACACACACACACACACACACACACACACACACACACACACACACACACACACACACACACACACACACACACACACACACACACACAGTGAGCGAGAAAGTGTGCATTGAAGAAATAAGATAGTGGGTATCAGGTATGATCCTTGGCACTGAGTATTTATCTCAACATTCTAGACACCAACACACCATGATGCCTCCAATATGTCAACAACCCTATATAAAAGTCAGAGATATAGGCTGCTATATCCTCCCTGCCCGTGTTCTCTGTTTAGGTCTTCATCGCCCACACATTCCATCTGTGTCACATTCCTACAGCACGCATCTGTTCTTTGTTTCTCACCCTATTTTATCTATAACCTCTTAACCCTACAGTACATCCCTGTCAAACACATCTTAAGATGTAGGCTACAACACAATATTACAAACAAGCGTTGATTAATATGGAGTCGTTTAGGAATGCAATAGGCTTTCTGGTTATTAGTATACATAGATGGTAATTAATCAATGGTTTCATGTGATGTAAATGTGTTTATTTTAATAAACCACAACCAGTTGGCAAACCCATCAGCTCGCTGTTCAGGATTATATTACATTCTGGAGCCTGGAGGCAATGCTCAATAGTTGGAGGGCTTATAGCACTGTCTAGTGGCAGTACGTCAAACTACAGTATAACTGGATCTTCATGCCTCTGTATTGATGATTTGTCAATTGCTCATACCCATTACTCAGACATAAGAACAATACAGTAGGCTACTATATTCCTTGGTTGACTTGTTGGTTTATAGGAGTCTAGGCAATTTGAAAGTATGCTTTTTGTAATGTACAGTATAGGCTACTTCCGGAACACTTGAGAAAAACAAATATCTGTAGTGTATTTTGCACTATGTAAGACTGGCTATTCATTCAAAAATATAAAATATTTTAAAGGTTATCTTAACTTAAGTAATGTGAAGTATTCATGATTTGAACACGCAGGTACATCATTAGACCGACAAAAAATGTATCCTTGGCTTCAACTTCTTGTTTATGCCCAAAATTATTGGATATCAAGGTTTTGTAGCAATAGCAATTATTAGTCCTTAATTTTCGAATGTTCAAGCATGTTTTAATCATGTATATACATAAGACCTACATTACTTAAGGGCAGGCCTACATTACTTAACCCTAAAAAACAGGGTCGTATTATAATCAGGGACTAGACTATTTGACATTCAATGTTCTTTTTCCACAAGTGAGTCTTGAAAAATATGTTTAATAAATATATGTTTTATGGAATATTTTACATTGGATAAATTATGTGAATCTTTTATATCCCCAGGATCATTTTAGCCCAAATGTGTGACTGCAGCCTACTGTCCTTGATCGTGCCGTTTGCAAAACAATCAATCAATCATTCAATCAATTACCCAAATGACATGGCAATTGAACATTTTCAATTTGAAATGATGCCGATGGAGAAACATGCTCAGCTCAGCATTAATTTATTCAACTACACAGCTCCCTATACTGCCATTGGTAGTCTACCCAGTACCATGTTAGCCCGAGGAAGTGATGAGTAAACAAGAAATGACAATGCATACTTACGCCTTATCTTGCGTCACTCAATGCTCTGGACGCATCGTGTGAAACTCCATGCAGCAGTACAGCAGTGCACGCCTGCACGGTGTCTCCCATTCTGACTCTCCAGTAAAACAACCTTCTCAACGGCGCCGTCCCTTCGCTCTGACGCCACTGACTCTGGTGGTCTGCATCCTGCACTGGACTTATTCCGGGCGAATTTTAAGGAATCTATAAAACAATAATCATGCTACATGTGTTTTTTTCCACAACACCACAGATCAAACAGCGCATTATGCATTCTGCTTCAAACAAACTGTTAAAAAAAAGTTAAAGTTGGCCGAAGTTATCAAGACAAAAATAAAAGGTTTTCTGACTGCACGAATGATGCCTACATTCATTTGCATTGCGTGATATCTGATAGCCTGCCATACAACCTATATATATCCACCAGGGGGCAATGATGTTGCAGTTCGAAATTAGCAAAAAAGTCATAAATCAGGATCAATATCTGATTATGACATAATTATCACTGCACCATGATCATGTGCTGCAAAATGTTGACATATCAATTGGCAGAAGTGGTTTAGTATGCAGTATTACAGGGGCTTCTGTAGGCCTTTACCTTGCAATAATAATGACGATAATTAAGCAAAAAGCTTAAATTCACTTTGGGCTTCTTCTATAAATTGAAGGCTTGTTTTGCTTGTTCAGCTCGCAAAAAATGGTCACTAGTCTCTTTCTGTCCCAATTGGATTATGGTGATACCATTCATAGGTTTGCTTGCTCCTCCACTTTGGCCAAACCGGACCCCCTGCCCTGTACCATGCGGCACTGAGATCCATAACCAACTCACCTTTCACATCATGTAGCGGACCCAGCTGGCCATGAAAAGGTTGAAGACTGAACTGATGATTTTGAAGTTTCTTTATTAAATCAACGTAGAACTGACAAGAGAAAAGGCATACAAATGCATCAATAAACATCCAGTATCCAACATCTCATTATCACATTTATCAGTATAAGATGTATATCCCATACAATATACTATATAGCTTAAACTACCATATCAAAATGCCATATGAAAACCACCACAATAAACCTCAGACAATAAACCACAAGAATATAAGACCCAGTCAGACCAAATAAACATTAAAAGAGATTCACCAATATCCCCTTTCCAGCTGGGTGCTAAAGTGGCATGTGCTTCACTGCTTTATGTCCATAATTTGTTCAGCTTTTGACCGTCAGTCCTTTCCATTGGCCTTCCTTTCCATAAGCCTTGACCAAACTTTGTGTACTGGTCCCATAGTGATGCAGTTCTCGCTCCTCTACCACTGAGGCCCTTTTATTGTCTACTCCTGCTATCTGCAGCACCATGCTGGGCGTCGGCAGCACAACAGGTGAACTTCATCAACCCATCAGTGCCCACTGCCCATTGATGTGCTCCTGATGTTTGAACAGGAAACTAGTCAAATAAAGGTCTGTATAAGACCCAACATGGCAGGAACCCCTTCACAATAAAAGTTTGACCATCCCGGGGTCCGTTACACATCACATGCACATTGTATGCTGCAATTGGTCGGTTGGTCTTCTACATCTCGCAGGCTGCATCATTGGTATATTTCCATTTACAAAGCCATTCTTGGTGATCTGCCTTCTTACTTTGATTTGCTCCAAATTCGATTTGGTCAAACCTCAGATCGAATGCTTGGCTATGGTGTGTACTGCGTAGTACCAGCATTCAAATCCAAGGAAGGTAAAAAAAAATTCTGTCCTTCTTTGGCCCCTGGTCGTGGAACGACCTGCAGTCCAGACTAAAATTGGCTTTGACTCAATGACTCAAGTCTCAAGTTTCAAAAGGATCATCTTTAGATGTACAGTCCAACACCTGCACATGTTTGGATATGTACTACTGTCTACTACTGCAGCCTTTTGTTCGGGCCTATATTTATTATTTCCATTTATATTTTGCACATACAGTAGTGTATTTGCCGTGCCACTAAAAGATTAGCACTTTGATTTATTTGTTGTATATATATATATTTCATAGGTACTTTGAGGTGTATCATGGATGTTTTATTTGCTGTTCTGTAATGTGACATGTGTACGATTGAAGCATTGAAGTGTACTTTTATTTCCTCTTGGCCAGTTACTTACTTACGCCGACTACCCCTTCTGGGGCACAGGCCGTCAACAAGCTCCTCTGTCTTGAGCTGTTCTCTCCAGCTTCATGGTCTTGGTGTCTGCCTCCAGGTCTCTGCGGCAGGTGTTTCTCGCTTGCCCTGCGGGTTCCATGTCAGCGCTCGTCTAATGATGGTGCTTGGGGGGCTTTCGTAGGGTGTGGCCTATCCATCGCCATCGGCGTTTTCTCATCTGTTCTTCTGCGGGCAGCTGGTTTGTTCCCTGCCAGAGTTCTACGATACTGATGGTGTCTGGCTGGATGTGGAGGATCTTTGGTGTTGGGGGGGGGGGTCAGTTCTTTGGAACTCCAGATGTTCTGTAATTGGACGAATGCCGGATCCGAGCTCCAACATGGGCGTCCGTGCCACCCTGCGTAAAGGCTTCCACTTCTGCAATGCCTCGCCCACCAGTGTGATCCCACTTGTAAAAGAGACGCAGTCTCAATGTGTTTTTACTGGTTAAATAAAAATGTATATACAATTTTGGTAGACCTAGAATGATCAACATGCATTACATGTTCTATTTATCCAACAATGTATCATGACTAATGTCATTAGGAGCATTTGCAACCAATCCATTTCACAGGAAATGCCTAAGAACATGAACATACAGTTTGCAAACAGTATAATGCTCACTCAGACAAGAAATACCACAAGAAGTATGAGGACAACTTTACAAGATTTAATTTATTAACTATTATACAGTTCACATAAGGCCTTCATCTTCATCCATCATTCTCAGTCAGAACATGTCATGGTTTGCTCTTGATGCACAGTACTTTCTTTCACTTTTAAGCTATTTCACTTTTGTATTGTTTTCTTCTCTCATACTAATGTTTTAAAACAGGGAGAGGGGTCAAACCTCCTCCCTTGGCTTGTTCTTAAATCATGCACTAAACTTAAGTGGCCTTAAACCATTCACAAAATCGTAAAAATTGACTTTCAATCATTGAAATACACACTAGAAATGTTTCCTACCATTGACTAAAGGGTGGTTTAGACCCCCCTAACATACAAATAAACAACCATTATAGAATAGTATGCACTCACGTTTTGCTCAGAGTGGCAGATTTGCCAGGGTTGTGTCAGAGAGGTGAAGTGATGCGGTGAGATTACATCCTCTCACAAGTCACATTTTAGAGGGACATTTGGGGCCAATTTATACCTCATCGTACATCCACATCACTCGACGAAAATAACAGATTTCCAACTGAAAAACGTGACGCGTATGACAAAAAGTATACATTGGGCTTTGGTTGGCGTTATCAAATCAACAATGCTATAGCTTGCTACTCCGGACTGTGAGACACGCCACACATCAGCACGGCGATCAGACGACCCGACTTCCAACAGCATCGAGATTCCTAATAAGTACCAGTAGGTAATGATCCCAAATATTAACACTAGGCAAGCTAAATCTGATACGCGCTGCAAACGAGAACCACGAAGGGGGGACCACAATCACCCCACAACTTCCCGTGTCAAATGTGGTCAACCTTCAAAAACGTCCGCGGTTAAAATGGACAGTGCTCAGTCGAATGACTTTTATAGAGGGGGGGCGGTTAAAATATATGGGACATTCATTTAACTGTGCAATCGCTGGAAGGAAATGGGCTGCTGCTTTTGCTCGTTTTTTTTTTTTTCTCCGCCGTTAAAGAGAGGACAACATGCCAGCACAAAACTAGTAAACTAGAGCAGCTAATAAATGCTTGGTGGGTATAGTTCATCCCTGACTGTCCATACATGGTCCTTCCCTCTACAATGGTCCGTGTTTCATAGCAGAACTAGCAGAGTGAGAGTGTTTTGAGAATACCCAGCTATCGGGAGTTAAAGGTCCTTAATATTAGATGAGTACAAAGGGATCGGTTTGATAGACACAGCCTCAGCAACACATCCGGGAACCCGATCAAATTTCACGCCTGCGGTTTCCATAGACACCAGATGGCAATGTAGAGTCATGTTCTTAGTATGATGATGGTCTAAAAGCCAGCCTCTTCTATTCCTACAAACAGCATGGGCAAATCAATCAATAACTTTACCACTGGCAAGTAAAGTCTCCTCCGTGGTAATCTAACCACCTGGGTTTGAACAAACTTCCCTAGACCACTACTCGTATCAATCAGCCACAATAACAGCCAGAGGGGGAGGTTTTTTTATTTTAACGTGGCTGGACAAACACATAACATGGGCAGATTTTAGATTTCCCCCCCATCAACTAAAAGAAAAAAGTAGATTCTGGGTTAACTGAAAGAAGACTCTTATCTGTTTCACAAGCCCCCGTGCCAATGCCACTCTCAGCCACTAAACAACATGGACAAATTGATCAAAGTGGCATTTCATCACCTTTTAAACACTACACTATCAGAAAGTGCTTCAGAAAAAAAAGTATGTGGATACAAAAACAAGTTTGATGTAAACAAATTTTGATCCGACCAAAGCTCTGTAGAGGCAATGGGTATGGCTGTTTTGAGCTGTGAACTTAAAAATACACACACTCACACAAAAACAGTCCCGACAACTCCCCTTATGCAGGGGGGGGAAAAAAAAACAGTGATCATTAAAGTGCATCCCTGGATGTCCCCCCCACCCCAAACCCCCCCCCCCCCCCTTACCAAATACAGAACAGACGTCTCCACGCTGAACCCTAAGTCGGAGCTGACAACAAGAAGCTCAAGGCAGGGGTCCCAAAGGCAGACGGAGAGGAACCTTCTGCTAAATGGGGCAAACTGCTGGCCAAAAGGAACACGGAGGAGGGCAGTCTATAAATCCAGTGGCAGTACTTTTATGAGCACAAAAAAAAAAAAAAAAACTTTATACACAGATAACATGGGAGGCCACAAATCATATCTTCCAGGTTGACATGGAGGTTTGGACTTCTTGTGGTACATGACTACACGTGTTGTAGGCTGATGTATAAAGCGAAGCTTAGTGTTTACAGTATTACAGCTCGTGTCCCTCCCTTTTCTGCACTACACTGCCCCGGGTTGGCAGAATCCAGGCTGTCGGGGGCGGGGGTCGGGGCTCAGGCAGAGGGGCACAGAGAAGGGTCAAGTCAGCCTTGGTAGCCGGCCCTGGCACATTATGTAAGCAATGGTGGCAAGTCAGGTTTTTTAAGTGGCAAGTCAGGTTTTAAGTGGCAAGGTTTCTCAAGACGCTGCACGGTTCATACCTCCATAGTTCCGCGTTATCCACAACGGGGGAAGAAAAAAAAAAGTAGTGTCTTTTTAGTGTGCATGTGTGTTTGTACAGTATGTGTGTGTGTGTGTGTGTGTGTGTTGGAGGTAAGGTCCAGCATCGTTGTGGGCGGGGCACGTCGTGGTTTCATTGTCTTCTCACAGTGTCTCTTGTTCGGCGGGGGAGTGGTGGGGGTGGGGGTGGGGGTGTTGGTGCAGCGGCGGCAGCAGGGACTGCAGCGGGGACTGGGGGGTGGTGGGCGGGGAGGACTGCTGCAGGGGGCTGAAGTGGGCCGCCGTGGTGCCGCCGTGCGGCGGCGAGGAGCGGTAGCAGGAGGAGTAGGCCGAGCTCCCGCCGAGCGTGGTGGTCGGCGAGGCCGGCAGGCCGCCGCCGCCGCCGCCGAGGCCCGTGGGCGAGTCGAGGAGGGGCTGGTTGTAGAAGAAGAAAGCACACTGGTGGATGAAGGTCTCGATGATTGTCTGGTAGGTGCGCGTGGCGGTCAGGGCGTCCATGGTGGTGAAGTCTGGCCTCATGAGCGTGGGCCAGAAGCAGATGGACAGGTTCTCGCTGGTCATTAGGTTTAGCCTGTTCAGCTGGGCCACCCTATACGACGTGGAAAAAGGGGAAATATATTCACGTCAGCAAAAAAACCACAACGAAAGGGGGATGGAAATGCATGCGGGGGCCGGGGAGCGACGCTAGACTTAAAGACGGCACTCACTTGTGTAAGTGGCTCGTGACGTATTTAAAGACATCGTAGTTCTCCCGGGGGAACCTCCTCAGGACATCCTTCATGGTGTACAGCCTCTGCTCCCGGTCGTTGATCTCTGCACACACACACACACACACAGAGGACGGTTGAAGTTAGCAATGTGGCTCGAGACGTCGTCCTTCACGGTAAATGGGAAGCCAAAACTGATCCTCCATACCAAAATGAACCAGTCGGTAATTGTCTCACAAGCGAGCACTTATCCACGACAAGACTCCTCCTCGTCACTGGATAAAAAGACTGAACGACGTCAGTCCTTCGTGCTGGTAGCAATTCAGTTAAGCCATTTTGACCCGAGATCAGATTCTAAACTACATCCTGACAGTTTTCTGAAAAAGCTATGTTTCTATGTCAGTCGTTCTTCGATTTTTCAAAAATAGCAGACCTACAAGCTCCTAGCGCGCCACTCGGTGGCGCGCTACGAGCTTGTAGGTCTGCTATTTTTCAATAGCTAAAGCATGACATGATGTGCTAACACCAACAACAATTTCTTTGTCTTCTGTGGTGAACACGAGCGTCATAACGAAGCACCTGCCTAGCAAGACTGCATTCGTTGCGTTATTTTTCACTATCGCTACCCGACCGTGTATCTAGTTTACACTTAAGATAAGATGTTTATGGTCACTGTGACAGGATTTTGTTTAGTCAGTGCATCCACGAGCAAATGAATTGCTGTAGTTGCCTGTATCCGTGTGTCACGTCCGCTGCTATGACCCCCTTGGGATCAATGTACACTACAAACAAGCAGGAGATGACCAATTCTCCACTACTCTCCTAAAGAGAGTTTTTAATGGTCCAGCCAACAACATCAAGGGGGGGGGGGGGGGGGGGGGTTTCTTACTGAAAGCATCCAGTAGATCCACCTGCAGGGCACAAGGCACCAGTGGGTCAGGCAGCTCGGAGAAGAAGCTCTTCAGGGCTCCGGCCACAGTGTTGATGGCGTAGTCCTTCTCCACCAGGTCCAGGCCATGGTCTGCATTGGGAGGAGGAGGAGGAGGAGGAGGAGGAGGGGGGATGGGGTGGTGAAAGGAGGAGAGAAAGGATACGCATCAGTTGCAGTTGGTTGGACTGTAGGTTACAAATTCCAGTCTCCTTCCTGTCCATATACTGTATATACAGTATATATTATATATATATAATGATCGGTGTCTCACCCTGGTCAAACTGTCTCTGCATGGCCTCCATCTCTGACTTGTTTCCGCTTACCCGGTACAAACCTTCTGTATTGAGACCTGGGCAGAAATGGGAGAGAGGAGAAAAACACGTATTATAATATAGGAAAAGAATCACCCACTACAGTTACAGAACCGTGTGATCGACGTGCATCATGGATAGACTTGTTTACTATTGAGAAAGGGAAGCATGTTTAAATTAGCCATCTGTAATAGCCATGCAAATGTAATAATGCATTCTTTGTATGAATGAATGTAACTGCATTGCACATGGGACAAAAGGAAAAATAACAGCTTACCCGTTGTCTCGATATATCGGACACACTTCTCAATAAATAACGGGATGGGTCTGTCGAGGGACACGACGTTTGCAAGCGGGACCCCAAAGTAACTGCTCTCCAAGGGCTTGGGAATAGCCGGACGGGGCTTTGTTCTCGTTTTCTGTCGGAAAGATAAATGATGCAGTCGTGAATGTAAATTAAATCTGTGTTGAGTGGCACTCATTAGCTTCTGTTGGGTTGAAGGATGTCTTGCGGTTACCATTTCTGGCAGCACTGAGGCATGCCAAATTCATCTCAACACTCTGCAAGACAAAGTCCTTCCCTCAACTTTGACTCAGCATGAGGTACAACTATTACACAGAAACATTGAATAATATACCCCACATAAGTACTGTAATATAAACTACAGTACTGTATATCATTAGCAGTTAAAAGGAGGCATACATACCTTCGCCGTTCTCCGCAGGCTTTTCAGAATGTTCCTCTTTTTGGGGTCCTCACTCTCTTCAACGAGGCTCTCTCCTTTCAAGGTTCCGAAGTCGTCCTCTTTGGACTTGGGATGAACTCCCATCTCGTCGTCGCTGCCTATGAAGCTGGTGCGGAAGCTGCTGAACTTGCCGAGGCGCTTTGAGCGGTCGCGGTAAAGGCGAGGCTTCACTCCTGCGGCCGAGAACTTCCTCCTTCGCTCCAGGGAGCTGCTGTCCGCTTCGCTATCCGAGCCGTTGCCGTTGGAGTTCATCCTGTTGGCATTGCGAATGGTGATGATCTTGCCTTGCGTGCTGTCGTGCGGCACCGAGTAGATTATCTCTTCGTTGCTCGGCCGCGGCTTCGAGACGGCGTCCATGGGCTCGGCGTAGTCGGAGGGGTCGTAGCCTCCGTCTCCGGCGGGCACCCACGTGACGGCGGAGGGCAGGGAGCGACGGTGGCCCATCGTGTCGCCGTACGGGCTGCGGCTCGACTTGCGGAAGTCAAAGGTGACGGTGGGCTTGTGTCTGACCTGCGGGGGCATTTTGTTGTTGAGCTTGTTCTCGAAGGAGCCGATGTCGGAGATGACGGAGATGTCACTGGAGTCCAGGTCGGGCAGGGTGAAGCCTCCGCCGTGGGAGCCGGTGAGCGCGCCGTCGTAGTACGGCGGAGACGGCTCCACGTCGTCCTCGGAGTCCAGGAACAGCGTGACGGGACTGGGAGAGCTGCAGCGCGGGGAGTACACGGTTTCCGTGGTGCAGGCTTCGGCCACGTTGTCGTACATGTGCGTGGCCTCCACGATGTTGCGCTTCTCCACCACCTCGTTCAGGAACGGCTGGAACATCTCGAGCCGGTGCAGGCCACCCACCACGCCCCCGGAGCCGCACACGACGCTGTTGAAGCGACCCTCGATCTCGTGGGCGAGCTCCTCGCCCTGGATCAGCTGCTCGCGGGCGTAGTCGCTGTCGGTCAGCTCCGCCTGGCTGTCCGCGACGGCCAGCAGCTGCACCGGGATGATGTCCTGGACCTCGCAGAGGAACGCACACAGGGTCTCCAGCGAGGCCTTTCGGCAGACCGAGTACGTGGCGATGTAGCCGTGCACCAGCCGGCTCTTCCGCAGCGAGAAGGAGGCGTGGTAGGACAGCAGAGAGAGCTCTATGAGCAGCTTGTGTCCTCCGACCGTGTGCTCCAGCATGACGGAGGTGCCGCTGTTCGATATCGGCCGGCAATGCGGTGCCATCAAGAAGGGGGAAATGAGCTGTTCGTTGTCGTAGGGATCTCCGCACATTATGCACATGACGATGCGGACGTCCGCCTCGGCGCTGGCCTGGTGAGGCGAGTCTCTGAGACACGGAGGCTCGGGGGGCAAGGGAGGGGAGCTGCTACAGAAAGACGTGCTCCTCCTGATGTCCAGGAGGCCCCTCAACACCTGGTTGATTTGCATCTCGTTAACATTATGGCCGTAGCCCACGCCAGGGGAGGCCGGGTCTAAGAAGCTACTTTGCAATCTCCTTGCGATCTGCTGACCCTGTGTTATCAGGTTTAAGGCGGTTTCTCCACCGATATCTGAATAGGACCCCACCCCCCTTTTAGTGACTAAAAGCAGAGAGGTCGATAGCTGAGCCAACTGGCTGTCCCTTCTACCCAACGTTGACTCCCTAAGCCTCTCGAGGCTGTCGACCACATAGGCTAGGGACTCCTTTGAATTATACAGACAAAGACATCCATGAGGGGTAAAGGTGGGAGTGTGGAAGGAATTCACAGGAAGTCGCACATTGCCCTCAATGGGCCGCAGTGTCAGCTCGTACATCTTCCCATCCAGAACATAGCGGTCGTCATTTGTACAGAGTGCCCTAATCTCATTAGCAAATTCCCTGGCCAGTCCATCCTTTCCCAGTATCACAAGGTTAATTCGATCAGCCTTTGTGTCCCCAAAATGAGTTTTCATATCAAAAAAGGGGTAGCATGTGGGGAAATTCAAAGCTAAGAGCTGTTCGATCTTAAAGTCTCCACACTGAGGACTGCTGGGGCAAGTCTCCTTGGTAGGGTGATAGACAAAATGGATATGTTTCAATACGAGAGCATCTCTCTCGGCCGGAAGCTTCTGGAGGGCTTTGAACCGCTGCTCTTCCCCCAAAAGCTCTTGGATGGCACCCATCTTCTCCTTACTCGGCTTGGCGTCCACCTCAAGCTCATAGAAGAGCTCAGAGTACTCCAGCAACAGCTCCTGGAAGTCCTCTTTAGCATGGTCGATTATCTCCTTCTGGTGGCGGTTGTAGAGCTCCAAGTACTCTTGTTCCTCCAGCCACTGGTAGAATTCTTCATTCATGATGAAGCTTCGGGCCTCCTCCCAGGGCTTACCCGGTGTGACAAACAGTGAGGCTGCCAGCTTGCGTTTAAACTCCTGGCGCATCTCCGCCCGCCTGCACTCATTGCGCAAATGTTCCAGGTGGGCATCAAATATAGTTTCCGCAGCTGAAGTCTCGAGCAGGTCCGAGGGAATACGCTCGTCCTCCATGTTGTCAATGTGAGAAGTGTCCTCCCATGGCGAATCCTCCAGAACTACAAACCAGTGGGCAAAGTGCGGTTTAGACTCCAGGACCTTCTGCACTCCGGACCAGCTCAGCTGGTCAATTTCATCCAGGTCAGGCACCAAAGAACTAAGAGCTAAAGGAAGAGTGCTTAAGTATATTTTACGGCGCCTCTCAATGTGTTCTTGCTTCAGGCGGTAGACATGCTGTTGAAAAAGCTTTTTGCATTTTGCTGTGCCCTCCAAAAAGACATATTCTTTGTACTCTCCAGAGGTGTTCATGCGTCGACTGGTGTTTAACCAGGTTTCATTGTGATTTTTCACAATACGGTTGATTAGCCATTCATAGCGATCCTTGGCGGAAGCTATCTGCTGACTCTGGATTTTGAGGGCTTCAAAGTAAGGAATGATCTTGTGCTTGCCCCGGCTCTTATCAATCAGTTGTACTAGAGTGAGGAAGGCAAGGTCAACATTGATATTGGAGCGTGCGGACGTCTCCACCACGGGAAGACTCTTTTTAGTGATAGCAAACGTATGTGAATCTTTGATATAGCGCTCGACTCCTTCGTCACACTTGGTGAGGACCAGCACGACGGGCTTCTTGGTCTTGCTGAGCTGCGTATATAGGTTAGTGATGAACTTCATCTGATCGTCAAAGTTGCGGTTCATGCCGCGGCTGACGTCGACGCACAGCATGAAGCCGTCCCCCGTCAGCTTGCCCTCGGGCATCTGCTTCTGCTCAAAGTCCTGCTCCAGGCCCAGCTGGTCCGTGCAGAAGTACATGAGCTTCTCCGCCGACGCCAGCTTGGTGGACGCCGCCCTCTTGATGTAGGGCTGCATGGCGGTGCTGCGGTGCGGCTGAAACGTCTGGTCGTCGATGAACTCCGTCTGCTCCACGACGTGCTGCCGACACTCCTGCCCGTCCTCCAGCACCCGGGAGACCTCTCCCCAGAACAGGAAGTGGTCATTGTTGACCACGCGGCCCCCGAAGTCACTGGTGCTCAACACGGACGTGTGGTCCAGGTAGAAGTCGTCGGCGCTCGGCCGAACGTAGCGGTTGCACAGGCAGGACTTTCCGACGCCACACTGGCCCTTCTCCTTCTCCGTTCCCGACAGGCCGACGACGAGAAGGTTGTAAAGGGGTACTCCTCGTGCATCTTGCTTTTTTGCCATCATCATCGTTTGGTGACATTCATCCTGCGATATACAGGCGCGGTACTGGAGAATAAACGTGAACGTTTTTGTCCATAAAAGTAGCTTATGCACGGTGTCTTAAGTTTGAGATTTAAATGTCTTCTATTGGCTTCCAACTTTAATCAGCAGAAGAATGTGTGGCAGTCGCTCGTTACGCAGATCGGACCCTGTCAAATACAAGCAAAGAACAAAAACAAGATATTAGTATTTCTTCTAAATGAATCGGTTGTAATGCAAATCATTTTCCTGTAGAAAAAAAAGAGTTGAATATTATTTCTTTGATCTAGTTAAAAAGGCATGATGGGCTCAAAATAAATGTAACAGAGCAATGAAGAGAGAAGTGCTCAATAGCAGTCCACCGTCTGTGGATCTGTGCAACTCTGACTTATTTTAACATGTGCACATAAAAGAGGAACATACTAACAAAATAATATCCAAGTTTCATTGGTACGGTTAGTTTTCAATACTTAACAAAACAAATGTTGGGATCATATCAAGCACCTTTGATCCAGTGACTGTGATCTGAGAATGTGTGTGTGTGTGTGTGTGTGTGTGTGTGTGTGTATGTAACTGAGCAAACATAAAATAAAAAACCCTGTTAATGAACAACACAGGGGGTTAACTAAATTAAATAATAGTTGTGTTTGCGGATATGCGCATCGGGAATGTGCTCCGTTTTTTTAGTTCGTTGGTCGGTCACGTCAGAGAGTTAAAGCTGGTCATTTTAACCAAGGAAAATGATGAACACTTGCATGGTGATGTACTAAATGCTTGCCTTGCTACTACTAGGGATGCACTGAATATTCTGCCACCGGAACTATTCGGCCGAATAGCCGAATGTTCAGTATTCAGTTCGGTTGATTTTAGATCCAAAACCGAATAGTCAAAGAACCGAGGTTACCTTTCGTAACCTACCGTTTTATTGTGATCATGTGATCAAAATGTAATCATGTCTTTTGGCCATTATCAATGTGTAGCTCTATAACAAACTTGGTATGGCCATGACAGCAATGGTACAAATTCTGGTAAAAATAAACTAAACAATATAATATTAATCATATTCGGCTATTTGGTATTCGGCCAACCGTTTCCTATAGGCTATTCGGTTTCGGCCAAGAATTTCCCATTCGGTGCATTCCTACTTGCTAGCTTAGCTTTTGCCCCCGATAGTCGGGGTTGTGGGGTGTGAAATGTAGTATATATATATATATATATATATATATTTCTATTTTATTGGCCTAAAATATTGTCTATATACATATACATACATTCGTGAATCCACTTGCTGACTGGTATTGAGCAATTTATTTTATAGGGGTTTATTAGCCCCTCTCGGAACCCTCCATAAAGCTTTTCTGAAATTTGGATATCGCTTTATGTAGGGTCCCTGTACGTATCTATATTTTCGTGTGGGAATGTTGGAACGCGGACATGAACATCCTCGGTAACATCGTATATGCGGCGTTTGACGTCTTCCTTTAGTTTGCGTTATTCTGAATTTGTGAACTATAAGTACCTATACATACCGCTGCGAATATCTCCTGTGTCGCGGAAGCCATTAAGTATTTTTAATCCATGTTTGATAAAAAATGTCGCTTTGATTCTTCTTGTTTATTTACCGTTTATTGTACCGCCTCCCGATGTGCGGTTGGCTTGTGCCGGCTACGTCCCTGCCCCTGATCTGCTCCATTGTACCGCCAGATAGGCGGTACAATGAGGTGTCAATAAACAAGGTAGGAAGAGAAGAATCAAAGCGACATTTTTAATCAAATATAGATTAAAAATACTTAACGGCTTCCGCAACACAGGAGATATTCGCAAGCGGTATGTATAGGTACTTATAGTTCATACATTCAGAAGCCCTCACATGAAAAAGCCTCAAAGTGTGCAGATTGACTAATGCGAACGTGTTTACGTTTATTTATGTGTGCGTACCCGGTGGCAGGGTGGAGGTGGCATAGGACCCCATGGAACTGGGTCTACAAAATGTCAGAAACTTCAGTACCATTGGGTTCTGCTTGTAGGGCTAGGGGTTTATATGTGCCCATACCATTAACATCCTATGGCCTATAAGGCAAAAATGTCAACATTTCATTATGCTTTAAGTAGCATGTGACATGTCAAACTAGGGGGTTTTCATGATTCTGAATCCATTCCAAGCATTAGTTTTGCACAAAAAACACTCCTTGGGCTATAGACGAATCCAGGAACGGGTCTCATGGTCGCAGCTTACGTATTTCCTGTAGGCGGACTCAACGTAGCTGCGGGTTTAAACCCTCACCAGGCGCACCTCTTCTACTACAGTGAACTGCAGAGTGACTGATGTTAGTCTGTCTGCCTCAAACGTTACTCTTTTACCTGCTTTTTACTAACACTAACATTACAAACATGCCCAGAACATCGGGATGAACCTGTGTAGTTTATGGCTGATACAACAGTAGTGGCAACATAAAAAATAAAATAAAAACGGAATGTCAAAATATCCACCGCGGTGGCTGAGAGCAGAGCCATAGAGTAATGGGAGACGAAGCAGTGAAAGGTCCTGAAAGATACATAACGTCAGTCTTACACAATATTTCTGTTTTATGAACACAAGGCTGCTGTATTTTATACCGGCTCATACTAAGCATTTAAAGTATGAGGTATATAAAGTACAGCAGCCTTGTGTAAAACAGAAAGATTGGGTGTTGGGTAAGACTGACGTTATGTATCTTTCACTGCTTTGTCTCAACCATTACTCTATGGCTCTGGTCTCTGGTTTTTTTTTTATGTTGCCACTACTGTTGGAGCAGTCATAAACTACACCGGTTCATCCCAATGTTCTGGGCATCTTTGTAATGTTAGTGTTAGTAAAAAGCAGGTAAAAGAGTAATGTTTGAGGCAGACTTAACATCAGTCACTCTACCGTTCACTGTAGTAGAAGAGGTGCGCCTGGTGAGGGTTTAAACCCCGCAGCTACGTCGAGTCCGCCTACAGGAAATACGTAACCATGAGACCCGTTCCGTGGATTAGTCTATAAACGGCCATTGCAATCGTCACAAATGTGATGAGGTCAGCACATTTTTGGGAAAACTAATGCTTGAAATGGATTCAGAATCATGTAACCCCCCTAGTTTGACATATCCCATGCTACATAAAGCATAATGACATTTTGAAAATCTTGCCTTATATAGGAGGATGTTAATGGTATGGTCACATATAAACCCCTATTAAAACATTGCTCAATGCCGACAGCCGGTCAGCAAGTGGATTCATGAATGTATACATATACATATAGACAATATTTTAGGCCAATAAAAAAAAAAAGACTATATACCAAATTTCCCACTTTAAACAAAAGAAGCCTGACAGCTGCCAGACTACGGGGTGTGTTCGAGACAACGCAGTGATGCACTCACACTGAACAACCCTCAGCACACCCGGGGTGCAGCACACTAGGTTTCTGAACGACAACGCACCGAGCGCACTGAATAAGCGAACGATAAATGAACGACAAGAGGGAACACCAGTGCGCTCAGTGCGAATTTCCGTATGCAACTATGCACCCAATTTCTTGTGCCAGGGAAGCAATTTGGCTGGTTACTGCTCCGTCAGTTGGACTTGAATGGCTCTATGCACACAGAATAGCTCTTCCTACTTCTGGGCTCCTTCCCTACTTCCTTCACAAAGGCTCTGTTCCATTTAGTGTACAGTGGTGGTTCTCAAACTTTAATTTCAAGCACCCCCATAACTCTGAGAGTGTACACAACATGGACAGGTCCATTTGTGTACAAGATGGAACTAAATCGACTCGGAAGGGTCCATTTGTACACTCAGAGTTACACACCCGTACAGGTTCCACTGGTTTCCAGTGAGCCAATATTCACATTGGCCAGCACCTGGCCTCAGCGTTTCTGTTCGGCCAGAATGGAACAGAGCCTTTTAGAGGACCACTTCACCACTTTTCAACCCATCTTCATATAATTGGTCCTCACTAATGTATATATAAAATAGCACAATATTTTTTCTACTCTGTCTGTGTCTCATAGGAGGGCTGTGGGCAGTTCAGAAACCGGTCCTCGAGTGACATAGGCAGATAAGTGTATTTTTTTTTTCAGGAATAGAAACTCTGCAGTTTCTATATTAGCTTGGATTCCCCATTGATGAGGTCACTGGAAAACAGGTTTCTAAACTATTCTGTACCATAGCATCACCCTACCCTCGATTTTATGAACTCACCGTCTCTACAAATGTGGTTTTAGTGCTACATTAATGTTGAATTCCTTCTACTAGTTCCTGATATCTATTTAATTATGATGGTCTAGTAGATGAGGTGAGTGTATCACTTGATTACTCATTTGCAGAGCAGCTTGTCCATTGTGACGTCTGTATATAATACACGCCTACTTTTGTATACTTCATGCCTGACGAAGGCCCGAAGGGGTCGAAACGTTGTATCTCTATTGAAATAAAGTTTGGCGCTCAAGACCTGGTGTGCGAACTTCATCTCCTCTCACCTGTACGAATTCTGGTTCAGCACCCGTAGAATGCTTTGAGATCTGAGTGCTTCCCTGCTGGATCCTATTTCTCAGGTTTCTGAACTGCCCACAGCCCTCCTATGAGACACAGAGGCACCTTTTCCACCAAAAGAGCTTTGGTTAATTGGTTCTAGAACTGGATAACGTTCTACATTCTTGAAACCTTGGCGGAACCGGGGGCCATTTTTTTGTTCGAGTTTCCGAACAAACTTTTAGGGTTACGACTTGTGAAGCAAAATCATTTTCAGTGGAAACACTCTGAAAAACGGGTTCAATATTAGGTGGGGGAAAAGCCCCGGTGGAAAAGGGGCCAGAAAAAAAAATGTTATCATGAATATTAGTGAGGACCAATTTAGATAGGTTGAAAAGTGGTGAAGTCGTCCTTTAATTAGTAGCCTATATGTAACACCTGTGAAGTATCTGCTATAGGTAAACTGGGGCATTTGTGCAAAATAGACCCTTATGGCATTGGTAAGTAATTCAGGATCAATACAAGTAGGAAAATGACCGAGACAATATGTTATTTAGTCTGGAGCTGTCCTTTCCCATACGATTTTGCAAAACGAGGAAGAGAGAAAACAGACTTCTTATATCCTCCCATTGTGAATGAAGCTAAGCAGGCTGTGGATGACTTCCAGGCACAACTTGCCAATCATGTTTGCTTTTGACTGTGGATCCGATTATGAATCACAGATAAACATCTACAGAGGGATCTAAATGAGGCAGAAACAGAACCCAATCTGATGCTCTGTAATTGTTGAAATGTTGGTTGGGGTGTGTGTGTGTGTGTGTGTGTGTGTGTGTGTGTGTGTGTGTGTGTGTGTGTGTGTGTGTGTGTGTAATGCATATAGCTCTGGTCCATAGCCCTATTGGCCCTTTGCTGCCGAAGGCATTCGAGCTATGGATCAGAATATAGTATATATATATATATATATATATATATATATATATATATATATCAGACTATTTAGGCCTAAAGAAATATAATCTTACAGCTTGTAGTGTGGACTGAGTTTCCTGCAATATTTCGAGTCCACTGCCAATCCCAAGATAAACAAGATTTCCTATCGAGAAATATGAAGGGAGTGGTGTTTTTTCCAGATGGCAATGCTCGATCCCACCTAAATGGTAAGTCTGGAAACCAAAAGCCATCTGTCTCAGTCCCCAGTTTGAACCCAAATCAATAGGATATGATTGTATTATTTTATTCCAGAGTTTACAAAATATCAGATCAGCTAATTGACTGTTAGTTTGTCACCATGCGAGTGGTCAGTCTTCAATGTGGTTCTAGGCACTTGTTGTAGAATATATGCCCAGGTTATACATATAACGGCCTGCAAATTAACTCGTTGGGCAGGCAGTGTCCACTTTTAGCTGTGCACCTCATTCAACAACAATAAGCTCATGATGTACGAGTAATGACGAGCAGAATGACGAACAGTACAAAGTGCAGATTCATCATGCCCAAAAGTGTGTACAGTATTAGCGAATAATGTAATGAATAAGCGGTCGGTCACATTAAATTAGATACGCAGCTTTATTGTGTCTAGTAATGTCACGGTCAAAACCACCATGGGTTTGTCCATGATACCGCTCAGCTGAGCTAGGCCTGAGCTGATACCCCCCACATTAACAAACTAACAAGTTCTTTACGAAAGGCTAATTCTCTAATCTTATTTGCAAACGTCGACGTGATATCCAACACGTACTCACTTCCGACTATTTATTCATTTTACAACGAAACTAATTGGCTCGTGCGTTTTACTTCAAACTCCCGATTT
Source organism: Protomyctophum bolini (assembly GCF_963924005.1). NCBI lineage: Eukaryota > Metazoa > Chordata > Actinopteri > Myctophiformes > Myctophidae > Protomyctophum > Protomyctophum bolini. The sequence goes on along the minus strand of NC_137874.1, from coordinate 5,505,601 downwards.
GTTAAAGCATATCCACGCAGGACGCAGGCTTTGGAGTGGATGTTGGGCTGTGTGTGTGTGTGTGGAGTGACCAGACCACGCCAGGCCTCTCTGTCTACACCACAGAACAGAATGAATTCTATGATCCATCCACCTCGCCCTGCATTCTCACCATGGTGGTGGACTATAAGAACGCTCGCATACTTTCCGGATATGTCTGCATGGGGTGTTGTTCGATGTTAAGAGAACGTTAGATAGACGGTGTTATTAAGTGACAGTCTTCAACATACCATGGCATGATTCTCCTTGTCTCTCCTTCCCTTGCATCTGTCAGGCCGGTTGTTGCCGCAGCCCTCCTCGCCGCCTGATGTGCACGAAAAGACCGCAGAATATACTCTGTGGCTCTTCCCCTTGTATTCAAATAAGATTATTTTTGCATGGTGTATTTATTAATCAGACTACCGCTGATCCAGGGTGGGATTGTCCGTATTTTCTTGTTTTAAAAAAGTATTTTTTTTCCTTCTTTGTGATGAATCACTGCGTTATTAGCCAGCAATAAAACAGCTTCTTGGGTCAATCGTATTTGTTTCTTCTTGACAGATTTCCTCACAGTAACACACACAGAGAGAGAGAGAGAGAGAGAGATGTGGTTCAGTTCAGCAGCGTCTCCTCCTTAGGTCCAACACCACGTTGCTTTTCAATCATTATATTCAGTCCATTGTTAATGTGCCTCTGCTGTGTGTCTCTTGACTACAACAATACGGTGTCGCTCGTGCACGGGGTAGCGGCGAGTTGGCTGCAATAGCATGCAGCATTCGATCCGGCCCGAAATACGCCCAAAAATATGTAAGTGAAATCGCTCATGTCCTTATATCAATTGATCAATATGTTGCGTGTGTGTGTGTGTCTGTCTGTGAGAAAGTGTTTTTCCAGCTTTCCAATAATGGCGGCGGGCGGCCCTCCCTCCTCTGCTCGCTTGCTTGCTTCCCCGGGACCTAATTCTCCTCTCTTCTTTTCTTTGCGGAAAAGGGGAGCCGTGGAGACAGAGGCAGCGGAGAGACTCTCCCAGCGGCGCACTGACACAACTGCAGCAGCGCTCGGTGACTGGAGAGGAGCCTCGGCTCGCCGAAAAAAGAACAGATCTACATACATACAAGCTTTTAGAACAGCGAGGCCTGCTTAGCTTTCCTTTCCTAGACTGGGATCGATTCAACCGTTGCAGGTCCGGTCTGGTCTAGCGCGGATACGGAAACTGTGTGTGTGTGTCCCCGGCTTACAGGATACAGTAGGCGGGATCTTTAACGAATATTTGGCATTTGACAAGAAATAGAAACCAGGCTTGCTTTCTACCGGTACTGCTTTCCAGATTATGGCCCAGTCGTTTGGCTGCGGCCTGGGATTGCTTTGCTTCGATGTGAATAGACATACATGTGCAAACAGTGGTCAATTGATTCATATATTCAGCTTAGAGAGGCATACTGTAGTATGTTAATTAATAGTTTCTACATGAATGAATGCCATAAGAAGGCATAACAGAGAATGCGAACCATTTCACACCAATTTGACCCAAGCGTGAATATATTAACTTCTTATAAGCCTGCATATGCATATCAGTCTGGACTATAAGGTAACGGACAATGGCATTATTCATATATAAAACATCTCTTTAACTCCAATGCGACGCAATTCCTGCAACATCCTGATAACTGACACGAGATCAGGTTTAAGCAGCACTTACAATAGGCTACACAACATGCACTATAGACAGACTATTCTGCTTTAGTAACTAGAAGCTGTAGTAATTAGGCATTGTTGCAGGTGAGTTTGAAAATGCATCAATTATTCACCGCCCATCCGTCATGAGTGACTGCTCAGTGCTCCCTCTAGGTGGAATACTTTCATCACAGTATCTATAACACTAGCTTTAGATGGCCCGGGTCATTCAAACGCTTTAACGCCACCTTGTGGTGGCATAGCTATAGTGCTACCGGAAAGGGGTTCCTTTGTTTCACTGCATGTTAACAACAGAGCAGAGCACCTTTTGAAATGCTATAATACAGTGGGTTTTCAACCAGTGGTCCGGGGACCACCAGTGGTCCTTGAGAGGGTTCCAGGTGGTCCCCCAGCTAAATGATGGAGAGTTGGTAACCTTACCAAATGGACCCTTAACTCTTGAGAGCACTCTCAAGAGTTGTCGTTAAACATCTGAATTTCTTTCAATTTACAAGAAGTCTACACTCTACACAATTAGAGAATGTAGAAGAATTGTTATTTTGATCAACGTTTGCCTGTTATCTCTCCGAATGGAGTTATGTCACATCTCAAACGCGAAGAACTTAAATATACAATCAGGGGTTCCACTCAGAAATATACCAGAGTTTGGCAACCGTTTCTAACCTATACTTGCAATGGTTCCCAAAGTGGGGTCCGGGGACCCACAGGGGTCCTTGAGGGTATTCCAGGGGGTCCCCAGCTAAATGATAGTTAGGAACCAAATGGAACCTAACAGGTCCATTTGCTTTTATTTGTGCACTCTCAGAGTTAAATTAACATTGATTTTACAATATAAATTGGGGTCTCAGAGATAGAAATGCCATTAAATGGGTACAAAAAAAAGACCTGTGGATCTTCATTAGGTCATCACATCATTTTAATACTCATCAAACCATTCAGTGACCCCTTGTCTCGTCAGGACAGAAATATTTCATCATAGGATACAGGTGATCACTCTGCATTTGCAGCGTGATCACCTATACACTGGTGATCCGTGGGCCAATTATTCTATTTTCAAATGGTTTATTGGCATTTCTTAATCCAAAATAGCATACTACACCTAAACGCTGTGCACTCTTTGCTCTCTGGGCTGAGGGGGACCTGCCAGTAACCCTTACACAGGTCAAGGGTCGTAATGTAGTGTGAACTGCCAACCCTCTCCAACAGGTCGTCAATTCTTGGCATAGGATACAAGTCTCTCTTAGTGACATTGTTCACCTTTCTGAAGTCCAGACAGAACCTCAGAGTTCCATCTTTCTTGCGGTATAGTATTTTCTATGTAGTCATTGGCCACCCCCCCCCCCGCCACCCCCCTTCATTTTTATTTACCCTTTTTTTTCCCAGTTACAGTTTATTTAATTAATATACAATTTGTGGTTTTTGCATTGTATTTCAGACATGAATGTTGAGTACTGGTGTTGTTGGTTTGTCCTGTATCTGTTCTGTAACTGTCATGTATCCGTTGTCTGTCCTGTCTTATGTACAAACTTCAATAAAAATACTTGAATAATAATCTCTCCCGAATGGTATACCAACATCAATACAGCATTGAGTTGTGGACAAAATTGTGACAAAATAAAATATTCTTTAGTTTTGCGTTCAGAGAGGCTAAACCTCATCAAATGGTGGTGCTGTGGCTCAAATGCTGAATAATGAATGGGCCTTGATGTGAAAAGGGTTGGAAACCACTGCTATAAATATATGTCACAAAGTTCTACTGTGCCGATGCTGCCTGACTGGACGGGCAGCAAACTCTTTCATTTCCCAACGTACATTCTACTTCTTTTTTTTTTGTATCCTCAAAGCCTCCAACTCAGTGTCTAAACATACAAATGAAGGTGAATCATTCCCTTGCCTCCCACTGCCATCATACCCTGCTGTGCCTACTCCGTAATTTTATTTATTTACCATTTAATTATTTCCTGTTTTCCAATGACATACAAAGCCAATGTCATTCAGGGACAAGTGGGACAGGGGACCTAATAGGCAAATAGGCCTATACTTAAGTTGCTATTAAACGCCTTGATGTCATATTTGACTATACTTTAGGCCTAATATTGCCTATATTATTACTTGTGCAAGTAGAGCGTGCAAGTACTGCGATCGGCTGGGTATGTATGTATGTCGCCGGGGTAGGTATGTCGGTGTCCTCTCTTGTTTAAGACTGTAGTCTAATCAGGGACCAGCATCTTTGGCAACATCATTATTAACAGCCAATGAGGGACCAATAGGCCTACTCCTGGTGATGCCAGTGATGTTGCCACTGGTGAGAGCGCTCTGCTTGCACACAAGTAGGCCATACTGTGCGTGGCCTACTTGTGCGGAAGGCGCAAGTTGCCACCTCGACAGAGTGCATTTCTAGTAGAATTGGCATCATAATGTTCTTAAAGTAAGAACATTTTGATGCCAATACTTTTGTACTTTTACTCAAGTACACCCTATGAATTCCAGACTTTTACTATATGTATTTCTTTATTGCAGTATTGAAACTTTTACTTACTTTTTCCACCGCCGTTTTGGAGGCTGGTCAGGAGGAAGACATCTGTGGATCTGGAGATGGACAGCTTTATATATTGCAGTATAGAGTTCACCAACACATGCAGGAGCCAATCACCATCCTAGTTCCACCTAATAGTCAACCACTCACAATGCGTCCAGGACTCCAGGCCATATATACTGTAGGTCCAGGCAGGCTGTGGCGTCAAGTGGCATCAAGTACCATCCCCTTAATGAGGGGGAAAAAAACGCAAAGGCGCCAAGAAAAGGCCTATCCCAGGCGTCTCTTCCAGGTTTTTATACAGCTGGCGGATGGAAATGACGCTATAGTGTGCGGCTTCAACTTGTAGTGTTGGCAAAAGCGGTTCAATTCTTTTTGCCCACACTGACGCATCTTGACACGACTTTCTGCATCCACTGCACATTGGCGCCAATTAATCACAATAGACAATACAAATGCAAAATATTGGTCTGAGAAATGTTAATTGAGATACAAATATATATTTTGTACTTGTACTTTTTTTTTCAAGGTTTATTTTTTGACAGGAAACGGGGAGAGAGATGGGGGGGGAAGACATGCAGCAAAGGTCGTCGGGACCGGGAGTCGAGCCCGCGGCCACACTGCCAGACTGGATTGACAGCCAAGGTGCTCTGGACCGCTGAGCCACGGCCCAGGGCTTTGATGCCTTTATTGAGATTGGTAGGAAAGTAGACTGATTGGAAATGGGGAGAGAGATGGGGAGTGACATGCAGCAAAGGTCATTGGGATCGGGATTCGACCCCGCAACACGCTGTCAGGCTGGCATTGCAGCTTAGAGTGCCCGGACAACCACGCCAAAAATCTACAGACATTATGTCAGTGCGCGACACAGTAGAATCATAGAAGACGTTGCAATTGTGATAATAAAAAGTTGAAGTTGACATGATGTCTTCAAATAGCAACTTGTTGAGGCACTCCTCTTCTTTGACTGAATAAATACTAAAAATGGAAATGGGAACATGTTCAGATACTGTATCAATCTGTCACGATAAGAATGACAAAAGCCATGGCGTATGAAAGATAGCTTTATTGCACAAGGTGTTAGAATGTTCTTTTTGTGTTTTTGTTCCTTTTAATATAAAATGTTCTTTTTGAACACAAGCAACTCAAACAAATGTTTGGAATCCCCTCCACATTTCTTTTTTTTTCCTTTCTTTTTTTCCTTTTTTTAAAGATATTTTTAATTTTCATACATGTCTTCCTTCAATTTTCCCTTTTAGCAAGCATGCAATGACTCTGTTGAGGATGAACAAAAATACAAAATAATAATAAAAAAAAGTAAATGGGACAAATGACAACATCAAAAGACCTTAGAAAAGAATAAAAATCCAACAAATTAGTATCAAAAACATAAAGGGAGAGAAAATGCTTTTTGCCCATTTCAGAAGTAAAATATCATTTTTTATTATTTTTTTTCATTGTTTTATTGATACTATTTTGATTTTGAAATCGGGGCATTCAACCCTGATGTGTGCCCTGGATTACTCTGATGAAAATAGCTCTTCATACAAAACTGTGTTTTATGTACAAGAGTTAGTCTATAAATAGCACTGACAAAGGTGGAGATGATGGGTCCAGTATGTATAAGGTAGTGACTTTTGTTTTAAACTTCAGTTAATTTGAATAGAAAGAGGACGGGAGATTTGGAAGCTTCAGGTATACAGTACCCGTCCCAGTCCATATATATATACACAATATTCCTTTGTGTGACCGAAAGAGCTACGCGTCCCTGATTTCACACGGCTAAACTGACCGCAGCCACAGGCCAGATGCCTCAGTACTGTTTGGCCTCTGAAACCAAAATATATCAAATAAAATAAACGTCTATACGAATGAAAACAAGTATTCTAAACCAAAAATGAACAGATTAACAAACATACCCCCCCCCCGCCCAATAAATAAATAAATAAATAAACAAACAAACAAACGGATGGACAAGCAAATGAATAAACAAAGAAAAAAGAAACCCCACAAAACACTATAATGGAGATGCTTAAAAAAAGACATTCCCAATTGGTATTTGTGATAATGTACATTAGCGCAAAAATGGAGGGGCGTGATAATGGAGAAACAGTACTTTTAGACAGGGCAGCAACAGATATTGAGTGCACATTATATAATTATCAAACTGAACTCCCTGACAAATAGCTCTGACCATCCGTATAGATTATTCCTTCATTCACATGATTAGCGTTCTTTCAGCTGGTTGTCTGTGTATTTATAAGAGCAAAAGGGTGTTACAAGGACGGAGAGGCTGGTAGAGTAGAGTGTGTTGCTGTATCTATGACTGTGTGCAACTCGTCTCTGTCAACCATGCTTGTCGACAGAGGTCTTGTGACCCTGCGTTTGTAACTTGATTCTGTTTCATTCATCAGGGGGATGTAGATTGGCACAGGTAAATGTGAACCATAGACAAAAGGCCATTGGCCCGGCAGGTCAATTTGTTTGCTCAGAGAGAGACGGGGTATAGTACACAGCAAAAATCCTCAGTGTTAATTTTGGAACTCTGAACATTGAATTGACTGTGTACTGTATAGTGCAACCTGGATATATATACCCGTGCTCAGGGAAAATGATTCAGGGATCATTTCTATAGTTTTGGTTTCTAAATATAATCGTATTTATTTACCATTCACTGAAAACCTTACTAAAGATGGCACATCTTCACGAGGAGAGTCATATGGATAACCAATATGAATTGAAAGCCATAGCATATATCTCTTTGTCATAATTTAATCCATCAATAACATGTGGGCAGGAGGCGTAACTATGCTCATTAGTCATTAACGGGCTAGTGAGCTGTTTGGGCTGCTTTCCTGAACCCTGCCGTTTCAGATAACAGGGCTTTAGAAGTAAATTACATTCTTTTAGCCCAATTATTTTATCAATCGGTTATTTCCGACGAGCAACACAGCTGAAGTAAATTAGTCACAATTCACCAATTTTACTTTACCCATCTCAGAAAGGGTCTTTGAGATGGGAATTAACTATCTGCACACAGTAACATAGAGAACATTCCCTGTATATACTACCTGTATATACTACAATAATCTCCTTCTTTAGTCCAGCCTCTTTCCAATTGCTCTTTACATGATTGAGCGATTGTCTCGTTCTTAAATTCAACATTTACATTAAAATTTTTGTATATACTACTACTCTTTTGTAGTACATACTATTTATACTTTGCCATAATTTCACGTAAATGTCAATAATATACTTACATAGAAATATATATGTAAAATCTTTATAATACTGTACCAAATATTCTCTATTTGTATTGCGAGAAATCATAGCTGGGCCATTTGGGTTGTCGTGATTCCGTTGAAAAGTTGAGTCGGGGAGAAGAGAGATGTATGCAAAGACATTTTTAGCTTAAAGTTCCATAGAGATGAACATGAACCTCTTAAAAAAAAAAAAAATCCAATAAATCAGCCGATAGGGTTAGTCTGGACATTAAGAAATATGTATAGGGTGAAAATGCAAATAGGGAACTTAATTGTCCTGCAAGAACTAATGCTCAAACTATAGAGGACAGTGTGTGTGTGTGTGTGTGTGTGTGTGTGTGTGTGTGTGTGTGTGTGTGTGTGTGTGTGTGTGTGTGTGTGTGTGCGTGTGTGTGTGCGTGTGCGTGTGCGTGTGTGTGTGCGTGTGCGTGTAAGAGAGAGAGAGAGAAATAGAGAGATAGAGAGAGGGTGGCCACCGAGCTTTATACTGGCTATCATATACTTCATCATCATGTACAGAGCTTTTAGCTCCCCTGTAATAGTCAATATATTCAATGAACCACAGAGTAACCCCCTTGTTAACGTCCTCCATACTGTATGTACCTTCCAAAGGAGCGGAGCAGAGCAGGGCTGGGGCTGGAACTAGTTAGTCGAGGTTAGTAGTTTTCACTCCGTTCCAGGTTGAGTATGAATCAGGAAGATTAGCTGGGTCTCTGTCAGGGAAAAGAAGACCTTTCCCAGGGAAAACTAGACAGGATACTGGGCAGTTTAGCCATTAGTCGGGTCAAAAAGGAAGATGCTTGCATGACCTTTTTTTTTTTGTTGGCCCAGGCTTCAAGGGTTACCGGTGTGTGTGGGGACTGGCTGGAGGAGCGCGACAGCTAAAGCAGTCCCAAGTCTGTGCAAGATAAAAACGCGGCCGCTACACCAACGTGTACGACTTGGAGTACGCCCCCCCTACACTCTGTTTCTGCAGTCTCCCCAGAGCCGAGGAGCTGTTCTCCAGCAGCGAGTCTCTGGAACCCCCCCCCACCTTGTTACTGCTGTTGGTCGGGTTGCTGCCAGTGCTGGACGTGGAGGCGGTCGCCGCAAGAGACCCGGGCATGGTGAGAGTCCTCTGGGGAAGGGTGGCGGTGCCCGAGCTCACGCCCAGGCTGCCCAGCCCAGAGTGACCCAGTGTCAGCGCCTGCTGCTTGGCCGGGTCTAGAGTCATATGGCGGCCCTGCGTGTGGTAGGCCCGCTGGGCCAGGCTACGGATCGAGGCCTCCCGCGGTGGCACAGCCGGGCACGGGTCATGCAGGTCCCCTTGTTTGCGGAAAAACGGGTCCGACTTCATGTAAAGGGGTAGGTTGCAGAATTCACCTGAAGGGGGAAAAGCAGAGATGTATATATAGGGACATGTTAAAAAGATATACACAAAGTATTTTATCTAATAGATGTTTGACGTTGTTGTTTTTTTACCTGCCTATAAACGCTGATTTATATCCCGTACGCCCCGTACAACTAAGTATAAATCAGGCTTAAGAAATATGTGCTATATAGGCTTCCTTTTCCTCCATATACGTACTTTTGTTGGCGCGGTGGGGAATGGGCACAGCCACATTCTTACCACGGTCATAGTCCTGGGGTTTGGGCGGCGAGGCAGTGAAGCGGCAGATGCCTGGTTCGGAGGGCGTGCTGAGGGAGGTCATGCTGTCGGCGGGGTCGTTGGTGCCCGTGGTCATCTGGTCGGACGAGCTGTCGGAGATGAAGCACTCCGTGATGGTGAACTTGGCGTGCTGCAGGTGCTCCTCCAGCTTGGCGTGCTCGTAGGCCCTCGCCAGCTCCTCGTACGTGGACGAGGCGCTCTCCGTGGACACCATGCTGTTGCGACCCTTGTCTGGAGAACGAAATGCACGGACATTTTGACACTGCTTAGTACATGGAATATTATTGTACATTGTTAAGGGGACAAGCCCGAAGGGACTTTGGTCCCTTATTGTATGTGTCTGTTTTTTTTCCCCTTCTTTCTTCTCCTTCTTCCACCCAAAATAGCAGTTCTGGCTTAACCGTGCAGTCAGTTTGGTCCAACAGTACACTGGACGGTACTTCTTGTTCTGCCTGCAGGATGATTGTATATACAGTAGGGGGTAGGCTTTACATTTGTATACTCTTTATTAATATTTACAAGACCGGTGCCCGGCTGTAGAGCACCGAGTCGGTAATGATGGAAGTTGGAGATCCATGCCCCCACCCGGCTATGCAATACCTGTTGTACCCGTGTCAGAGTACCCGTTCCGCCCATCTGTCTGTGTCCCTTTTATGCCCATATATGGAGATTTCTGTATCTGTCTCTCTGTGTCCCTAATGGCTTTATTCCTATAATATTTCTGTTCTGTGTCAGGCATGCCCACAAACTGTACGGAGTGTTGTGATGTCAGAACAGACAGACATGATCTGCAGGGTCTCAGCTGCGTTCGCTTCCCGCGTTTGCGCGTCTTACTCGTTATAGATGGTGTTTTTATTATACTCGAAGGTATCTTACTGTACGTACACTGCTTTGCTGTCTCTGGTGCCTGAATTTGCCCCAGGGGATCAATAAAGATGGTCGTATAATGTATTGTAACTCAAATTTGACCTTCTGTATATACCAACATCTGATAAACAGCCAATTAATAGCTAATTAATTGGCTGTTAATACTAGAGGTTCGTGCCGCATAAAGTTTGCGTCACTGCACAGCCTTCACAGTCACCTACGTCCCACCGCAGATCCCACCACTATGTTGGAATGGCCGTAAATAACCATATGGGCACATTGGTTGGATCTGAGGTTCTGGACAACTGGATATCCCAACTATACTTGACGGTGGACACCACAGACCACACTCCCATGAGTCTTGCCACTTGAGTGCGCCAGGTTTTAAGTCGGTGGGAACCATATATGCACATGACCATATATGGGCATAGCGGTCGGATCTCTGTATCTGCCAGTCCCTTCTGACTATGGCTAATATAATGAGGTCGTTGATGTCATATATATCATTTTGTATAATGGAGCCGATTTGTTTGGCGCCTGATGCCATGACGACACACTGAGGTTAGACAACAACACACTCCATATCAAGGTTATAATAGTTTTGGTTTTTTCATTATAGTTTAGTTTTAGTTAGTTTTGACATATTCTGTTTTTCTAATTCAGTTAGTTTTAGTTCGTTTTTAGAGCGTGTTTGCTAGTTTTTATTTAGTTTCTATTTTGGTGAAATGCTTAGTTTAGTTATAGTTTAGTTTTAGTTTTTTTCGTACTTTATTTGTGGGTTTATTTGTGGGTTAGGGTTAGCGTGGCTACATGCTGGCTACATGCTGCCGTACGGTGCTGAAAACTGCCGTAAAACTTGTTGGAGAAATGAGGAAATGAATCGAATGGATTTAAAAGGATTATATTATAAATATCCGAAAGGCATATAAATATTGATAAAAACGCAAACTAAGGGTATTTTGTCTATAATTTCAGTTAGTTTTAGTTAGTTTTGAATACAGTTTCAGTTTAGTTATCGTTTTTTTAATTTATTTTCAGTTACCGGTAACTAAAAAGTATTTTTAATTCTAGTTTTCGTTTTTTTTAGTTAGTTTTAGTTAACTATTATAACCTTGCTCCATTATGTGGCCGTGCGTGCATATAGCGACACAAGCCAGGCTCCACTAGTCCGCTCACCTGTGTCTTGGGAGAGGCTGGCGCTGTAGCTGTCACTCTCCGTGGCGGTGATGCCATGAGAGCCCATGGTGCGCCAGTCGGAGGTCAACGTTCGCGCCGAGACCGTCGACTGGCTCTGGCCCGGCCGGCTCAGAGTCCACTGGCTGGAATATCGGTTCCTGGAGCTGTGGACCGATTTGATGCTCTTCCTGGAGACAGGGTCTTGGGAGAGGAAACGCACGGAACAGTCATTGATATAGTAACTGTGGTTGTGATCGCGACATGTTCACACTTGCACACCCATTTAGGCCTGACGTCGAAATAAAAAAAAAAACCTTCTAAATTCTGACAGTTTTCTGACATGTTTCTGTATTAGTGGTGCTCAATCTTTTTTTAAATAGCAGACCTACAAGCTCGTAGAGCTTGTAGATCTTCTATTTTTCAATAGCTAAATTATAGCATAATGTTTAAAACACAAAAAGGGGTTCCCGCCCCAAAATGGGTTAATATGCATTAAAAATAAACAAAAACATACTAGTGCCTGGGCGGATGTCTGACATGTCAATCAAAGGCCCCGAATTCTGGATGAGGGCTTGGTGGTGCAAAGACACGCCCGTGCAGAAGTTCTGGGGATTCACCGATTGGCTGAACTCGGTGTCCGTCACTGGCACAGCTGCCTTGTCCTCCCCTATTAGAGAGAGACGAGATGAGATGTTCACAATGTGCTCTAGCTGTTGGAAACGTTTAACATTTGAAATAAATAAGCATCATGTTTGAGTGAGCGAGATGCAGTCACAGACCTATCTGTTTGATGCCTTCCTTGTCCTCGATAAGCAGCTGGACGCGTGGAATGTCAATGTGGAGCCTCGGGCCTTGTGGCGGTCCCTTCACTGGCGTGTCCATACTGCGGTTGTTCTTACTGCGCACGCACACACACACACACACACACACACACACACACACACACACACACACACAGAAGTGCTATTTAGTTGCGCATTTACTTTGTACACTTTTTGCTAATTCAGCTCAGCTTAAATTCATTTTGACTCATAAGGCCAAACAAAATGTCTATTCATTTTCATCAAAGACACGAAAGCTTTAATTGGTCATGGCAGCAACAAACCACATCCAGAATTGATATAATTGAGGTTCTTTACCTGATAAGCATCTCTGCCAGGCTCTTAGCATCTGCAGAAACAAATAGCTTAATTAGATTACAGCGGAGTGTGAAGCTAATCATACAGTAAAACCTCTGTCTCTCTCTCTCTCTGTGGGTGCTGCCGGGTTCATGTTCTCCGTCTCTATGTGTGTGTGTGTGTGTGTGTGTGTGTGTGTGTGTGTGTGTGTGTGTTGCTGGGTTCAATGTTCTCCGTCTCTCACCTCTGAGTCGTTTGAGCCTTTTCTCCTTGCGCTTCCTGCGAATAATGAAGAGCAAGGCCACGCCCAGTGTGACCAGGATGACCGGCGAGCCGATGGAGAACAGCTTCTTCACGTCGTCCCCTTCTCCACGGGCCGACTTAATGGGAGGGATGGTGCCTGCAGAGTGAGCGTGGGAATAGAGAGAGACAGAGGCAGACAGACATCAGTTTTTTTTGGGGGTGGGGGGGGGGGGGGCAAATTAACTCAAATAGACACTGTGAGACGGAGGGTGACTGATTTAAGCAGTCACACCTGGCCTGAGTCAAACTAGAACTGGACTCAGAGCTGGGTGTGGCTGCGCACCTGTTGTGCATCATGGACTTGATCAAGGCACAGCAGGATAAATCAGTCATCTCCACAAACACTGTCCGGACAGTGGAGAGAATCGCCTCTCCTGCAGTGTAATGTGATATTATGGTGTATAATTCCCTGCACATGAAGGAATAAAAAGACAAACTCAAGGAAGCTGCCCTGTGTCGTGTCCTTCCTTGCCCTGGGTATAGTGACTACTCTGTCACAGACACATTTGTACACAGTCTTTGGTGTGTAGTAATTAGATATACACGTATACTAGGAACTAAAAAAACATTGCATGGATGCACCTGGGACGTATCCTCAGTGATGTATCCCAAGGTCATTGGGGTTTCGGGTCTCTGTGCGTCGCCCCAGACTCCCAGCACCAGGACCAGTGCGTCGCCCCCAGACTCCCAGCACCAGGACCAGTGCGTCTCCACCAGACTCCCAGCACCAGGACCTGTGCGTCGCCCCCAGACTCCCAGCACCAGGACCTGTGCGTCACCCCAGACTCCCAGCACCAGGACCTGTGCATCGCCCCCAGACTCCCAGCACCAGGACCTGTGCGTCGCCCCAGACTCCCAGCACCAGGACCTGTGCGTCGCCCCAGACTCCCAGCACCAGGACCTGTGCGTCGCCCCAGACTCCCAGCACCAGGACCTGTGCGTCGCCCCAGACTCCCAGCACCAGGACCTGTGCATCGCCCCAGACTCCCAGCACCAGGACCTGTGCATCGCCCCAGACTCCCAGCACCAGACACTTCATTCAGGAGCGGTGATTACTGAGCCGCAATGGTTCTATTATAGTATACCGTGGTGCAGTATGTGCTGTATGTACAGTATACCTTTCTTAACCCATTTTGGACTGAGGTCGATTAAAAAAAGGCTTCAAAATGGCTTCAAATGTCATGTCAAGGACCCCCAGAATTATCTCTATTGGGCCACGGACCCCCATCTCAAAATATGTAGTTCCTTCCAGGCACCCCCCCCCCCCCCAGAAGCCAATATTTTAGTTAAAAATGTTCTCTCTGAAATATATATTCAAAGATTTGCACCACATTTTCACGACCTTTCAAAAATAGCAGACCTATAGAGTGGCGTGCTACGTCTGCTATTTTTCAATAGCTAAAGCATGACATAATGCTTGAAACACCAAAAGGGGTAATCTAAACAGAGCTCACACAGCGAGAAGGAGAAAGTATATAAAGAGACACACTTACTGCCATCGTAGTCAGTGGTGGCAAACTGGGAGGTCTGGTTCCCGCAGCCGGCGCTGTTGCAGGCCTTCATCTTGAGCTCGTACCAGGTGGCCTCGCGCAGCTCGCTGAGAAACAGCTGCGTGCTGGAGTTGGCCTTGAGGCTCTGCCAGGTCCAGGTGCCCTTGGGCCTGAAGTCCAGCATCAGGCCGGTGATGGGGCAGCCGCCGCTGGTCCAGCCCTGCAGGTTGATCCCGGCGTGCGTGGAGTTGATGTGGGTGAGGAGCGGTTGGTCCTTGTTGAACACTGGCTCTGTTGGTTGGTGGGGAGAGAGAGAGAACGCAAAGGTAAACAAAATGTGTTGCAATGATATCTTATGCAAGCTTGAGGAGTCTTGTGTTTTATCTATACGCAGACACGTCTGGAGGGCAATTGAGTTAAATGAATACCGTACTCGGCTACTCGCTATTTAAGCTGTCTAAGCTGAAAACCGTCCAACTCTACAGCAATAGGCTGGCACAGCATGTGCTTGTTGCAGTATTCATTGAAGATAGTTGGGTGTAGGAAAAGATGGCTTGCTGTCACTGGGTGTCATATCGACCTTGTGCAACTTTTCTTTGGCAGCCGTTTAGCATTTCGCCTAGTGGGAGTTTAGTTTACTTAAAGTGCTGACTGAGAATAGTCCCATTGTGATTGCCTCAATTAACTTTAGGTTTAGACTTTTAATGTGCTTTGTCTGTTAGTGGGCCACTATAATAGATAGAATATAAGTACTGCCCAAAGTACTCTGACAACGGATGCCATGGGTACAACGGGTACCAGAGGGGCAATGCCCATTTGTACGTACACACGAGTTACAAAGCGTACACACGAGTTACAAAGCGTACACACAAGTTACAAAGCGTACACACAAGTTACAAAGCGTGCACACAAGTTACAAAGCGTACACACAAGTTACAAAGCGTACACACAAGTTACAAAGCGTACACACAAGTTACAAAGCGTGCACACAAGTTACAAAGCGTGCACACAAGTTACAAAGCGTGCACACAAGTTACAAAGCGTGCACACAAGTTACAAAGCGTGCACACAAGTTACAAAGCGTGCACACAAGTTACAAAGCGTACACACAAGTTACAAAGCGTGCACACAAGTTACAAAGCGTGCACACAAGTTACAAAGCGTACACACAAGTTACAAAGCGTGCACACAAGTTACAAAGCGTACACACAAGTTACAAAGCGTGCACACAAGTTACAAAGCGTACACACAAGAGCGCACTACAGGAATCTGGCGCCCCTGTTCATGGCAAAGCAATATTTAAACATATACAGTGTTGTATCACATTCATGTTATGTTCCCATAAGCTCTCTCTCTCTCTCTCTCTCTCTGAAAAACGGGTCCATTTGGTTCTATTTTATTCATAATCAAATGTTGCAAAGAAGCAGATGAAAAAATGTATAATAAAAAATAACAGATCAATGTAGCCGTATCTATTTGTCTATCTACTGGCTTCTCTCTCAATTCAATTCAATTCAAATAGCTTTATTGGCATGAATGTAATAACTACAGTATTGCCAAAGCATGAAATGCAGCAAAAAAAATACCCTAAACCAAATAAAATAAAAAATATAACAGAAAACAAATAGAACATTAACTTTTACAATACAATATGTAAATACTGTCATACTGGTTAAAAAATGTACAGTATTAAATGTGTCCTTGGTGTGCAGTCACATATCTCTCTCTCTTATCCCATTTTGGGCGTGACCCATTTTGGTGTTTTAAACATTATGTTATAATTTAGCTATTGAAAAATAGCAGATCTACAAGCTCATAGCCTTTTCTGCTATTTTTGAAAAATCGTGAAAATGTGCCTCAAATCTTTGAATATTATTCTTTCAGATTTTAACTCAAATCTTTTGCTTCTGGTGCGGGTCCCTGGAACAACATATTTTGAGATGGGGGGTCGTCGGCCAATTGCAGATAATTTTTAGGGGGTCCGAAATATTTAGAACCACTGATATAGAAACATGAGGTTATTCAGAAAAATATATATATTTTTAAATTTCGACATTAGGTCTTAAATGGCTATACAGTATTCACTGTGTTTCTCCCTTTCCCCTCCCTCCTCACCTCTTCCATGGGTCTTGGCTTCGATGATCTCACTGATACGCCCGGAGCCGACGCTGTTCTTGGCCGCCAGCTTGACCTTGTACCAGGTGCCACAGCGCAGGTTGTCCAGGCGGAAGGACCGCTCCGTGGAGCTGATGAACACGTCCCGCCACTCCTCCGTGTTGTCCACGGAGTACTGCAGCACGAAGCCTGCATGTATACAACAACAAGAAGTTGTCACTAAATTGCCAACAGGGTTGTCTGACAAAGTATAGTGTGAGAGCATAGACTGTAAAAAATATGGACAAAGCGTTCCGCGGGTCTAACGTGAACGTAAAATGAAGCCTGTCAGTCCTTGCAATGGAAGTCGCCATCTTTCTAGATCCGTTTTGGCCCAGTTCAGGCCAGCTGGCCCATTGGCTGGCCCAGACAACGAGGCGGGACTTCCCCCTTCTTCTTCGTTGGTTTTTATTTTGACTCGAGTGGGAAGGGGATCCCGTTCATAGACTGTAACGGTAGCCACGCCCCTCAGAACATGCGCGACTTTATGGTCATTTTTCTAATAAATGGGACCATAATTTTCCAAAAAGAATATTATGACATTAGAAATGACTTTAAACTAGTGACTGGAAGCAAAAAGTATTCATGACCATGTTTATTAAGGTAATACAGTCTAGGTGAAGTTGGGCCCAAATACATGGACTTCTATGGGGCTATGGGTTTTTTTGAGCCCAATGAGAGCGCCACAACAGGCCATTATATGAACTTTCATTTCCTTAGTGGCTTCACAAAATATCCGTCTGACTGCCCCCCTGTGTGAGAGGGAGGATGACTGATTTAAGCAGTCACACCTGTGGCCTGAGTCAAACTAGAACTGGACTCAGAGCTGGGTGATGTGGCTGCGCACCTGTTGTGCATCATGGACTTGATCAAGGCACAAGCAGGATAAATCAGTCATCTCCACAAACACTGAGGAGATTATAGCCTCTGTCCGGACAGTGGAGAGATCGCCTCTCCTGTGTAATGTGATATTACTGTGTACGAGTAAGACGCGCGAACGCGGGAAGCGAACGCAGATCGTAAATTTGGACGTAGCTCCATATATGGGCACAAAGTGTCTGTGCCCCTTTGTGCCCATATATGGAGCTGAGTGATTTGTTGATGCAACACACTCCATATTTGGACGTAGCTCCATATATGGGCACAAAGGGGGGGGACACGCACGCACAGACATGATCTGCTAGGTCTCATAGTAAGTGCTCAGTGCGTTCGCAATAATTCCCCTGCACATGAAGCAATATAGCTACAATTCAAGGAAGCTGCCCTGTGTCGTGTCCTTCTGTACCCTGGGTTGTGACTAGCTTTGTCACATATAGATAGATAGTATATATGCATGTTTTGTTGCTATGGCCATTTGAAAGCTAAATTCAAATCCAGATGTCTCAAACGTCCAAGGATTTAAGTGGCATTTTCACTGCAGCTACACTTCTCAACACCAGAGGGCAACAGAGCACAATAAACGGCTCCAACTTGTACTTTTTTATTTTTTGTCCTTACCCTATTTCAAATTCACACACACAAGCATAAAAGATGACTGTTTACAATGATTACAGAACAAGACACTGTCTGAAGCATGGGCAATAGGGAATCATAGAGGGCCAAAGGAATTAATTAGAGGAAGGTTAGGAGGTCAGTAAATACAAAAAACACAAGAACATGATGGAAGCAACAGTGAGGTCAAGTGTTTTGTCTAGAAAACAGCACAGTACCTCTGATGGAGCTTCCTCCGTTGTCCCCAGGTATCCAAGACAGCGTTATGGAGGAGGTGGAGGTAGTGGCGACGGTCAGACGAGGCTGGTCAGGAGGGACTTAATTGGACACAAGCACAGAAAGCCCAAATTATACTTGGTCATTATGACGACGGTGTGGTGTGCTGAAAATAGCTCATCCACAAGCCCACTGTAACACATTGCGGACGCGATGCTTTGTGAGCTTGTAGTAGACCTGCTACTTCAGGTGTGTGTGTGTGAAACATCACAGAACAAAGATAAATGACAGTATGTGTGGCTTCCATCCACTGCTCTCACCTTGCACCAGCAGGTTGACTATGATGGTGTCAAAGCCCAGGGTGTTGGTGGCTGTGCACGTGTAGTACCCAGAATCCTCTGCTTTGACGGAGCGCAGCACCAGCGTGCCATTGGACAGGATCTGTCGCTGGCTGTCAGCCGTCACTGGGATGGCAGAGTCATCGCTGAGAACAAAATGAAGAATGTGATTATGATAGTAACTTGTAAGATATTATTGTTATGGCATTGCAATTGAACATTCTTTTATCTGTCGGCAAAACTAGTGACTGTGTGTGAGTGCCGTGGGGTTCCTCGCACCTGTCCTTAGTCCATTTGATTGTGGGTGTGGGCTCTCCGACTGAGCCGCAAGGCAGACGCACCTCCTTCATCCAGGGCGTGGTCACTGTCCCTCCAAAGGACAGAATCTTTGCTGGGGCTAGACACACAGACACGCGCACACGCACACACACACACACACACACACACACACACACACACACACAAATGCACACACACACACGCACATTTTAACTTTTCGTTCAACATTTGTAACTATAAAATACAGCACAGTACCGATAACCCTGCACATTGTCTGCCAACACCACTGTGGGTCTCTCTCTTGCCAATGTCTGGGTTCGCTGACAGCCCACCGTTATTGGCCAGAAGCCTTTTCCCAGCTGTATAGCGGTGGTTTTTGTTTTTTCTTTGCATATAGCCCCTCCTCCTCCTCATGCACTCAGTGTGTCAGTGTATACAGCAGAGATACTCCCTCTATTGATCTCTGCCCCCGACACCTCTCCCCAAGGGTCAGTTTACTGGATAGGCCCTGTTCATCACCACATAATTAACAACGGCGCGTCTTGCAACAAAGCCGGCGCTCAATCAATACTACAGCTGTCAGTCAGTCAATAGCACAGAGAGAGAGAGAGAGAGAGAGAGAGAGAGAGAGAGAGAGAGAGAGAGAGAGAGAGAGAGAGAGAGAGAGAGAGAGAGATTAAAGCAGGCTGTTAAAGGGAGCCTATTATGTTTCTGTCGTATACTCACACAGCAAAGTGTGTGTTCATTAAAACCACTTTCAACCTTGCATCTTTGGGGCATGTCATTATAGGCGCTAATATTAAACAATGTTTTTGTTGTTTTAATAAATTAGCTATTAAAATAGCAGATCTACAAGCTCAAAATGTGTCGCATCGTGATGCATTGTGAGCTTGCGGATCAGCTATTTTTTTTGCTATTCGTCGTACAATTTGTCCCCCTGAACAATGACAACAAAGATATTCTGAGTCTGATTCAATGAAGTGCACAGAGGCGTTAACTCTAAAATTCAACCCGGGCCGCGAGGCTCCATCTTTACACTCTCGTTAAGTGTTCAACTCTGAGAATTCAACCCGCGAGGGTCCATCTTTACACTCTCGTTAAGTGTTCAACTCTGAAATTCAACCCGTGAGGGTCCATTTCTTTTTACACTCTTAGGCCTCAGTCACACTATTGAGACGGCTGTCTTGTCTGTGTCTTTGTGTCTTGTGTCTTGTCTGTGTTTAATGGCCGCCCCCCCAATGCATTTCCAATGGAAGTCACATGGTGTTTGGTGAAACCATGTGACGTCCATTGGAAATGCATTAAACACGGACACAAGACACACAAGACACAAGACACGGACAAGACAGCCGTCTCAACAGCGTGACGGAGGCCTGCAGAGAGTTCAATTAACATTGGGGGAGTTTTATGTGCTTCTCTTCCTCCGTAAAATAACCTTTACCACCAACCTCCCCTTGCCCTTCTCGTCTCTATACCACTCCCCAACGCTTCGCCCCGGAGGGACCCACCTTTCCCAGCAGGCTCCACCGTGACCTTTTCGCTGATGTTGCCGCGGCCAGCGGTCGTCACAGCCGCTGCCCAGATGTGGTACTGTTTACCGCGGGTCAGGTGAGTGATGCGGTAGAACAGCATCTCTGGGTTGGCCTCGTACTCGCTGGGCGCCTGCATACGGGCACAGGGAGGGGGGGAGAGAGGGCACACAATGTCATGTTAACCCGTTCTGCACGGGAACCCCCCGTTTGGTGTTTTAAAGCGTTATGAGCTTGTAGATCTGCTATTTTAGAAAAATCGTGAGCATGTGGCTGTCCTCATGTGGCTGTCCTCGACGTGAAAGTGTTTGTGAACGACTGACACGACAAACTAAATAATGTAGGTATTTCAAGAAAGCCGTCAGGGTTTAGAAGGCATTCGTAGAATCGTCCTCAGGTCTAGATGGGTTAACAGGGGGCGGGGGGGAACACACACACACACACACACACACACACACACACACACCACACACTGACACAGCATGCAGTCGCTCTCTCTCTCGCTACCAGGAAGCCGGCGCTGGAAACATGTTGGGAGTTTAGCGCGGAGTATATAAGGGGCTGCGACAATCCATTCTTTCTTATAGCCATTCATTCTTCAATTAATCCTTACATCTCAAACGTTGGTGCAAAATTGGGAAAATAGCAGATCTACACCCAGCCCACGTTGCAACTGGTTGTATATCGCCGGCTATATTCATATAGGTATTGAAGGTCAATTGATTATTTTATTATCGACTATTGATTATTTTTCATCAAAATGGATCAAATGTATTAGTCATTTAGTCGGATGAACTATTTCACCTGTCGTTGTGTGTGCGTGCGTGTGTGCTGGGGCACATTCCCCAGCGTTAAAGGACCACTTCACCACTTTTCAACCTATCTTCATATAATAGGTCCTCACTAATAATTATGATAAAACGGCGCAACGTT